>NW_019211458.1:17792995-17874993 GCF_002443255.2 Varroa destructor
CGACTTGCGATCGTAGCAATTTTTCTCTTAGTATGTGGACAGACGTACGTAGATCAATTCGATCTTTTACCTCCAAATCTTGTACAACGAGGTTGTTATTTATTATTTACTAATAATAATACGTAATTATATAATGTCTAAGTGACCATGCTTCATTTATGTTTTAAACCTATACCATACCTACAATCGTACTAACTTAGCTAGCTAATATGGACTCAGCTGAAAAAACGTTATGTAGAACGGGATTCTGTACGTATCTCCGACGCTGCCACTCTATCTCAGATGCAAAGCCAACAATAGTCAGCGACGTTAGGACCAAGTACGCGGCCACAATCAGCAAGGCCCGCTCGGTTTTCATTACAACAAGACATTGATCAAGGACGTTCATTACTGCATGATGATAATAATAACGGTAATATTTCATTAACAATGTTACAACTACAAAACCGTATCAATTTGTATGTATCCGACCAGATTAGAATTGAAGACCTTTTAATTCGAAGTCCTGGACGTTCCATGTGAGAACACATTAACATAATGCAGTGCAGAGAGCCTTTCATCGAGACCAGTTGCTACTGTCACTTTTCTATTTGTTTGAAGTTTCGCACTGCGACCGTCTATTCAAAAGAGCGACTGCCATTTGCGCTATTCTATACTTAAACATCTGGAGTAGAAGATACCTATATGCTAGAAAGACTCGTGGCCTCCTTTTGTGACGCCAGTATCCGCGCGATGTGTTTTAAGTAGAAATGATCGATACCGTCTGCGATTTCGTTGGGTGACTTTTCATTTCTTGAGCTGCATACTGTGCTCACCCGCGTGCCGCAGAGGACGTTGATTGTGTCCTATTATCTGCAATACATTGTCCTATAGAAACTCTAGTGGTATACCGCTACAAACTCATAATACTTAGGAATCAATCCAGTTACTTGCCACCCTAACCAAATAGGGAGAACGATTGCGTATTCTTTTTAATTGGAAAATGTCTGCCAACAGTCACGTAAGTTTAAACGTACGTACGAGATTGACTTGTGCGTCCGATTTATCGAAGTCTCTGAAGCGGATGTTTGTACGGACGATGAAACGCACAATCGTGGATAATTATTTGTTTGTAACTAATATAAAAGCAAGGGCTATTGCCCGTGCTGCCAATGATTAAAGCTTCTAAATAAAGCTTTGCAGACGGAGGGAAGTCATCGAAACACCTGCCGCGACAATGAAACCTTCTGATTCTGAATGTTTTTAACTATCTATTTTCTAACCTAACTTTATGCAATGTATTTAACTTTGTTCACGAACATCAATCCCATAAGTTTAGGGCTCAACACACAAGTAAAAAAAAATCGAATTTTAAGAATCTTTTTCCTCTTTGCAAGATTAACGATCCTATTCACGCATGATTAGAGACAAAGACACTGTTCTTGGTAGTTCCGTTGACGGACGCTTAACCCTTTCGGCACACGAAATTGATTCAAAACGCAAAACATTACTATACAACTGTAAAGAAATTTACAATATATACATATGTACCCTATTACAATATATACCCCGTACATGTACATATGTACAGGGTATATACTACCCTGTAAGTGAAATAAGATGTGTATTTGAAAAATGATGATTGGGTATAGTACCAACAACGTTTACATGATTATAATGTTCGCTTGACATTCTATCCTATTTCCTCTTATTTGGGTTAATTTGTCCGAAATCTTGAAAGAAACACATGTGGATCCTGGTGCTTTCACGGTGTGCATTCTGAATTTACCGTATCATGTGAATTGTTTGGAACTGTAGTGTTATTTTTTCATACTTTCTACCATACCGAGTTAGAACGTCTGCTATAAGGTGTTGGGTTCATTTGCCTGACGTTCTGGGTTCTGCTTGTCCGTTGTCGCCTGTCCTGGCGAGACAGTTCGAGAGTGAGCGATCTATCTGGGCACAGTTGCTTCTCTCTCTCTTTTCGCAGTTCCGGTTTTTCTCCGGCCAGCTTATTTTGCCAAGGCATTTTGGCTAGTTGCTACTGCTGCTCTTTGTGCAAGTTGTGGGGTTTTGGCGTCCCGTATTTGAGAAGTTATGAGTGTGTATTTTAAAATTATATATATATATATATATATATATATATATATAGGATATGATTATTTTACTCATTGAGACTGAACGTCATTGACGAGGGTAAAACAAAGAAGAAAATTGTTGTTGTAAGAGCGTCTTGCGTTACCTTCGTTCGGAGCATCATACTCTGTCCACTCAAGTTCAGCCGCGAAACCTACGTTTACAAAGACTGTAGTCTGGAATCAAAGATCACACGGACGGTCGTTAGTTGTAATCCGCAGATATCTATTGTACGGGCTCATCTGTATAAAACCTAAATCTCTGTTACTACCGTGAATGTAAACCTCTCGTTTCGACATAAGCCTTCGCCTTTCTGTTACTAGTATTATTACGTCGTGTCAGATATAGCCCGCTATGTTATTCAGAACTAAACTGAAGCTGAATTCGATGAAATAGTACCTTTGGCCGTGTACTTCGGTGTGACTAGCCAATATTTTGGTGCGCACCAGAGGGAACTCAGTGCGACAGCGGCGTCTGCTGATTTTTATTTGACACTAGATAAAGGTCGGATCTTAATAATTCATAAGAAGACTATATTAGGTAGTTGGTCTCGGTGCGGCGTTATTCTCAACAAATCATCTGATAAAGTATCGTAGTCTGATACGAAAATGAAGCGTTCTGAATCAAATCGATTAGACGCCAGTATCATACTAGCTAAACCAATATCCCGGATCGTACTACGTCGCGTCGTTCTTCCTCAATTTGCATGTGGCTTTTTCTTCAATCAGCCAGTTGCTGCTTAATTCCGCAGCTAATGGCTAATCTATGCAAGTAGATTACCCTCAGCGTAGAGGGACTCGTTCTGCACTTTATAGGTCGCACTTTTTGGGCAGCAATCAAATTGCAAGTTAAACTGGTCGATTTCTAGTTGCTCTATGGAACTAACATGTTTCTTGAGTTACTAATGAGAGAACTCGGAGCGTTATGTATATATTTACGTTGGCCGATACGAACAAGCATAGGAAGTTTCGGAAAAAAGAAAAAAGACGATAAATAGCAGTGTTTAATATTATATCGGTAATCTGCGTATGTGAAAGTGATCAGAACAAGTGTCTCAGTTGCAGCCATACATAAAAAAAAATATTCGGATCTACTGAACATGTAAGTGCTAGCGGTTTAACTTTAATACACAAGTTACTCGTATTAACGAACAACTTGAAAAATGTCGCTGCACCTGCTTTGCCACAAAAACAATGGTTATATGGTCCAAGAAATTACAACGAAGTTGAAATGACGCTAAACGATGGAAGTGAGACTTTTCAGAGGTAGTGGCACTATAAAATGGAGGCGATAAAAAAAAAAATGAAAGTGCCACTGGTTTCAATACAATGCCGATTAATCGTAGCAATGCCACATCGAACACAACAAATCCCGAAAATAAAAATATAAATTCATAGAATATACTTAACCTAAAATCAATAATGTTTTTTGGAAGGGTTCGTATACGAATTGGCTATTTCGCTGTCATTAACTTATATGGTACTATCTAGCGTCTTTTTTTAAATGGAATTTTCATCTATACAGGAAACGAGTCATTTGGCACCCGCAGAGCCGTTCCAATTAACTTAACTTTTCTGGTTTGACAGCCCACCTAAATGACTTTTTCTATATGTGGAAGCGTAGGATATGTGCAACTGCCTCAAGTACCTAGGCGAACTGATCATGTCGAAGATAGTTTTAAAAAAAACTAAGTTATCAAATTTGAATGTTACGATGGCGTACTACAGATTGTTGTAAGAAGGCTTGTTATTTTTAGCAAATAAAAACAAAAAGTATAGGGATACAAAGATGGATTTGCAATGAAGTTCGATCTTAGTATGCAGCCCATAGAAAATATATCGATGTTACATGAAGCTAATTCAAATAACAGTGTTTACAGAATGAAGTAGCAGGTTCTTAGAAAGTAAACCATATCGTATCACTTCGATTCGTTTTATCTTTCTCGCGCCATTCAATATTGCGATCTGTTAGAGAGAAGAAACACGGATCCGTGGCTTAAGATAATATAATCCGGCCCTAGTTGCCAACTGCAATGACCTTTCAAGCGGTCTCAAAGTACGAGGTACTTTGCAAGCATTTATATATATATAAGATGCTCCTATATATATATAAATGCTATTTCTTGTATTCTATTTTTACGAAATGGGTACTCTGAAACAATAAAATGCCCTAATATACCATCACCGCTCTAATAATCAGCTTTATAATAGATTCTGAGCTAATAATAATAATAAACAAAAAAAATAAATAAAATTTGCTTGGATTGCAAACATCAAAATATGTTTATTGGAGAATTCGAACCTCTAATCGGTTGGCGTATATGCCATTGTGGTACTACCACACGTCTGCACACTGCAAGTGTGTGTTCGATATGGCTGCTAAAACCGATTACAGTTATGTGTAACTTTAAGTTCTGTTTCGACAAAAAGGGGCCTCTGGTTAGTGGGCACGTGTCCACCGACACGGCGAACCGTCTAGCGTGCGCAGTCGAGGTGCGTCGCTTCTACTCCAATACCAACCCGGGCGCTCGACGATTTTCACAATCGCTTTCCGGGTTGATCCCACTTGCCACTTGCTGCCGAGCCGAGCGAACTCCGCAGCACAGTGCGGGCAGAGGAACGGCGTACTCGGGCCCGCGGCGCACGCTAGGGGCGACGCGGCGATCGCGCCTCCAGCACCCCAGAGGCCGGCCTCCCTGACGCAGGATTACAAGGCTTGCCAATGCCCCAGCCGCGAACGGCAGCGATATTTTAATCTAGCCAATAGGCGGCGGTCGACTGAAAAGTCCCTAGCTAGCCAATAGGACCCAGATGTAGTCGCTTCTGTGGAACGACTTGACACGGCAGCTTTAGCCTGTAACCTAAAGAGGCAGCTGTCTGCGCTGTCCAACTTCGCCAACGTCGCAGGAGTGGTTATGAACAGAATAATAAAGCAAGCCGTAAGTGCACCTATTACTGGGCTCAAGCTATAATGATTGGGATAATTTTATCAGCGAGGTAACTGGCCATGTGACGGCTAAATGAGTTCTTTAGAAGTGAGTCGTTGTCAACTCTGATGTGTATGATTGGTGTTGTCCACTGAGAAGCGTAAAGTGTCGTAAACATTTCTTTAGACCAATGCTTGTACTTTTAAGAGCGGAGTTACGCGTCTCGAACTTTTGTCTCGACCATATGCCGTTCAGGCACGTTATCAAATTTTTCTAAAGAACACATATAGTTGTAAGGGTTACATCTTGACGCTCTTGGCTAAGGGTATCCAGTGTGAAACAGACAAAGCGCATAATAGCTGTTCGTTGTTGGAGACGGAACCGGCTGCCAGTGCGCTGCCGTGTTTCAAGTGCGGTACCACGAAGCGGACGTTACGATAAATGAAGGAATAATGCAATCGTGCTTTGACTGCCATCTTTGTCTGTCGTTGCTAGGAAACCAACCGGACGAACGCTGCATCTTGGCAACAACGATGAATCATAATACATTACATAAAGCATCTTTACTATTGTTTGTTAATATATCACATACAATAATAGTATGTTACTATTTCTTTTTTTTTTCTTCTTCATTTTATGTTGACATGTTTATTGAAGTTGGTAGCTGACTTCCGAAATCATCTTCTTCATATTTATTTCATTTAATTCCGACAGCATTGCATCCATAGGTAATTAGAATAGGATAAGTATCTATAAACTGTACATATGTACACATTCTTCTGGACATTGGCACTTCTTGAAGACAGTTATATACTAAATACAATACGTAATATATAGATTTAACCTGATGGAAGTTGACGAAGATTCATAATACAAAACTAATCTTAATATTTCTAGCGTTTTTTCTTAAGTGTGCTAAACTGTGTGCCATTTAGATGCAACCTAACTAAAGGCGTGTTATATTCAAGTTTATTAAAAACTGTTCCGCTTATATTGTGACATTATACGCAGAGTTATTTTCTGTATTAATTTTTCAATCTTCGGATGGGCATTTTTATATGAACCGTACATATTACTGTGCTTTTTCACTGCCGTGGCGCGATTTTCGAACTGTGCACGTGTACAGTTGAAGCAGTTGTCCAAAGAAAAGGAGGGCTAATAGAGTCGATTAGTTTGACAGTTGTTTTGGATCTTGAGCTAGGTAGCGAGTGTCAGCGTTAGGGGCAGCCGAACAGAAGGTTTGCAATTCAGCGATTTTTGACGTACTTCTATCAACGTGTTTATTCGACGCTGGACACGTAAAAATCCGGCACGTTAATACAAATTGATCGTCTGAAATGCTATTATAACGGTAACGTTATCTAGAAACAGAGAAATCTAACGATTGTAACGCGCAGCTCGGATGATGTCTATTTCGCCAACAAAGGTTGTCTATAAAAATTGACTGATCAATATATTAAATGAATACACATTTACAGAGGTGCAGAATGGACGCTCGCTGCTTATTTCTTCATGTCTACGCACGATCAAGAAATTATCGGTCTCTTCTTCGAACATTTCGAAACGATGCACGAAATTATTCTAAATCGCTGTCGATTATAGCGTTCTACTGCATGGAGCGGTAAATTGTACGAATTACCACGGGCGCATTTCGCACCTATTTGCTTAAGCCTGTAGGGCTTGTTTCAGCCAAGCCAACGAGGCTTGTGATCGATGACCATGAACATCTGAGCAGACTCGCAGCCGTTATAAAGTTTAGGTGCCCGGCATTTGGCAACCGTGTATACAGTCTGTATGCACACATGCATAGATGGATATTTGAAGCAACTAAGTGGCCTCAGTTTATCCGCAGCGTCCGCAACTGTCACGTCCATAACTTCCCTGCTCAATCTATTCTGCAGCACTGGCTTCGGCTTATCCTCAAAAGATGACGGTAACAAATTAAGTTTAGATAACGCTATATATATTTAACACCTAAACCGATGGTAAAGATACCCGGTCGAGGTGCTTCAAAAGGAGATTTTTTCTAATCGAAAGAACGACTATGTACGTATGTATGTATGTATGTACGTACGTATGTAATTTTTAAACTGGGGTTAAATTTTATAGATTGAAAAACGCATTGGGACTTTCTTATCAGTCTTGTACAGAAAGCATAACAAAATCGTTGATGGACCTTTACACACTTTAGATAATAGTGCTCCGTCGGAGATTATTTGTGTTGGCCACTAAACTATAGACATCATTAAGTCATCAATAAATCATCATTTCGTTTGAATGAAAAGTCTATTTGTCATCTAACGATTTCTAAAAGGAAAGTTCCACAGTGAAATAGTTCTATTGAGCGATAGAATCTGATTATAATGTCTATTGCAACGTGTGTGATGTGCTCGTATCAAAGGATCTCGAAATATAGCAGTGTTTTTGTATGGACATTTTGTTTTACTACTGATTTACAATATCCGCCTATAGCTGTTAGTTTTTGCTTTATATATGGTACAGGGTTGTCTCAGCAGGATGACACCCGAATATCGTGTCGTATGCCTCTTGAATAGATGCGGATAACTGCTCCGTGTCTTATTAATAAGAATTATATATATTTTTTAATGCTAACCAACTGAGCATTGTATGAAAACTGCATTATTATATTCCAGCAGCTCGACGTGTCATATTAAATAAATTAAGCGTAAAGCGGTAAAAAAAAAGCAAGCGAGTGACGGTTCACCGGGGGGGTAGTGCCACCTGTTACTATTGCCAGTCGATCCTTTTGGCTTTGTTTTTCTCGTAGAGACTCAATGAATTAATGCTAACAGCCAGTGACCGCTACTCTGCTAAAAGAGAGATGGCTGAGTACGACAAGAGTCTGAGGATGTCTGAAGTACTTCAAATATTCCTAGAAGAAGCTCTAGCCGTACAACTGAGATCGGAGAGAGGGGGAAATACGAAGTACAGCAAGTGTTTCTGCTGTCGCTATTACAACCACTTTTAGCTGCAAATATAGACCTTTACGTGCCGAGCAGACATCACTGTTTCATGATTTAGGGGTGTCTGGTAGACCGGCGGAAGAGAGCCCACCAGGCTACTGCTACCGGCGCTGCTGATGCCATACGTTGGCGTAACACGGCTGAACATATGTAGCATACCCACAGAAAGAGCTTCGACAGAATTGAAGGCCCAGGAAGTGTCCGGGATCTGGAGCTGGAGAAAATTAGAGCGTTGGGGAACGTTCTGTATGTATCAAAATGAAAAAAAATGTAATGTTTTACTGCACCTACCTATTCAGCTACCGGCTTGCTTGAAGAACGCGCTTGTACTGCTAGAAGTAAGCCAGTGGAAACTACTCTCAGCCACAGAATCGTGAGAAGACCTAGTGCTTAGGAAGACGAAAGAGCCGTTTGCTGCTAAAACAAGTCGGCAAAAAAATGAAAGCCGCCAATTTAAATTTCTTACAAAAGATAAATGGAGTCACAGCAGTATAGCTGTGGTCCCTCTAGTCTCGTCCTGTTGGCTTGAAAAACGCCAAGCATACACATGTATTGTCGGGAACGCAGAATTTGAAACTAGACAAAGCAGCAGAAAAAACGTATATGGTCTCAAGGTCGATGTTCAGCAAAAAACCAAGCATGTGTCGGTGTAAAGGTCCGCTCAGAGATCTTTAAACAAGATCTGAACTTTCTGAAGCGCTGTTATTGCAAATCGTTGTTTCCTGAAAGTTTGATACGCGCACCGGATCAGCAGTAATAGGTGCTCCGTTCGAAAACCTCGATGTTTCATGTTTTACGTCCGGTGTCGCCGCCAGGCATTCAGTCCACCAGACGGTTAGCTCCCGGCACAAAGAGAAACTTCGTCGTTCCAAAACCTCGCAAACACTGATGTTGATACTGAAGAAATCAAACTAAGGTTAGGTGCCGAAGAGTATAATTCCATTTGCCTGCAATAAGCTAACCTACACCCCATGGTGTGACTTGTTTGAAGCACTGTAGTTCAATGCCATATATATTATCACAAACACAGCCATTCAAAGAAGACAAGGCGATACTAGCCATAAGAAGATTCTCTAAACATTATGATCATATGGCGTAAAGCAACTCAGGAGGCATGACATTTGTTTTACTTGTTCTAGGTTAATTCTAGGCTAATATGGATTATGGCTATCGATAAACAAGGCGCGGTATGAGTATTGTTTTTGCATTTTACTTTAAAGGCCGAAAAAATGATTCGTTTATCTCAAATATCCATGGCTCAAAGATTAGGCAAGTTTATCAGAAAGCTTATATATATATATATATATATAAAGAAAGTTTATCTTATATGATACTTAGTAGTTATATTTTTAACTGAAATTCTGCATAGTTCTGCTTCAACAGTGCCAAACCGACCGGGCGTCGGACACGCGTAACTATTTGAACTAACATATTCCCTTGATTCGATACATTGGTAGTATCACTGAAAAAAATAAACTTTTTTTAAATTACTTATCTAGAAAGCTGTATTTTTTTAATATACCAGATATAATTTATATATAATTCTATGTATATATTTATGTCCCTGTTTGAGGAATGGCACAGTTGGACCGTGAATTATGAACCAAAGTTCTGCTACCCAGCCGATATGTTTAAAGACAGTTATACTATAATATACACGAGAAATTCGTACACTATCATTTATTTACTTGGTCAATCTATGACTTGGAACTTCATTGTGTATAAAAGTTTACGAAATAAATTAACAGAAAGACCATTTCTGCAGTGCAAAGCAAGGGTCGGGGAGCAAGTTTAGTGGTTAGTCGCTACGACTAAATCCAATAGGAACGGCCGCCCAGTGATAACAGACAAGAGAACCTTTTAAGATAACAGAAGTACATCGAGGAGAAAGTCGCCTATCTTATAAGCTAGGAGCATCTAATGCAAATGTTTTCATGAATATACAAAATGAAAACCATCAGAATAGTACTAGTTTTGCTTACCTACCAAAGCTGCCTGTTCGAGAGCTGGCTTACGAAAAACTTATGCCACCCATTGCATCGGAACAGAAGCGCAAAGGAATGGGAATGAACGGTTCCCGCTAGGATATGGAGCGAGTCAGCGTTATGCGTATAGGGCCCATACAGCTACAGAGTTTCAAAGGAGAATTTGATCGAAAGACGACGACAGTTACTCGTTCTTGTTCTTGTATTTGGTACATACTCCTTTGCCTATCGTATTCGCGGTCAATCTGTTCTGCCCAGCAAATACAAAAAGGCTAGCATATTTTCGAATATTTGAGAGCTCGTAATTGCTGAGCAACCCAACGCAAACGGGAAAGAAAGAGGTTTGTATCGGAGTTTTTTGTAGAGGACATGCAAGGGAGGGAGGGGGGGGGGCACTGAAGAATGAGGAACTTGAAAGGGTGGGGAGAAACCGAAACAGAGTGAAAACGAGAGACGTGTGGTTAGCGTCACAGCTGCTGCCCTATAGGCTTTTTAGCTTCAACAGCCTACCCCAAAGGAGAACCGACAGCCTCTCCGTTCACCGCGTCTCGCATTAAAATGCAATTTTACGTGCTCCCTCCATTTGACTTGCTATTCATTGCTATATTAGTGGCCTTAACGCTTAAGTGGCTCTATTGGCCCTTCGCGAATAGTTCATGGTCAAGCCAGCAGTTACGATGCTATTATCGGGCTGCTAAATCTTGGTTTTCTATAGGTCGACGCTGCCTTGCTAGTGGAATCTGTGTTCCCCCTGCGAATATTGCTGAGTACTACACGACTGCCTAGAAATCCGGCCTTGCGCGGTGATGGCGATTCGGTAATAGTCTGCAACACGAGGAGATCTTTGAATCTAGAAAGGGGATTTATACGAGCCTCTCCACTGAAGGAATGATAAGAGCATTCTTGGAAAGGACGTATCAGCTAAATGAAACGACAGGATTAGATGGCAATAGAAACGAGTGTGCAACGTCTCTGAAATATTCTACTAATTCAACAAGCATGCTGTCTGTGATAAGAAGAAGGACTAACCCAAACGGTTACCTAAGAATAATGTATTACTATGCAAGCAGGGCTATGTCTGAATGTAAAATAAAGAGAATGAATCAATTCTTACTCTCTCCCGATATTTTTCGTAATTTGTATTCGAATATAAGAGCTTCGGTGGAAAAATGAAAAGACAAGGAAATCAAGCTAGTGATGGACATCGTTTGATAGTGGCTATTGAAAGGAGTCGCGAGTAATACGTTAGGTAGTTCGATCGGGCAATTCAAACATGGAAGCAACTTCGATGTCGGCCGCCACGGCTTGCGCAGCTTCCATGAACTTGAACATCTTCTTGATCTAAAGGACGTAAGGCGTCGTTTAGCTTAATAAATTGACGGTACATTGCATAAGTATATAGGCAATAACTCTGGATTAATAAATTAAGATTTTTTTAATGGTGCATTTAGTTAATGCCTGAGTATTGTCTGTAGTTAGGTTTAGCATTGTGACTGTATGCACTTTTGAGTGATTTCGAACGATTTCTTCGAAGAATTTCGGATAGATGTTTGGTAAATGTTGCAGACAACTCTTGTCTTTTTCGTGAGGATAAAATAGATCAAAGGAGGTATCTGAATTAAGAATGAGTCAAAGGACGCAGCGAACAAATAACTTGCGAATGCGGAATTACCTTTTTATCCGTGTAAGTTTACGTAACATTCCGACATTGTGATTTCCTGTCTCCCGATAAAAATGTGCGGGCCAATATGCATCATTTTCAAATATCTTCTCGTACAAATGATGCATAAATGGGACTAGTTATTCCACGGAACGAATGAAAGGAGGTAAGCAGTCTAGCCTCAGGCTAAATAAGCTGCGACATAGACTAATGTACCTGAATGTTGGAAGTGTACAGTTCTACCATAACAACGGGGCCTGTTTTACTGATCGGCTGGTTGCATCGGTGTGCCCCGTGGCCTGTGTTTGTTCTGTTAGATTTACTTGCGGACCGAAATTTTTTTCGTTGAAGACTGCCGCTCCAGTGATTGTTTGAGTTTCTTCAGGATGAAGGATCCAGCAATGGCGTTCGCTGGATCGCCATTAGCATCCTGAGTATGGTTATTAAATTATCTACATATATAAAAGACATATCTACATATATAATATACATATATAAAAGACAGACGCATAAACAGAGAGTTCCATGGCACCGTACGTTTCTTGGTATAGGATTATATGCTCGGCCAGAAATTTCTTTAGGAGCATCTTTGGCCGCACGGAAAAGGAAGTTGGTCAACACGTTATTAAACGTAGAAAATACGAACGGCTAACAGTTGTAGTGAACTTAACCATTGAAAATTAAAGCGACTAGCAGAGAGTAGATTGATAAAGTGGAAGCCATTTAATCTGGTTGATATAGATATAATTTTTATAACGCTGGATACGTTTTTCAACCATCAAGCTACGGCTTTTTGTAACAAAGATTGTTGATTTACTCCAGCATGGGCCAAGTATGGCCTGATTCGAATAAGGTAAGACAACATTCAGCTTTCGTGTTCAGACTCGCGATAAGGTGTGATCCATAACAAGAAGGGACGCACACGAAAGGAGACTAAAGCCAAACAGTTCTAGAAAAATGTTTACATAACGCTTGTATATGTCTAACTTCTTAGCAAACATCTGTGTGTGTCAAGTCTATATAGAGAGGTCGCTGGGCTTACTGAGGCACCATCTAATCGTATATCCTAATGTCGGCTATAGGGATATTTTAAACTCACAAATATTTCTCAATTATTCAGTAGAAAAGCTATCTTTTTGTTTCCAAATTAACCAAAGTAGCCTAGACAAGCATATGCGTTTATAGGGGATTAATTATTCTTTCATTTCTCTTTGCTTTTGCTAGAATCAAACAGTTCTGCATTGTTGTCCTCAGTGTTGTTTTTCTTGTACAACATCGATAAGCAAACATCCTGCAAAAGCTCACGACTCAACAAAATTTAGATGAACTATGTTGTTCTATGTTAGGCTTGCCCTTGGTTCATATACGTGCACACACGGGGGCGATAAAATGTTCGACGAGCCTCTTCAACGACATAGTCCAACCGATTTCTACTAGTTTCTGCTCAGGATTCGTCGCTACGTTAGTTTAGTAGAGAAAATTTTCGACCGAACACTTTCCGTCCGTCCTAACCCATTGAATGTACCGACCCACATTCTTTATGTACCAATGCTGTTGCTGCCCGTCACTCGCTCTACTCCTTCCAGCGTCATGCGGCGACTTCAGCATAGAGGATTATCCTGACTCATCGTACCTGTCGTGTCATCAGTTCGTGCCCCGACAGTCAAGGATTCTCGAGGAAAAGATTATGCTCCATCACCGAAACCACATGTAAGCGTATGTTAGATTAATATTCTATATGACTCATATGTGTATATATGATATCACTGCATGTGAACTGACTATTTTTAAGTAGCTGCCAGAAGAATTAGTAGCCTTCTAGCTTAGTTCTTAGAATTTGCGTACCCTCGCACGTAAACTGATATAACAACCTGTATTTTATAGCCCATAGAAGGGTCTCTTTATTTGAAATATATGCCTTCTCGTTTTTGAACTGTGAGCATTTCGCAATCTCTAGCTTCTAAGGAAATTGGTCTTGTCGGACCCGAACACATATTCTAATTCACAACCTTTACATTAGTATGTTATATTGTTTGCTGGTTGAAGCATACACTTACAAATATAGCAACTTATCAATGCATGTGCCTCAATGGTACGCTAGCACACTGACCGGTGCTGACAGGTCTGTCATGCATTTCGCATACTGAAAATTATTCGAGTCTTTCGTGCTTTTGGTTAAACGCACGGAGACCTTACGTCCCCGTTACTCTTCTAATTACATTTTTTCTCTGATGGCTTAACGAAAGCGAAGAACATTGGTTTTTCTAGCTTCAGTGACACGATTTGTCCTACGCCTAATTTCAGCACTAATTAATCTAGACGCTAATTAGTTTCAACAATGGATACTTGGGATTCGCCCGAGGAGTACGGCTTATACCTTCCTCAGCGCCGATTACGTACATAGATGTATATACTGCAAGCCTTGCAGTTCAGTCAGACTATTTTTAATTCTCTCTACCAGCCACGCGTCCATGTTCTCGATCCTGGCAACTGTGAAAAGTGCTTTTTTTTTTTACCTGTAGTCAAGAGTGTCTACAGAGAGTATCTCTTTCCCGAAATCTAGACAGCACCCAATTAACCAAATTTATCGCAATATCTTGGTAGTGTGCATCGAAACTATAAGAGTATTCCGCCATCTTATTTCTTTGCACTTCGAGTACCATGAACCTCGTGATCGTTGTCGTCATACTATAAGTGTATCCTGTGTTTTATCAGTTATTGTCGTAACATCAAAAGCATTAATGAGCCCTGTGCTTTCGGGCTCTCCAGCCACGATGAAAGCCAATTCTGGCCGTAAAGGCTGCCTTATTAATCACGAAGGGAAAACAAGGGGCAGCACAGACGGGTAACGAGGTCAAAACTACGTGGTAAGTTGTTGTCAACTGCTTGTTCAATAGTCACTTCCGGTTTTTCGTTCGACCGATGACTCCTCTGCGTTGTTGGTAATTTAATACGATATGTATCCTATATATTAACGTACAATCTATACGGGAAAAACCGAGTCACTCAGCGTAAAAGGTAGCAACCCCAGCAATGCCTGTTCATCATTTTAGCTACCAAACAGATGATGCAACAAGATAAAGGCGTCGCATAAACGGGTACAATGGCTGTTGATACGTGTACACTCTACGGCGCTGTATGCAAGTCTGAACCTTTCGATGTGTGCACTGCAGCAGTGCGTACGGTCTGACATCAGATGATGCGCAGAATCGGCACAAATCAGACAATGACTCCCCTTTTCCGTGTTTTCTCTCTCGCTATTTTCTGTATCTGTCAACATCTACGATTCTGAAGATACTGGATGGAGGGTAATACTTTTATCTGTTGAAAGAGGAAAAATGTGAAACAGACCAGGAAGAAATGTAGGGAATGCGGGTAAACGTTGCGATCATATTACATATTTTTAAATTTGCCGCCTCGTCATATCATGTCGGCCAGCTCATCCATGTTTACTGTGGCCGAGTTACATACAGGAGAGCACAACACGACTCGACTGCGATGAGGATATATCGAGTGTACAATCAGATCCAAGATTCGGATATAAGTACCACTGTTGTGAGAATAATATTATAGTTTCAGACCTTTCAATCGAGAGCAAATTAGACGGATACAATATATTGTATCGATGTAATCAACAATTTAATACCGCTGCGATATGAATAAAAAGGATCGAAAACTTGGGTAGCATAAGAAAGATGATTCTGGGCCTGGGGATCCTGGGGCCTAGTTGCTCTAGCGTCTTCCGTGATAAGTCAGGACATTTAAAGTAATCGTATTACTGCTCATATAAATTAGAATTTGATAGAATAGATTATTCTGTTACTGAGCATGTACAGTTAAGTGCTTCTAGTATTTTTGTTGGCATGCCATTGACTAGATAATACATAATCGTATTTACGCTTTATCAAGGAGCATCGTGTCTGCGGACCTCCTCCTTTTACGATAAATAGCGTTGATTTTTGTCTAGCTTTGCCATATAAGAATTATTAGCAGCTTTTTTTTATTTATTCCTTCGAAGGTGAGATTGGTTTCGTTGATAACAGGCTTTAAACTCTACTTCTCATCTGGAGTAAAATGGTAAATTTGGGGTTTACTACGCGGCCTCTGCATGTTTACCATGGAACTGTGTGACTTACACACTATATATAGCGAATATAAAGTTCAGCTTTCTTTTTATTCATTGCAGAGGTCAAAGTCCATCGGAGGCAGATATGAATCTGCTTGAAGTAGCGCGCCGTTGTGAGTTCTATGGCGTCCGATTAATGCCTGCTTTCGACGCGGAAGGTGTGCCGCTCACGATGGCCGTTGGGTATATTGGCATTGTAGTTTACCGCAACGCAATGAAAATGAATACGTTCTCGTGGAATAAAATTCGTAAGCTTAGCTTCAAACGGAAGAAGTTCCTCATCAAGCTGCACCCAACCGAGGGCTACGTAAGTAGACGTTTGTTTCTCAATCGTACTAGGTACACATGCACCTAGTACATACTACATGCAGGTCAAAGACTACGGCTAATCTATGCAATCATTCAATAACGATATAATGCTCTGATACTTTATTGACATCATTACGGTTACGAGCGTACAGATTATGTCGGACGTACGTACTATGATGGAAGTGGAATTTCTAAAAAGTACGAATTTTTGATCCGATTACCACTGAAAACATATAAAACGTTCCTGGTGCTTGAAGATGATTTATATTGTAATTAGACGCCAACAGTCAACGTATCGGGGAACAGATACAAGTGGCGTGAGTTTAGACATCACGTAAAAATTATTTTTTAAATAACAAAATTAAACAAAAAAAAAAGTGGTAAAAATCACTGCTCAACAAAATAGATTAAGAATTTTTTCTTTCCGAAATACAAGAAAAAGCTGACTCCTGTGTTTTGGAGGTCTACTGCAACTAATTCAGCCACTTCATATAGACAGATGAATGCTGTCTGTTCTTTTTTTTGTAAAACCCCGATACTGTATACAGTATTTAACCACCAGACTTGTTAAGTTTGTTCTTAACGATTCTCAACTCTACAATATAACACAGCGATTTTAAAAAATTTCCACCACCAGCCATATAGACACAGATAGGAAGCACAGCTAAGTGAGAGATCACGTAGGTACGAAATGGTAAATTTTATCGTAGTTTCTATTGCTCTTAAAGTTTCTATTGATACTGGTGCTCCGCGGAAACAAAAACCGCAGGGAAAATGTCTGCCCGTAGCGTTTGTGAGTGTACCTCTATCAAGGTGGGATCAAGATCGAAGAAGGGGCGAGGTGTGGAAAAAAACAGGGAAAAGCTGAAGGGGCCCCTGAAAACTGTTATGTCGTCTATCACAAATGGAGAATAAGTCGCGCCTAAGAACCAACGAATGAGTGAAGACAGAGAGGTTCAATGAAGAATGAATCCAACTTAAGATAGCGTCTAGACAAATGGCTATTGATCTTATAGTGAATATTAAGATATTTTGGTTGTTCTCAGATTCGTTGTCTTTGAGTTCCGCTATGATATGAACGACACCTTATCGGTGTACCTATGTGAAACACATAGGCTTGCCCGTCATGGTCTGGTCGGATAATTATTTCATAACATTAACCTACTTACTATACAGCTGTTTGGTATGCGATTACCAAAGCGATGTTTACGCATACGTCGATCAGAAAGGCGAAACAGTACCGCGATGAGTACTTCAGTGCCAGAATTTGCTTGCATTGAATAGTCGTGCTCCGTAAGTCGATCAGCTAAGATATTGTATAAATGTTCGTCTACTTAGTAGATCCTATGAGTGTTAGCTCGTTAGATTCAAGCTGCCATAATCGAGATCGCCTAGTATCGTGGTATAGACCAGAACGCTATAAAAGTAAGAGAAAAAGTGTGCGGATTTCGCTACCCTTCTATGGGACAATGCAATCAAAATTGCTACCATATCCCCCCATGAATAATAAGGTATATTGTCAAACCTGTAAAAACAATAGAATAATGACAACTCGACTGGGTAACACAATCCTTTAGTTTCAGGCTAGGAATGATGCCACTTCGCCCTATACAAAATGCGCAAGCTACAAACGTGTATTAAATCAAATAACATAAAGATCTTAACTAATAGGAGGTGCGAGACATTGTGAACGTACGTTATATTACGTACAGCATGAACTCTAAGGGTATTATATTTTGTAACAATACTATCCTGCTTTACGTCTAAACATGGATAGATCGAACAACCGAAATCAGGCCAGTTGAGATCAAAACAACGTTCAAATTTTTTTTCAAACTGAAACTCCATATTTAAGTGGATGGCAAATAATATGTGTGTATGCGTTTTTACGAAAACAAAAATATACGTCAAGCATTTTTTTTTTATACATGTACAGTCACGCGTACGCTTGAACTACTTACACCATCTAGAAGCAGGTTGAAATTTCGGTGTGTTTTACGTTTTCCACCTAATGGCTGCTGTTTTAAATGACTATTCATGTACAGAACAATGCGCCACCCGACAAGAGACTGGAACTGTTTGTTGGGTTAAAACCCACAAACTCAACCGAGCAAGCAAGGCCAATTTAGTACAAGCGCAGGTTATGGGACTACGATGTGCCAGCTTTCTGTCGATGTCTATGTGAAATCTGTAAGCGAAAATCCGAAGCTAATGTACAGCAATAAAGGTCAGCCGATCACTCGAAAAGCTGTTGCAACATTGATTGCATCAAGGTGCTTTTGTCGCGCGATACAAACCAACCGATCGCGAACAGTTGATCCTACTATATGTATTTTTTTTCATTATAATGTGAAATAACAAGCTCTTTCGATTATTGAGTTGCTGCTTAGAATCAGCAATGAAGAGAAATTTTATTTCAAGTGGCGTGGAACACTGCCAAATTGTTTAGGATGTATAATTCCTCAAACCATTAACTGGCCCGTCACGCATCGATAGTCACTAGCCGCCATAACCAATACATATATCGGAAGCTCAGGTTAACGTGAGTAACTTGTGTGGGTAGTTGCCTGCTGGACTTGAGGCCACGTGACGTTGGGAGTTCGAATCGGAGCGTAGACAAATTTCGTTTCGTCGTGAAGGTCATCCGTCCGATGGAATTAAATTTAAGACAAGTAATTTATTAAAACGCTCTAGTAAATATCATATATCGTGTCTTGCAAAACACGCAATTGCCTAGATCGTACGGTGTACCCGGATATAATAGAGTGTACGACAATTCCCGCGATCACTGTTTATCCGTTTCCATTGCGGCTCCCTCTGTTGAAAGCTTTTTGGCAAATACTTTCTCCTTCTTCCTATCACTGCTCCTCTTTGATTTGGACAAAAGGTGTAAAACACAAGAGCTAACAAGGCGGTATGACGATACTGATCCTGACGACGACGAAGAGAGGAATATTCGCAGTAGCCGAATTTGGTGGATGGAAAGGACCGGAACATTTGTCCTTGAACTGGTCCGCCACACGATATTCGTTCACTGTTTGATCGACAAAATTTTTCGTGCGCTTTTTTGTAATTATGGCGGAGGATAGGCATCTTGTCCTGCCTTAAACCGTCGCCTTTAACGCTGGCAATGGCTAGCATGTTATGTTATAACGCGAATTTATCTGCCGTTGGCCTCGCGCTGCTGTCACAGGAAAACAAACAAGGTCGTTCAGGAGGTTTAAAATGTCTCGGGAAAAAAAGTCCCTAGAAGGCAGTCCAGTCTGTCACCTATGGCGAACGGAGAGAGAAATGCTTGCATGAACAACTGCACCAACTTTTGCAGTAGTATAGCAAGGACCGTAGAAATAGAGGTTGTTTTCTACATTTTCGTATTTTCTTGGTCTCTGAGGAAAACTTATCTGACTTCTTTCAGTCGTCGGTGTCATTGCGGCGGCGGCACAGTCAGCACTAAAAACAGCCTCGATATTGGATTTCAGATACGCCCAGTTATCCGTGTCCGGCAAGCAAAAAATACACTCCAGTAGATGGGGCACTCTTTAGTCATTATCTAAGCGACGATATTAGGCAATCGGTCAGCCATCCTGTTTTTCCGTTGCTAAATCATTAAGCTACTATTTTGATGAAAATCGGATGAAACAATGTTGAATTAATACAGGCAGGACGATGAACAGATCAAAAGAGAAAAATTTCACTGAACTTAATGCGTGCGGAAAAAATTGAACAGTAAGCCGTCGATAGATGACTAACTTATCGTAAGTTGTATTTTTCACTCATTAACTTATAGATTGAAACTAGATGGAAGGAACAACGAAGCTAACAAGATTTAATCAATAAAGGATATAGTTCGGTTATTGGGAATTAACAGGATGGTTAAATTTCTTACAGAATTAATGCGTAGGAGAAACACTTGCGTTCGTACCAAAGTCAACCCTTTTCCAGGCCTTAATAAATTAATGCCACGGTAACAAACTTGACAAAAATCAAGAAAACGGTTAGCTACGTGTCGAGATTCTGATACGGTGATCGACTAATGGGTCTCCTGTTCGTTTTTACATCACAGCATCCCTTTCTATCACGTGTAATATTACGGTGTTTACTATGAAATTATAGGGCATAGGGTATGTGAAGTAATTAGCCGTTTCGTCTTCATCACTACCGAATGAAACATATGAGTTTTAGGTGTACTGTGCGCAAACAGTCACCAATTACCATAAATTTCAATTTTTCGTCGATTCTCCCTACTTCTTCTACATATATGACATAAAAATCAACGAAAAAAGCTTCAGCTTATTTGTCGTGGTACTAAGGATACGACGGTTTACTCTTGCATCCTTTGCATGGAAATAATTTTGATACTGCGTTTGCAAAAAGATGTACGCATCGCATCACTGTTATTGCATACAACAGACCCATCTATCATTCCGCGCTGCCCTTGGCTGTAATGTTGTTTCAGATACTTTGCTTTACTTAAGCCTAAGCAGAATTTTCATTGGTCATCAGCATTCATAATTAGTTACGTAATTAACGTACTGTTTACTTTGACGCAATGGAGACGATTTCGAATGATATTGCCGGTTGCTATCTCCCGTTCCAATCTGGTTGAGCACACGCAAATTATTGTATAAAACGACAAATTTTCAAAATGACTAAATGGCTCTTATGAAATACCTTCTTCTTGAGAACGATATAAAACTAACTGAAATTTAACATTTAGTTGCATGTATCTATTTCAGGGTTGCTATGGTAAAGATTGCGTAGAATTCCATTTTGACAGCAGAAACGCGTCCAAGAGCTTCTGGAAAAGGTGCATCGAGCATCATGCGTTCTTTCGATGCACAGAGGTCCATAAGGCCTGCCGAGTGCGAGGCAAGACCAGAATCTTCAGTAGGGGCTCTTCATTTCGGTACAGTGGTCGAACGCAGCGACAAGTGATTGAGTACGTGCGCGAGACTTCGGCCAGACGGCGCTCCTTTCAGAGGTACAAAATCCATTTGCTAGTTCTTGTTGTAACTTTTTCCCGCCCTAATTCTCCTTCTGCTCCTCCATTCAGTGATTATAACGGCATCTGTAGAAGACAGTATTTATCAGTACCGCCTCCTATTACGGATACGTTTCGAAAACGTACGCTTAATCAATGCCCTAGTTACTTAGCTATCTCACCAAAGGTCATAGCAACAAAAAAATGTCCAACGTTGTTCAACTGAGTTCATCGCGAATGTGGTTAGTAGCATCTGAAAACAACTTTCGACAACGCTTCGTACAAAGAACTATTATAGCAATTGAAATTAATTGTGTTCTTCCGGCTATAAGCACCTCTAAGTTTGGAATTTCGGAATAATCATAAGTTTGGAATAATCAAATCTACTGTCCTGTTTTTGTTGATCTCAACATCAGGAAATTGTGCCATTAGATGCGTAAACTGTGAATATGTCCGTAGTTGTTTTGTAAACGTGTTGAGACCTTCAATGAGCATAAATGCATTGGAACGGTGAAACTGATCCTAGGTATTCTTGTATAGGCGATAAGCAAACTTTTAGGTCACTAAAGAGTTATGCGTCCTACCGGGCACTGCACGTTTTTAGTCTCACTGGTACGGCGAGACTACTAAATTACCTTTAGCGTAACCAGAACGGTACGTACGGGTTTCTAGGGCAATAGACGGCTACTACGTATGCAATAAATGGCTTCGTAGTTTACGTTGGTATTTACGATTGTCACGGTGCTAATCGTGCATGCAAGAATTTCAGCAACAGCAGTATCGGCTGGGCCTATTCGTTGTTATTAGCCAGTTTCGATGCCATTAATGTCTTCTTTCAGTCTCTCTTCCGACCTTTGAGGGGCATGGTATCTTCACTTTATTT
The DNA here is from genome assembly GCF_002443255.2 of Varroa destructor. Lineage (NCBI taxonomy): Eukaryota > Metazoa > Arthropoda > Arachnida > Mesostigmata > Varroidae > Varroa > Varroa destructor. The sequence continues at coordinate 17,814,965 of NW_019211458.1, forward strand.
CGTTCTGCTATAGTTAACAGTTAGAGGTAACTGTAAGCGAAATGTCAGCATGCATTCTCCGAGATTTACAACAGAGTCAGATATAGTTTGTGCGTTGTGCTTGTCGTTGGTGAGATCATGAGAATCTAAAAATTTACTCAGGAGTGAGAAATTCAGGATGTTTTTATATGTCAGGAATTTTAGTATAGTCGATGATGCTCTTGTGCGCATTTTCTATCCTCGATTCTTCTCTGAGTATGTATCTAAATAGAGGCGTGTTATTTTAGAGCTAGATACTAGATGAGATAGAATCAAAAGATTGCTTTTTAAATACGACCAACTTTGGTTGAAACCCCATTACGAAATTTCCTACCATTTACAGATTTAAGCCAATGTTTTGCAATCTTCATTTTTTAACGATTACACGAAGAAACAAACAAAGTTGATTAGTTTTCGCTAGTGGTAACTCTATAAAAAAAAACTTTGTATATGTATGTATGTATGTAGTTACTAATTATAGAAACTGTTTTTTTTATAATTTTTGTGACGTATATTCAGGAGCCACTTAACAGCTTTATAAGCAAGTGATATGCGATCCTGCTATTTCCCTTTCACAGCGCCTATGTTACCTGTAATCCTAAAAAACTGTATGTCTCCAGCCTTCGTTTAACACCTATTGACTCAGGTCTCGGCGATCTTTTACTTACTATGTCTGATACATTTATTTCTAAGCTGGACGAAGACTTGAAGCCATGGAATGTCTATCGCACCCGGCGTGGGTAGTCCGATTTAGCCCATTTTGGCGACACTATATGTTCACACCCACGACACATAACGATGATTAAGGGAATTTGAATCCATTAACTAGATGATAAAGTTAAGGGTGTGCGTAAAGTATCGCCAACGGAAGTGTACAAGGGGCAGAGAACTATCGCTTACTAATTATCAGCTCGTCTCACGATTTCATGGCTGCCTGACCACGACGGATTGATACCGACTGCGCTTGGTGCACGGTCGGTAAACGGTCGGTAAACCAGCCACCCGCTCCGTTGCATAATTAAAATTAGTCAGCTAACTACTGCTTTACAAAGGCGGACTTACAAGGTGGCAATTTTCATAATATTTGAAGCACATGGAACTCCTGTGTCATGTGCGCCTAACTATCGTACCATATATGGGCCATTACCATGCTAACTTGATTATCACTTTCTTTCGAGGGCCTAGCCACGCTGATTTAGGATAGGCTTGCATGTGCTAATAGAATAATTTGTTAGCCAGACGTGCTTCGCATATCCTGCCTTGCAGCATAATTATCCCTCGTCTAACTAAGCATACTCAAAATTCAAAAATTTATACGAAAAAAAAAGAGCATTATATATAAATACTCGTACCAGAAAATTACACAGAAACCCAGGTCCGTATGACAAGTGTACGTAGGCACAAAAGTGTGCATCGATATGTAAACGTGTATATAATACATGAACTTCACGTTCACGCTGGTGAAAATTTGAGACAGCCTACTATGGACTAGACAGACTTAAAGCTTCTTTATCATTATGCAATTGCTGCCTTTGTCGTATCGTCGTGCCTGGAACAATTGAAGTTGACTAGTAAGGCAATAAATCGTAGGTCTCCAGATCTTTGTCGCTAATTTTGTCCGTCATGATCAGTGTGCACGCTTTTCTTCGCACGTAATTTTTTTCTATTGTATTACGTACGATAGCGTATGAATGTGCACGTATGATGTACGCGTACTTCAAATGTAAGCGTATGAACGTGTGTTTGAATGATATGCTCTCTGATTAGCAACAACAATAGCAACAAAATCTTAGCTTGAAAAGTTGCATACATAATGCCAAATGACCGGCTGCACGCGTTGGATCAGCATGATTTTATTATTCGTTACGTAAGTTTGTATCCTGACAAGGTATTTTTGTGGATCTTTTATAGGCTTTCTTCGAAAACGAAACAATATGCATATTGTCTCCGATTCATTATGTGAAAAATACCTTCGTTTTGACAGATCACTTCAGATTTCCCCATCAGACTCGGGAGTGAGACTCCAATACACTCACTGAACAGTTAAGGCTTTTGTATCAAATCATAACGCCACACCCTTGTACTTAATGTATGATAGCGGGAAAACGCGCGTCTAGAAAAGCAAACGAGAGCTGTCCCCAAATTTAGATAAAATACGAAAAGGTTCCTTAGATTTCAGCCCTGATCAAAATTCCTCTAGCATAACCTTCGTTTTGAAGCTTCTTAACAAAAATACGGAAAGTTTTTAAAGAGTTCTATACATTTTAAAAGCTGTTATGCAATAAATGGTGTAACATACGTGTATACGTGTCACAACTATTAAGATAGCTTGAGATTTCCTTCGACGACCAGCTCTCAGCATCAAACGAAACATTTCTAGATTTGGATGCAAGCTCGGACCACCATGTGCCCCTAAATTTCACAGCCACTCACTGTGGTATCACAAACAGCTACGTAGAAACTTTGAAGTTCAACTTTTTACACCATAATGCACAGAATTTTTTCGAAGATACGATTGGATCGAACGGTCCTACGACGATGGTTCAAAGTAAACTAAAAGCACATTATTATATTTGTAAACTATATATTACTTAGAAATATTAAATTTCTATACGAATATCTTTTTACTAAAAAATTAACGATATCAGCTGTAGATTAATAGAATATGGGAAGTATTCTGGATACGATATGCGTATAGTATTAATAAATAGTTGGAAACAGATATTAAAGGATCATCGACTAGATACGTGACGCAACATATATCAAAAGAGCAATCAGGAAAAAAACCGTTGAAGAAATCTGTAAGGGTTAGGCCAAAAGATACCAGCTACGTTTCTATGAAAAGCGGTGTACAAATAGTATTTTTTTTAGTACAAAACTTTTAGTTGGATAAACATGTATTTTGTATTAAGCTAGTATTGTGTATTCGTGTGGGTGAAAGCAAGCTGAAACTTGCTTATATGGTCGTAATGAATTTTATAAAATTGGCGCTACATATATTAATTTAGTGATTTTCTTTACCTTTTGCAACGTATGTGGCGCCGCCAATATTTCCAGTCCGCTTGTGAGGTCATCGTAAAGCGTTTAAAAAGTTCACCTCACTTTCAGTTAAATACTATAAACGAAAAGCTTTCCAACAAGTTTTCCGTTCCATACAAAATATTTCTATCTTCATCGCATTATCGTCCATGCTTGTATTTATGTGTTTGTCTGCACATGTGTACCTTATGTGTTCCAGGTCATCGAGTCTCCATCTGGCTAACCCGGGTCTTTCGCCCAGTGGAGTGGCCTCTAGCTACTCGTGCTCATCGATGACGCATCTTCATACTCTCCAGGGCAACGAACGGCCAGTTAGCGGACCGCCAGCCAGCGACAACAACAACGAAGATTTCAGTAAAACTACCGTGTGCCTATCTGAACCGAATACGCCCCAGCACAGGTGCGAGAAACAAACACATAAGTACAATCAAACATTCTTATGCAGCAGAAAGAAGTATAGGTTAAGTATGACTTCACCCTCACCTTCAAAGCATTTTGTGTATTCCCGATCGTGGAAAGATTATATAATATAATGAAAAAAAGAATGTGTTGGCTATAGATACCGTAGATGAGCTCGATTATTCAAACGTTTATTGAAAATAAAAGTACAACAATTTATGGTTTATAACATAATGTAGGCTTACCAGAAGCGCAATAAAAATAGATCAGCTTTGTTGCACTAGTCGGTGCCAGGGCAAAGGCCGCTCTCTATGATAATCGAACTCCGGTTCCACTTTTTTGAAGATGCCATTGTTATTTTCAGTTTACATCCTATCGATTTAGACCAGCTCGTTCCAATCGCATATATATATATATATATATGTGCAAGCATTGACTGACTTCGTTTGGTTAGGATTTGTGCGTGAAAAAAAAACAGATTTTTTTCTGCAATTTTGTGCTTGTGCTTAGAGTATCAGTTCTTGCAATGTATTGGATAGTTGGCCTGTGTTTATAGTCTTAGCCTCGATTATAGATTATTTTAGATCTATCACAATTTCACTTTGCAATTGTGCGAGCGCCTCTATGATGATAGTACGGGTAAGCAAGTAGATGATGTCGGGTCAGTCGTGAAAGACTTCTACTCAATAAGGCAGCAGATACGAATCCCAGTTGCGCGATGGCCATATACGGCTATTCGGAAGCGATTCTCAGCTTGCCAAATAGCCAGTCGTGTAATAGCCGGCTGGTATAAGTCAGTGATCCATTATATTGAAAGGCTTATGACCCTCCCTCGGACTCTTCGTTTATCCATAATTGTGCATCAACCTGTAGAACAAGCAGATACATTTCCTTCTTGATGTTTCAGCTCCCCGAAAAAGATTCGGCCGCACGTTTCCCTTATTGTACCTTATACTATGAACGTTGACCTAAACAGTGAGCACCTTCTATAGATCGCAAGTAGGCCAGCAATAACAGATGAGATCGCATCGAAAGTATATAATTTTTCGCCAAAGAAAAATCGACGACCTGATACGTGCTTCTTAAGAGCAGAAGGGGCATCGAGGTGATCGAAGTTTTCGTGGCATCGGAGGAAACCTGTTTAATGTTTACGACAATGACAAACATCCTCTTTGAAACGATTTTTTAATTTAATCGTACCTGTTTCGGATGAATGGCATCTACTCAAGTAAAATATCCAAATAAGCTTATTTCAGCTAACTGCTCTATTTGTATATATGTTTATATATTCCATTCCTACGTTAACCCTGAGCCTACTTTTGCCTTTCCTGTCCATATATGCTTATGTATGCACGTTTAGTAGTAAACATTTTAAGAAAATCGTGCAAACAAAGTTTCCAGATGCTGATTATTAACCCTTCAATCTTTGCAAAATTAGTGCTACGTCTTGTTTATTCTCATATTTTTCTTCAGCTGTACCATATTGGAACTGGTTATTATTGGGCGATCTTTATCTGTATAATGCTGAACGACTATGAATGGCCCAGTCTAACCTTTTTCTGATTTTTCTGTCGTCTGCTTGCCTAAAACATCTGATCCTTGCAGGGTGAACGTTTCGGCAGACAATATCGACAAAGATGATACAATTTCACATGAATCGTATCATTGTGTTCTCAACCAGTCGTTAGATGATCCAGCGGTTAACATCACGCTGCCGTTGGACACGTCGACAGCGTCCAAAGGAGCAGTGCACGACGCGAACCGTGAATCGGACAACGAAAGTCCGCTACATCGTGGTCGGACCAGGGCCCAGAGCCGTAGTCCTGAACCTCGATTATCCGAAAAGCAAGGTCGCCAACCTCGGGCTTCCCGATTATTCCCCGGAAGCGATCCAAGTGATGATCCGACCAACGGGGGTCGATTGACACGACACGGCTCGATCGAGTCGAACGAAGTGCCCTACACGTTGCATTATCGCCGTGAATCTAATGCACAGATAAAATACAAGCAGACAGAAATAGAAGAGTACGAAAGGCGTAAGTCACAGATACGCCGCCATAAATCACAGCCCCGTGAACCGCGCAGTCGCTATCGAACGTCACCGGATCATGAGAGGCTATGTCGTTCCTCAAGCGAGAAGCGAGCCAAGGTGAATTACGCCCGCTGGGGTGAACTGCCAGCGGCCGACAGCTATTCTAGTCGCGACGACAGCATCGATGGGACTTTTGAGAGCGAAATCCGTGAACGATGGACGGAAATGCGAAGGCAACGGGAGCGCCAAAGAGCGCGCCACTTATGGCAACAACGGAGCGAAATTGAGAAGAGCTTAGAGGCGGAGGAAGCTGAAGAAGCGCTAAGCTCGCGGCAACGACTACAGCAGCAGCAGGAATTGGAAAAACAACAGCAACACATCCAACAACAACATTATGCCGAACAAGACCATCTACTGGGAGTCACTTCAGAGGTGGCAGTCGAATCGCCATCTGAAATGCCTCCACCGCACCTGCCGCACGAAATTCTAGCGGACTTTAACAGAGCGCAGCTCCTCGATGAGGCCGCCGTAGAGCCTTCTGCTGAGTCCGTGTTGCAGATGATTGTTCTGGAGGGAGCACCCAGTAGCAGCCACCTAGTGGAAACAGAAAGTGACTTGGGAGCCCGTCTTGAGCATCTCGAGGGCAATCTTGAAGAAATTGAACTTCTCAAAGAGCTTGAATTGGAAGCCGTCCAGCAGGAGTGTCAGAGACTGGAGGAAACGCTTGCGTTGAACACTGAGTTGAAAGAGCAATATGAGCGAGTGCTAAAGAGTGAAGGCGCTGAAGTAATGTCGCTTTTACAAAGTCTGCGCGAAACCACATCAGCGCTGCGTAGTATAACCGCAGCCGCTCTTACCACTACAGCTGCGACCGCGACCCTCAGCATGTCTTCGGAGAGCCTCGTCAGTTCGCCAAAGGATCAAGAAGGTGATGGGGATGATGATAACTCTCAAGAGGACGACGCTGCCAGAAAGGATCTACCCTATTCGGAACAGAGCACCAGCTCCGACCGGGGTACAGCTCTTCAGCCACTAGATAGAAGGAAATCGAACACACAAGGTAGCAGCGTTGAAAGGGTTTTTTCCGAACAAGGAGACGATTTCTCTTCTCTGCAGTCAACTCACGTCCCCAAGGTAAGCGTTAGGGATGCATACGTCGCTTGTCTGCAATCGCTTTTGCACGATCCCACTACGGCCGTGCTTGCAACGGCGGCGACGGCTACCGGGACGATGCTGGCGTTTGACACCGTCGGCGCCAAGGAAATGGTAAACGGCAACGGTAGACAGCCGCCCATTAAGTACCATCTTACAGTCATTTCCACAGCACCAGAGCATGAAGCAATGGCCGGAACAGAAATAGTAGAAGAGGAGAAAAATGTGGGCAAATCAGAAACAGCTTCACCCTCCCAGCAAAAGACTCAGCTGCAGCGAGAGATGCAGCAGCAGTTACTTCAGCAGCCAGCGCAACAGCAAGATCAGCATAAGGATGGCCAGGGTTATGAAGGACCGCAGCTCAAGTTGACGCGAGAGTTCTGCGCCGAAATCGAGGAGTTCCTGTCGAAAGTTCCCAGCACTTCTGAACGAGACCTAACAGCCGAAATAACCAGTAGCCTACGAGCAGAAGACCCCTGCAGTACGTTTAGCGAACGAGGAAGAGCTTCTAAAGAACGCCAAATCGAAACAACATCCTCAGGATTGACATTCGTGGTTGAGTCTTTGGAAAGTCCCGATAAGAGCGCAATGCCCTACCTCCCTCATTCATCTTCAAGTTCCAGTTCGAGCGGGACCCCACCCATGGGACGCATGTTTATAAAGATTAAAAAGAAGCGCATGTTCGCCAAGCACGAGGACATTTCCGACGTGTCGAGTTCAAGTTCGGAGATTCGACTGACACTAGATGAGTTCGAATTCCTGCGTAGGGAAATCGGCAAAGGCCGAAAAATTGGCCAAGTCATCCCCGAGTCTGTGGTCAGCAGCAGCGAGGACATCACGTTCTCGGACGAAACCGAGGCGGTGTTCGTGGGAGATGAGCCCAAGACCCTATGCAACAGTCCCGTATCGAACCCACATACGCCGCTGCCGGACCCTGACGCATCCCTTCGTCTAAGCAAATCGTCAAGCGAAGATAGCTCGATTAACTGCGCCCACGAGCCAAACACAATGGCAAATCTCGATCTCAATATTATCTAGGTCACCGACCGTTAATTTCCTTGAACCAACCAAACGACAAAAGCGGACGCGAGAAAAATCTAAGCAAAAAAAAAGCGCCTTCTCTATGTCGTACGCTGTCCTATGTTCCTGTAATCAATCTATGTTTGATCATATTTGATGCAGACATTAACAAACAGCCTAACAAGCATGAAACAACGTAACGCACAGGTCCTGCTCAAAATCTGGTGTCCATCTCTGGCTTTCTTGAACATTGCATCTGATACCAGCGGCAAGAGTTTATAAACGCACCGGTCTATCGACATATCGCCGCCTATCGCAGGAACATACTGGGTTTAGAAAGTAAAATAGAGGACAAAAAGAAATACATGTGTAACAAGCAATGCTTGATGAGCGACAAATAGCAATAGCAGGGCAATGGCGCACACGGATTATTCAGATTCGGGGGCGGGCTGCTTCCTTTGTCCTAGCCAGTGACTGCATGTATCTGCATTGTGTGTCTGTCAATCAAGCAACGATGAGAGTAGGACACAGTTGCATGCGCAATAATTATTAATGAAAGATTATATCTAGGGACAATAATAATCAAGTCTATAAAAAAAAGGAAACCTAGGCAAAAATAAGAAAAGCACAAATGTTATTTCTACAATGTGGCGACAGACAATGGTGGTGATAGTAAGAGAATGTAAATAGTAATAAGCTACAATATGGTGATTTCTAACAGTACTACTGGTAGTGATGGTGACAGTGAAACGATATGATCATGGTAAATAAACAGAACATCAATAATGGAAATGATAGGAAGTGTCTTCCGAGGCTATCCTTTCTTGTTGAAAATAGGTTAATAGTAAAAAGGGAAAAGCAATGGAGGCCGATGTGATTGCTGGTCACCATGAATCTAAAGAATAATGGTCCTACTGCATTAAACAATAAACGGATGCAAGATTAGCGATGAAATAATTTGCAGTAAGTGGCAAGAACTTCATGTCTCTTGTAATGGAAGACAATAAAGAAGATGATTATCTACTGGCTCCTTGAAGAAGCAAATTGAAAGTTTCGTAGACTCGCAATCTTTTTGCACGCACTGCCAGCATGGGTCTTTACGATGGATAAGTTACACTTACGCAAAATCGAAGGAAATTCAAAATCAACACATTATTTAGGCCCCAGTTTACATCAATACGTTTACTGGTAAGCTAAAAGTTAAAATTATCAATTTTATATTTGGCCATCTATGCAACAACGCTTAACGTTATTTTTGAGGCGAGGTTTTCGATTGCTTCCGTCACATCAAATCTCTAGTTAGAGACAATTTTTTTTAGATCTAGATTTCAACTTCGATAATTATTAAGTCGAAATATTTGAGGGAAATTTGTAAGAATAGCTTTAAGGGGTAGCTTTAAGGGGGCTAAGTAAGTTAGATACCGTTTACTGGTTACGATTTTAGGCCCCACTTAGTATTTGTTTGTAGATTGAAAACTAGCTATTGGCCGTGTCAGCGTCGACGTGGCCTTTCGCCAGGGCCTTTCCACAACAGTAATGATAAATACAATAATTATTATATATTACGCTTATACATATTATTGTTGCTAGAATGATCGAAGGTGTTGCATATGCTTAGAGAAACCATAACAGTTGAGTACGAACGAGAAGGCTTGTAGGGATTATCTGAAATAACTACTTCGAGCGTTCGAGTACGAAACGGAGCAACTGACCCTGCACTTACTGCCCGAAGCTTAAGTGTATTCACTACCCAGGGCTACCCATTACCCACTATTCAGGGCCGACCTTAATTATACACGAACCTGATTTCAGTCTGAAAAAAAACTACTTCCTTTGAGACTCGCGCAAAAGCGTGTGTAGGATGGCTAGAGTGATACGCCCGGCGTAGATCGGACCCCAACCTCCCGGAGGTGTCAGAATTTTTGGGACCTCGTCCACTTCAAGGTTGCGTTGACGAAGTGGCTGACCCCGCTTAGAAGGCATTGTCCTGCATGCAATCTCTTTTTTACAGATTTTATAAATTTTATTTCAAATGAGCGTAAGGCACATACGAGAGAACAAATCTATGCTGGGTTTTCTATAAAGCTGTGTACTCCAAACACAGAGCCCTTTAACGGCCACCTACGCAGATCTCTGATCTAGTAGGACCGATATCAGCGATATCAATGCTTTACTTTTTCTCAAAAACGGCGTAAAAAATGTACCGAGCTGCTGTAGTAATTAAATATCGTATTCCATCTATTCTAATGTCGCCACCATATTATAACTGATCACGACACTGTAATTTCTGTATGTAATAGCACTCGTTATGGTTAGCTCAATTGACGACGTGCAAAACCTTTGTCGTCGTTAAATATACAATATTGATAATAATAATAGCAGCCGTAAGAATTACGGAATGGAAGACGGAATTGATTCGCTACTTTGTTCTGCCAGCTCTATCAGGAGTGTGTTTAGAAAGAAGAACTTGGTTTTAGCTTGTTATTGGCCTGCGGATATTGTATCAACTTGTTCCGTACATTTGAGCCATGGTACCCATTAGCGCTCACCAGCCATTAGCTGGTGCCTCTAACAGCCAGTGCTTCTAGGAGAACAATTATATGATAACGCTGAAATGGACGAGATTATATCCCATACACTAATCTCGCTATGCACCGTGGTTTCTTTGTCGACCTTAAGACAAAAAAAACCATTTGGTGGCCGGACACTGTTATCAATCAGGCCCCGCCAGAGGAAAAAAATAACAGCCGACCCTGTATGATGATTGTTAGTATTGTATGATATCTATTACTATTGTATTATGATAATATTGTTACTATTATCGAAAGATTGTCATTCATACGATTAGACTAGCAAGATGTGCCAGCAATAGCAATAAACAGAGAAATAAAAGAGCAACCAATAATAAAGCCACTGCAATCGATAGCAGAACAGCTAAATAGATACCGCGAAAAATTAAAGAGGGATACTTCATTTCGTGTTATGGATATCCACCAATTTCAGACACACACCCATCTTGTGTACATGTTGACAACGGATATGGGTAAATGTGAGATAGATCGATTACTAGCTAAAATTATCCGCTAAAATTACTGTATCTCCACACAAATAATAACAGAGTTCAGCAATAGCATTGGTAATAACAACGATAGCAGTTTCAACAGCGGCCGATAAATCCTGATATTGACAATAGAATTACAATCACGATCGTAACAAGCGATAGAAACATCGTGTAACGAATTGACATAAACGAATAAATGAGGCGAGACAAACAGAGCCAAAGAACGAAACGGCATCAATAACAGAAAAAACAACGCGGTTAACGTGTCGTTCCGAATACTCCTCACCCTCCTATACTTGTAGCGCTAGAAAGGAACGAAAGCACGACGATCATAATCATGATAATGAACTGAGAACGTTGCAGAGTGCGACGTACTACGACACTGCTTGTAACCTCACCCCGGCCCTTTTTCTCTATTGAAATCCTTCTAGCTGACCTCGGTTAGTGTGCTAACGTCCGATTCGTAGAAAGTATGTGCTGAAGGTTACTCCCGAAAAAAGTAGGCGGCGGCGGCAACTACCGATTATAAAGTGTCCAATCACGGCGACAAAAAATAATTGAAATAAAAAGGTTTTACAACGTTATCGCGGAGTATTCATTTCATCGACCATGAAGCCATTGAGAGAGGTTGCTGATATTGGCAAGAAAATGAAAAGGGCCAGCAAATCCGCTAAGTGAGTGGCTATTATGGCCTGCCAAAAAATCTCTACCGAAGCGGAATTAGAAAATGATTATCATCAAAAAAAAATAAGTACGTTTTTTATGAAATGTGCCATACGAAATCGATCGTCTAACTTAGGTAATTTCTAATTAAGTTCCGAACGAGCATGCAGTAACTAGATGGCCAATTGAATAGCATTCATTAATTCGTGAAGTACAAACTATCCAACATCAGTTCGTTCCCCATTTCCTAAGGAGCGGACGAACGAGACTTTCTGATAATTTGGGCGAGTTTTGTAACTCTTAGACTTTTGAAAATCCCTCTGAATTAACCCACAGCCATCGTTTTGATTTTTCTCTAGAAAAGCGTTATCTTTTTGAGCGTCATCGAACGAAGTACTCGGCGTAATTCGTTGACGCTATTTTGCGTCAACAGAATTCAGTTTGTTTCATCAAAAGCTTCAAAAGAACTAACTTCATCTTGTCATCCAAAAGGCAATTGTTTGTTATAGTCATTCGTTTGTATTTTCAAGGATACCACGGACATTTTCGGTACACTTATTACCCTCTTTTTAGCTTAAACGTACTCATGTCTTCAGAACGTCCTGGAGGCTTGCCATAATCATCGGAGAAGATTGAATACTTGACTATACTTCACGAGTCTGGGCAAATGTATTACGTTATTCCCCAGGGTGGCGAAATTTTTGTGACCACTTACGCTAGGCCGATTATCGAATACAAGGATAATGATGTACCTTAAGGCAGTGAACACAGATAGAAAGGTACGGTTTAAAAGAATTATGGCAAGTTTACTAAAATGTACTTGATCTAAATGTATTCATTAATTTTATAATTTGGATTGGAAAAATATCATTGTTGGACATGAAGTTACTCTAATGAATATAAAGTTCTTTCACAAGATAATATCAAGTCATTCCGCTATATGGCTCGCTATAGCGTATTATTCTACCATAAAATGGCGATACGGCTGCTTTCAGAATGAATCATCATCTACGGCCGGTTGACTTTTCTTTTCGGTCAGGGAAACAGAGTTGTTTAAGGTATGACGTCACTAACCCTAGCCCACAAATCGACTCAGGCCTAGATTTCACACTCTTATACTGCTGGTATTCTAGAGTCTGCCCTTGCGTCGGTTTTCCTTGCGGCATCGACCTAGCTGATGTTTAGAAGCGTCTGACGAGTCTTTAACCGCTCGCGCGTGCTATTTGCGACTCGGTGGCTATGAAATCAACTGACTGTCGAGTCTCAGCGACGATAGTATTTGTTTAATATGAGTGAAGGCCAGATCCAAGTCACTGCGATGGAAGACATTTACTTCGTACCTGTAGAAGATCGATTTGCTGAAGGAAAGGATCTCCTTGTTGGAGGAAAGCTAGTGCCAATTGAACAAAAGGAACTGATGGAGTTGTTTATTGAGCGCGAGGACACTGGTGACGTTCAGCTCTTTGTTGATGAGTCCGCTGTGAAGGCTCATAAAGCGGTGTTGACTGCGACAAGTGACTACTTCAAAGCGATGTTTCGGTGTGACTTTATCGAGTCTTCTGAAAATGAAGTCAATGTACCGGACTTTGATTTGCTCACAGTTGAAAGATTTTTGAAATTTATTTATACTGGAGAGGTGCATATAACTGAGGACAGTTTCCAGGAAGTGTTCAGTCTGGCTAACCAGTTCCAGGTACCGTCGCTTATCGCTCTCTGTGTTGAAATCTCTACAAAAGACCTCTCTTGGGAAAACTTTGGCCAGCATTATGCTGACGCCCATGAGTTTGCTCTACAAGGACACTTCGACATGTGCCATGACTTTCTTGCACAGCATTTTCAAGACCTCATTCGAAATCGGCCACTTCTTCGAGACATTCGTCCTGAAGCAATTCTCAACGTGCTTTCAAGGGACGATCTGTTTGTTCAATCCGAGGATGATGTTGTAGAGATCATAATTAATTGGGTAAAAATCAATCCGGCTGAAAGAGAGCCCGCACTCACCCATATTCTAGATCAGATTCGTCTTCCTTTTGTATCAATGCGCGAGCTAAGAAGGCTGGCCGACAGCTTTGGTCAAAACCCCGTTCTCAAAATGAAGACCCTACGTAGAGTGATGAGTGAGATGCATAAAGATGACGGAAAGTGGACGAAAGCCAGGCATCATTATAGAACCGCGGCTACACCGTTTATAAACTATGATGGCGAGGAAGAAAATAATTAGGTGATTCAAAGGTGGTGCAAATTTATATTATACAGAGACATGTCCATACATCGAGTGTAACGCCGCAAACTTTCATGTGCCTTAAGAGCCCCGGGACTTTATCGGAACAAAACATGTCTAGACTTGATGTCTAATACTGTGTCTGTGATATCTACAGTTTATAAAACTAACAAAGTCCGAAGAATAAAGACGTAAGCCTATGCCAACCAATATAACAGGCGGCTTCATAGTATTTGCCAGTTTGGTTACGTTTTGGTAAATAGTATAAAAGGGCCAATGAAAGTTATTCTTTGAAGCAATGCTGATGATAAATGTCCGGAAAGAATCTTCCTGATATAGTCAAATTTTTACCGACGCACTAGGCGGTTCATTTTGCAGAGTTCGCTTGAAAGTCCCATACTGTCAACCCAATAGCTTCCGAATTAAAGGCTGCCTTCGTAAAGTCAAGTCTTTTGCACAAAAACAATGTTGTAGCCATTTGGCAGAACCACTTGCTGTTTGGCCACCTTCATTAGCAGACCTGTGAGAAAAGATGCTGAATCTCTAACACCTCCCTTTTTGCTACAGGAACGAGGTGTTATTTAGCCGTACCATTTGAAATACAAATGTAAACGCCATTTACAAGTAAGGAAAGCAGTAGATCATACTCTTATGTATCATCTTTTGATGAGGTAACCCTTCACTGAGCACATAGGCTCAATTTTTGAGTTGTTTGCTTAGCTCGGTAAGCCTGTTTGTTCCTGAGAAAGTCGACGAAGCGTCCCCGTGTGTGTGTTTATGGACCTGTTATGCAATCTAGCAAAACGATACGGCCCACCTCTATCAATACTTTTTAAGTAAGTTCGCACGAAAGTAAGTTCAGTTAGTTTGCAGTCATTGAATTGACGCTGGAGATAGTCTACTTCCAATGAAAACATTTTTTTGTGACTAACTATTCCAAAGCGTGACCTTCTATGCGTTCTCTATCCGCAAAATTTAGAGCATCTTCATAAACAGTTAATTTTATTATTGGAGAACAATAGATTATATATGAATGATGTCGCTGGCAAACACTTATCGGTAAGCTTGATCCTTGCTGTACTAATATGTTTATGAAGGATATAACAAAATAACTCGTTTAATTATACCTATGTTTTAATAACTCAAATATAGTGTTTGCTGGAAACGATAATCGAAGGTTTGAGCTTTTGCCTTAACGTTTTTATTACCGAATCGTATACGTTATGACCAAAAAAATTCAATAAAAAAGATTTTCTATTTTTAAACTGTTTTATGCAGGCAACGTTGGCATGGGTCACGATTGGAAATGTGAGTTTTTCAAATACCAATGCAAAACAATAATATGTGAATATAAAAATAATTTAAAATTTTAGATTTGACGAAGCCTTCAAAGAAATGCCCTAAGATTTTCGAGTTTTTACAATTTATTGATGATTTGATACTCATTTTCGTTCGAAGTCTTTTGGCATATCCGGGTATAAAATCTTAAAGACTAACGACCAGTCTGATTCTCATTTTACCCCAACAAAACGATTTCCATATGAACGTAATTTGGAGAAAGTTAGAAAGCTAGAAAGCATCGCAGATGATTTAATAGCCGATTAGGTTTGCCTTTGTTTAAAGAAAAGTGACGCTTAACGGTCCTCGAACATACATCTCTTCGTTTACGAACGTTGCAGATCTACAACAATGCCTCGGTAAAAGATAGAAAATGCCGCCCATAGAAACATCCTAAAGATGTATTCCTACATCCTAAAGAAGGTTCGCTATGTTCGACTATCTGTGGTCGAGTAGTCAGTTTGGCAAAATGCTGGGCATCGCGTACTGTTCTGGTTGTCAACAGTCAGTAATGTGGGTTCCATATGATCGAATATATCTTCAGGCCTGTAACTTTCTACACCTAAAAAATAAATGATTAAAACTTCGCCGAGTTCTGGTATGAATGAATGAATGGTTCCTATTCGATATCATTTGGTCAGAGTTGAAATTCTTCAGCGTCTCTGGGTAGTAAGGCCTGTACTAGGATAAAACCAATTCCTAGTATATTGCGGGTATAAAGTAAGATTTACGCAGCACGTAGGACCATAGAAAATTCAAATGGAGAACTCCGTTTCAGAGAGAAGCACTAGAGGTCAGTTAGAGATCGACTTGAAGGCCCCCAGTCTGTACAATCGACATTCGAGATAGCGGCTTATTCGTTCGTCTTTTAACGCAAATACACTACGAGCGGCGACTTCCCAAAAAAAAGTTGGTGTTATTGTTTCGCAACTACTTTCTTTTTTACTACTAAGTTTTAATGCGGCACCTTGGGATCTGTTATGATAAATTAAATAAAAGAAAAAAAAAAACTACTTTTGAGCTCTTTACTGGCATAATGCACATAGATGCATCACCATAACCCAGGTAAGCCTGTGCGACAGAGCTCGTTCTGAGCCGTTCAAGAACATCACATACATATTCTTCTCCGAAACTAAATCTATCAGTTATGCCATCGCCATATTCGAAGCACTGTAGATAACAGGACTGTCTACAATGGCACTAACGCACGTCTACGTTCAGCAAAATTGGTACTATAATGGACCCGAGGCAAAAATAGATGTAAAATGGTAAAATCGAAAACCCAGTTAAACACAAATAGTGTTGGCAATTTGTAATGTACATTGAGATATATTTCGGCACCCATTGGCGATGATTTTCGACACCTGAGCTGAGATTATTTGAAGCATTTCTCTTTACAATATATTCACTAGAGTATTTATACGATGTCTGACATTTTTACACAGTCGTTGTATGTTCTGATTTGGAAAATTTCCCTAATTCGCCTGATCTCCTGACATTTTCGTATTGTACTGCATCCCCTTAGGGCTCAACGCTCTTAAGGGCATCAACGTCACCTTTTGCGTCGTTAGACTGCGTTTCAGTTAGCCGTGATAGTTCCTATTACTGCTGTAACCGTAGCTAGCCACTATAGCCTTCTTCATAGTTATATCCTCTATGACTGTTCTTATAGGCGACGGGACAACATTTTCCGTGAGCCCTGCCTCGGTAACCTACACCGAAGCCGGCGTAACGCGCTCTTTCGCGGCCATGATCAACGTAGCCTTTAACATAATTGCCACCTGCTACTATCCTGCATGGTCGTAGCCCCTTCACCGTATCCACTGTAGCCATGTCTGTGACCGTATTTACCTTTACTATAGTTGAGGTTGGCCAACGCTGACCTTGCTAAAGCAAATAGTAATGTAATCGATGAAGGCTGAAAGGTGGATAACAAATTCAGCCGCTCTAATGGCAGCAAACGGCGTAAAGATTGCTTTAGTGAAATATCACTGCACTTGGTTATATATATATATATATATATATATGTATAGCCTTGAAAGCCTTAAGGACTTTGTTGACTCCATTTTCTGTATAAAATGAAATCATCTAACGCCGGGCAAATCAAAAGTCAATTAAGACATATTTTAGTTATTATAAGGAAAAGTAAATGTTGTAAGACATTCAAGCATTATTATTTATAAGAAAAAAATATTACAAAGGAAACAGACTTCATCTTCACTTCTAGGTCGCAGTTCGTGCTACTGTAATTGTACACTGAGCCTATTTTCGAGGCATCTCATTACTACACGTGTCCTGACGTTCCCTGACCTTGTCTGTTCACTAAAGTATTTCATATTGGTAGCGTCGATCGGGAGTCATTTCATATCAAATTAGCAAAGCTCTCCTGTGAACGGATGCAGGTAAACGTGTTCGATAGAGCAGCAAACCAGAGGAAAGGAGTAGGCCACAAGTATTCATGAATTATAAATAGTTAGCTGTAACACATAGTACTCTGGGGGCAAAGCATACACTAACGCTCGGTTGCTGGTGGACGCTTTATCAATCAACATGTCCATCCCTCAATAAATAGCTTAAGATCGTAAAAATTATAGGAGATGGATAATTAAAGCAAGCAAATATAATGACCTCCTGTTATTAACTATTTTTCGTAGCTAACAGGTAAGTCAAAGACGAATTTTGTAAATGATTACTATTTTCTACAGAAAAAGCGAACTTTGTAAAATTGATATTCCTATATGTGATGCTTTTCGCTAGAATACCTTAGATTGCTGTCTTACATAAATTGTATCACTGTTATTATCACTTATATGACTATGCCTACTACCGTGAAACACTGATACACCAATAACTGGGCTCAAACTCAGTACTCTACTGAGCAAAAATGTGGAATTTGCATAGTTTTTTAAAGGGAGAAAACTACCAAAAACAAGCTTTAATTGTAAAGCATGGTAACGCAGATCCTTCCGACACGACCGGATGGATACCTTCAAGAAGGGATCAATTGTTTTAGCTGGATTATTTGCTAATTTAGTAACAAATGCTCGAACTTACCGCATGTTTGACGACATAGGAATAAATTACACATGCTTTTAAGAATATCGAATGTGAGATCCAGCCGATGGAGACTACCTCAATAAAACGAAGTGTTATTAACAAGTTCTGGAAGTGTTTTTATTGGGAAGCTAAGAAGTCAAATTACAATTGTTTACTATTTGATTCATGAATACTAATTATTTTAGATTGATGCCACTCTTGCCAGTTTACTTTTAAATATTTTATTTTTCAATAACTATCAACTGATATACGTTAGAAAGCAGCTTTTTTTTACACGCACAGACTTTCACTTATAGTTACATATTTCCTAAAGTTTCCTAAAGCCTTGGAAGTGTCAGGCCTTGAGAAGTACCTAGAAGTTAAATCCCAATACGCTCAAACTTAAAAGTAGCCAGTAAAATACAAAAAAAAGTTTTTTGTAATTTACTTTACTTTTCTGTATCGAATAAAAGAAACGTAGTAGTAAACATTGTAGCTTGGATGGTATGGCATCGACAGTACGTATCTTTAATTGGGTTTCGTAAAGAATCTAGCCCTATGATTTAGATATGCACTTCTTTTTTTAACTGAGGTTGATCCCTATTAAACGCTAGCTTTCTATATGATCGAGTTAACCTTAAGCAGAATTTTGATAGTCATTATCAGTAGCCCGGAAAGATACTCTCTAACCAAGTCATGAGCCGGCAATATTACGATATTGTACTGTATCGGAGACGGAAATTGATCATTGATCGTTATAAGAGACAAATACTAAATAGTGGTAAACGTTTTTTAGATAATTCTTTTCTCATGCGTGCAACAGACTATTTTCTACGTAGAACTGTTACAAGTTGTGCTAGAGTCCAACGAAAGCGATACTGATTTAAAATGGCATATAGAAATCGACCATGGAGCTCGTGGCAGCCAGCCGCCAAAAGAGGGCAGCACCAGTTCGATAACTTCAACGTAACCTCTGATCAAATTCGCTTTAATTAAAACGAGCAAGGCTGCTCTAGTGGCGAATGCATTCAGCTTGGCAGGCTTAACTTAACTGACTAAAGATAATAATCGTCAGCTCTCGGCCTTTTACTAATAACGTCATGGTACACCGGTACTTTCCCATGCAATACCGTATATATGGAGTGCGGCATCTACGTCCAAAACTGTATATTAAACATAAATATTTCAACGATTTTTTGCATGCGTTAAAAGTGCTATACCTAGCGGTCATATTTATTCAATGTACGCACCATTTACATAGATTACGGTCTTCATTCGAAATCGTAAATAAGAAATTCTCGCATCTATTACGCTTCATCACGTGTGTTACATTATTTTCCTGGCCAACTTGGTAGACGATTGTCCTCCGTTTCCGAGAAAGTTTTTGCCGTATAACATAAATCGGAACTTGGCAGAAAGACTAACGATAACTAAAGCATCCTTTTCAATAAATCTTACGTTATTCAGCTTCACATACTTTGTAGGTAAACATGATTTACATCTTTAGATGTCTGACAGAGGCTAAGGAAGAAAACCCCTCAGGTCCCTGTTAGTCTTTTTTCGTTAATAGTTTAAGCAGCAAACTTGAACGATCTGCTTCAATTTATGGCCTAGTTATTCACAAACCCTTCAAACAGTGTGTTTCTGTGCTGCCGAGGTTGCAGCAGTGTACGTTAACTGCGTTAAATGTAACAATCGTTGTATATGCGACAGTTGATAGTTTACATTGATAAAAAAGCTCAGGCGACATTATCGTTATATATAAAAGTAGAGCATCGATTAAGGGCCCGTGTAAATATGAACTTCACCCAACAACCTCTAATTTGCATAGACCTTTCTTTCTTTGCGTGCGGAAAAGAAAGAAGTCCTATGGAACAAATTCGAGCTGCAATATCGTATAGGTTGGCTGATTCGTTCCAAGCCAATCTAGATTCATTTCACACACGGATGCATTGGGTCGCAGAGTGCGTTGAATGGCTACATTTACGATTGGGTTTATGTTGCTACTGCGCCTCCAAGCAGTTGGTATTTCAACGCGTTGTTTAAGTCGAAGATCAGATGTAAGTAACTAACATATTTACACATACTAACATAGAGATACACAGGCGGTAGGCGTTTGATCATAGGCAGAAACGTTCAGCAGAGCTGACTGATCAGTCTATCTAAATAAACCTGGTATTTTAGGCACTAGAGATGAATTTATATTCACGTTAGTGTCATGAAGTCCGAATCGAAGCCTTTTTGGGGTTCTGAGAGGCTAAACTGCGGTGTCACGGTAGATGGGCTCCGTTAAATTAACGTATTTGTTAATGTTGAAACACGAAGTTGCAAGGAACTCGCTATGCTTATTTCAGAAAATCCCATTATTTCGAAGGATTTCAAAGTCCTAAATTAGTTGTTTTAATGTACCGTATTCAATTCCACCCACCTATCAGGATCGGCACAGCCGGAAGCAGACTGATAACACGCCTTTAGTTCCGGCGAGCTGTCGTAACTTTGATAACTAACTCACTCTGACTATTGAACAAATACGATGCGTAAACATAATAGAAACAGTTAAGTGTTTCACATGCAATAAATCGAGTGAAATTATGTTTGCACGCATGCGCTTAATTTAGCTGGCTTTAAATTTTGGGTCCCGATGATCTTGGTTTAGGACCCTTATCTTATGGGCAACAACTGAAGTTATGACAGCTGATTTGTTTAAGTACCTCACTTTTTTTTTTACTTATGTCACCTGGTACGTTTGGTTATTTTACTTAAACCAAACTTTCCTATGTCTTTATATATACATATAGTCTTGTATATATAACTGCATTATTTCTTGCCGTATGATGGAGCATTGATCTAATTATAATATATTATTATATCACGTCATCGAGCAATAATAATAACTCGTACTTGCTATTATCCGATAAGTGTCAACCAAAGTGCATTATTATTTGTTTTAGCCCAAGGACAAAATTTTCTGTATCTCTATGGATGTCATTTACTGCAGCTTATCTACACTATAGGGAATTGGAGTGGCCTTTTACGCCCCTGTTGATGTCTTTAACACACATTAATGGTAACCATGGCCTTACTTAAAAGAAACAACAAGCTGCAATCTACACCTGTAGTAATGATGAGATAAATATGGCTAACTTAATGAATGTACCAGACAATTACTTAAAATGTGAAGAAAAACTGTACAAATAAATCTTATCTTGCTATAATAAAACATAGTACGTTATCATTTCCGATTTACACATTCGTTTAATTCAGTTACATATTTAGTTTAGGTATTTATAAACTTAGTTTATTTTTTCCTATTCAACTCACTTACGCACCTTGACCAGACTAGGCCACTCTAGAAAGATGGAACTAGCTCATCAGAACCTATTAACTTAGAGTTCAAGTATTCTGTGTATATACAATAATAAATATCGTGTGCATTTGGTTTTTTTTCACATACTTGATAGTTCTGGCCAATGAGGTAGGGTAACTTCATAAACGCCGATGAAGATTAAACGGCGCTGAGAATGTAGAGATACAATTCGAGTATGAAGATTGATGACTGCACCTGTTTGAAACTGGCTTACGTTCGATCTCTAGAGGTTTAGAAATGGAGTAAATTGTCGTTAAGGCTACGCTTGTCTAGGTAAGGCTATGTGTCTATGCTGAAATTTAGCCCCTACAAACGAATATATCATATTAATAATTATGTAGCCAATAAACAGCTACGTAATTTATTTATGTTTCCATAAATGATTCGGGCCCGGGTGACGCTATCACCATTAGCAACATTATTTTTTTTCTAATTGTTCTCAGGTGTGAGATCTGACAACATCTACGAGCAGCGTATAGTCTGACGTTTATTCTAGCCATGCAATCCACAACCGATATAGGCAAAAGTTTCGTACTTTTCGTAGCTTTTTGTAATAGCTAATGGCGTAACCTTTGCATTCGTAGCCCCTTCCGTATCTTCCGGTGTAATTGCCGTAGCAGCCAGTGGAAGCGGAGTTAGCCAAACTGAGGGTATTACCCCAATTAGAAATTTCTAAAAAAATCGGCGACTCAATAGAAAAGATCTGTTTTCGAGGTTTACATTAGATACTTTTTTTTTGTTAGTCAACACAAGAAGCTTCAACAGGCAGCCCATACAGCGCATGTACGAATAGGTAGATGCCAACTCACCTTCAAATAGTACAGTTCTATTCTGTGCTTGCTATTCAAATCAAAGTAGGTAGTTATTATATGACAGTATTTTTGGCTATGACCGCGTCAACGTTCAAGGAGAAATCAGGAGTAGGATCAGGCACTTACTGCAATTAAAGGCCTCCTCGATAATGTGAATCTGTATATAGATTCTTCCTGTCTCTAAAAACATGAGAATTTTACATATATAGGTAAACTGCTGTATAATGTTAGTACTGATGTTAAGGCTGACAGCATAGCGTAACGTATGGTCGGCCTATTTGAACTTGTCGTGCCAATGTACGCAAACAAGTTACGCATTGAAAATATCTACTTCATGCAGAGCAGGAAATTCATGCATATATCTCTGCACAAGTTTGGGCCTGCACTTACGGCGTTGCTCGTCGATGTTTTGACAGAGCCAAACGTAAGACATTTGATTTGATGCCTATTGTATGTAACAGCTATAGAGAAGTGTGTTTAGCAGAGCGACTCCACAAAATGGAACCCAACAACCAAACGTCTCTAAGATTCTGATCAACAGCAGACTGAGACAAATCTATTTTCGATTATGGGGCCATAGCGGACGGCAGCATAGAATCACGCTAGACTGTTTCCGTAAGAAGGGCCTACGTAGCGGAAACTTTACCAATGCTAATGATTGTCTGAAATCTATTTAGGATCCAAAGTTTTACTCCAGCTTTGTCAGCTAGTTTAGCAACATTTCTGTTGAAAAAAAGGTAGGACAGAAAGTTTTTTTGCACGTAAGGATTGACCCTTGGTTTATTCATGAGACAGATAAGTGGATTGATATTCTGACGTTGAAATTCAACGGTCCGACTGACTTTGGCGCCATAGCAGCTACTAAATGGCACCGTAGATAGACGAATAATAAGTTGTATTTTATGCCACGAGGTGCCGATAGAAGAAAGCACGTTTTACCTTGAATTTTAATTACGATTGAATACAGAATTTCTATAATGAGAAAGGTTGAACCAATTTAAAAAATAAAAGAAGGTGTGAAGTCATCTTTCAGTGAGCTAAGGCGAGGGTTTAATAATAAATAATTACATACATACGATGATATACAATAAAATTCCAGGTTTGAGCCTTATAAGACATGTTTATCGTTCATGTCATTCTTGGTTTTATTGTAAGAAGGCTTGTGTAGCGTGAGATTTGCTTTCGTACTGTAATTTACTTACGTCCTTGAAACGGTAGCTCAAAGGTTAAGTCCTGTTGTGCACCAGAGCACCGCCTGGTTATTAGGCTACAATAGGGAGTACGAGCTTGCGCCTTACGAGGAAAAAATGCATAAATGACTCCGACTCATGGTAATAGTTATCTCCGCAATGCCTGCACAAATAATTCGGTCATCCTTTTGGTTCAATGAAATTCATAGCATTTCAATGGCGAGGTGCTATTTTCGATTATTTGTAGATGTCGCTATGCGCTGTTGATTTGTACATGTTAAAAGACCAGGGCTATATGAAATATTTTCAAGGCGGCAAAAAAAGAGTAAGATACGCAAATACATTTTTCGTATACTGATCACTGATACAGGATTCTACTATAGCAGGTTAGCAAACAAAGCTAACGATACCAATTTTGCCAGCAACAAGTATCATCAGTAGCATTGATATGCCAAACGCAACCTATATGTATTGAAAATTGCACCCATGTACCGTATTGCGAATGATAATACTAAACAATTCGGATTATCATAGTATAGGGGTGCCGCCCCAAAAGCTAACCCAAAAATTATCTATGAACCTCGGCAGATTACGGGAAACTTTATACGATAAAAACGAAAAAAAAAAAACCATTTCGGCGATGAACATGTTAGTACATGGCTTTTCTACCGCCCTCGTAACAACTGAGCATACGTAGACAGTCGTACCGCAAAGCACGACCGACACAAAGGATCGGCAAAACTCTCGTACTAGCATATTCGGAATACCGTACAATATATTTGAAACTACATGAAGCAGGTGAACGACATGTACAGAGAAGCAACGTTCTGTACCGCTTCAAGACGATACTAAAGGGTATTTATTTTAAGCTACGACAGCAGGCCGTTCCACCGCCCAAATCAAGCTCTTCTAATTGATTACAGTCAGAGAGTGGCCATAACGGCCCTCTAAACAGTAGTACATCTATGATAAAATTATCTGAGTTAATAAAATTAGCTAAATAAGACAAGCGTACGAGTTAGATGAAGGGGTGTATGAGCTAAGACATGTGAAGCTAAGATCATTTACTGACCAACGTTTTAGCTACCAGCCGTTTACGTGAGAAAAGTGCCTTTATTTTAAAATTTATTACCGGTATCGTAGTTTGGCATACCATCAACTGGTTTTCTTCCAGTACGAAACGAAGTGTGTCTATGCCCGGGCTTGAACGTAAATCATGACGTGTCCCTAAAGTGAACACGCTACATCACCCATTAAGCCATTATGAGAACAGATAGCGGGACCTTTTTAAATAGACAAATGCGCTATTCTGTTTCGAAAATTCCAGCGTGAAAAAAGGCAATGATTTATTCAGCACTTTGACTAGTGTTTATCAATTTTGAAGTAACTCTTTTCAGGCGTAATATGTCACCCCTTTTTTTCTAACCTCAAGGGTTTTCGTGAGATTTAGATTCCAATCTTATTTTAAGCTGTGCCCTCAACTTTGCTTCGTGTCAAATATTTTGCACTTCATTTGCTGGCTGTACGAACAGCATCGGGTCATTGTAGGCTATGACGAATGCGCAGGAACAAAAGCACGAGACCGCCAAAGAAGAGCGCATCAAAAAACCAGTACTGGACAATTAGCACGGGAAAGGCGTAAAAAACTGATGAAGTCTTCAGCCTTCTTTACAAGTTCACACTATATCTTGGAAACAGTTTTGTGAAACACTTTATGGGCTGCAAAATGGGATTTACCTACGGTTTTACGTCCCGTCTTTAACGGTTCACAGGATTTGTCTGTTCTAGATAATGGTGCTAAGCGAAACTTTATGCAGAGACACAACTTCCACACTTTTTTTTGCGAGGAATTGAAACACATCGTTTTTTATATTTTTGCTACGGTTAAAAATTGTTATGCAAATTTGGCCAGTAAATGGCAATAATATACTTTTAATGAACAAAAAATGGGTAAAAGTAGTTTATATATATAATAATATATTATATATATAGTATATATAATAATAGTATTATTATTATATATAATGAGATTTCAATCAGTTCAGAAACTTTTTGAGCAAAGACATAAGCTTTTTAACCTAAGCTAAAAGCTACAATTCTATGCAGTAAGTCTTCTATGAGTTTTGTTAGTTTTGGCTGATTATGACCAGCACATTGATACTAATAGTGATAAATAGGGTAGAAGGCTGTTTAACACTTATTAGATATGTACAAGCAATTAATGACATTCGAACTTCCTACACATACGAAACTTAAAACAACCACCACGTTTTTACAACGAATCAAGAGTTTTTTTTTTATTCAAATTTATGTACATTTCTACATATTCTCTTCTGTTTTTGTGTAGCGTAATAGTTGGTCGTAGTCTTGGGACGAGCTATCTATCGTGCAGCGTTCCGATCAGCTACGTCTTTACTAAGGCAGCTGACTATGTTGCTTGGCGATCATACAATTCCTAGCCATGATATCCACCATAACCGCCGTAACTTCCGTAACCGATCCCATAACCCTTTCCGTAACCGCCATAACCGGAGCCGTATCCACCGTACCCGCCATAACCTAGGCCATATCCTCCATAACCCCCATGTCCGCCGTAGCCCCCGTATCCGCTATAGCCCCCGTATCCGCTATATCCGATGTAACCGGCGTTAGCGACGCTAACAAGCGCAAGCACCACGACGAAAGCCGTCATCTGGAATACGTGTAAAAATCAATTGAAAGAAATAGTCTGGGGTCCTCGGTCGCGATGACGTCAGATCAGATGTAATGATCATTGTTGTCGTTGGCTTTAAAGACGACTTAGCATTGACCTCAAACAGACACTAGAATTGACGAAATCGACAATTATTTTTAGAGATCGGTAACAAGAAAATAGATCCTTAGAAAAACAATGGAAAAGCCTCGACCAAGAGCTACACGTTAGAGGCGTGTAATCAGAAATTTACGAGACTTGAGAACGGTACTCACGATAAAGTTCATGATATCGTTGCTTGATGGGCTTAGTATGCAATAGAAGGAAAGCTTCTTTGTGCTGTTGTTTCATTGTGGCTTGCGATCTGTTTTATATACTCTCCGAAAACGGGTTCCCCCGCGGTGGAAAGCGGTTCTCACAATGCGGCTGGTTGTGTCGAGTGACCAACGAAGCGGTGACTTCAATCAGCGTGGTTCTTCGAAGTGTAAGGGAAAGCCTAGTCGTTATGACCACACAGTTAGTTGCTGGAGACATCAATGGGCAGGACCAGCAATATTCTGGATGTGGAGGCATAAACCATTCAAAGCCGGTTCGTATTTCTGGGGCCAGTACCCACTTCTTTGTTACATCCGTTGCGGTTGTTTCCGTTCAACGCCGTGATCACGTGCTATGACGGACCGTCAACCGGTAACTTTCATCTGCCTCAAAAACTAACTTCAACCGAGCACAGTTTGTTTGTTTTTGTCATATGATATTGTGATAAGCAGCTCGGTACTTAGTCAACCCGCTTGACAGTAGCGTTGTATTTTTGCTCATCTAAAGCTTGTTTCAGCTGCTATATATATATATATATATACATATAAATAATATTATGCTTAGCTTCTTAGTGCAGAATTATAGACGGCATTATGGTAATTTCATTTGTCATTAAATGATAAGGAGTTCTAAGACAACTGACGTCGCTTGTCTCGTAGACTTTGGCTGATACGATTCTGGTGCTGGAGATTTTGAGTCGCTGACAAAAATTCTAGCAAAATGGGGATTAACCTTTATAAAAATGTACTTTTATTTTACTTTAAAACATATCCGCCATCTTCCCACAATAGTCCTCGTTAATAGTGAAGTTATGATTACTTAGTGAGTTGTTATTGGACCATTTGTTACAAAGAATTTAATAAACCATTGCTGCAAGGATCTTTATTCTAGGAAAGCGTCAAAAGACTTATTCTGTACCTTAACTTTGTGTAAATGCTCTGTACTTAATAGACGTACAGCTATGTCCGTCTCTAAGTAATAGTTCACTAAATAACAATTTACCTTGGGAAAAACGCCTAAAAGATCTATGAGTTAATGTGACCCACGTCGGTAATCGACTCGCACAGGTCTCTGACCAGTGTTTATTTGTGTCTGACAAAGTGTGTCTGACATGTGTTTGTTTACTAAACTCAGGAACCTATGAGGTAGTTCCGGCTCGAAACGAGGCGTAGAGACATCTTGTATTGTAGTAAGAGTCGGGCGCCTGAAAAAGGCTTAACGGTAGTACCAGACATGGAATCCAGAAACATCTGTTTAGATACCAACCGTGAAGTGAACAGGCCGCCAGTGCTGCTTGATACGTACATGACATTAAAAAAATGTCAAATATACGTACATTCCAAGTTCAAATAACCTATACGTTTCCTATTTTAACCTACAACGCGACAGATTATCCTCAATAAAGAGCCCATCTACTATGCACGCAATATACGTTTTTTAATCAGTTAAACAATAATGCTTAGCAAAATTAAACGTCAAGGCAAATCCGCGGATTCTTTTAAAAAATCCTATCAGGTTCATTACAGAACAATATTCCTACTCAACGGTAAACGCGCCCAGTTATATGAGATACACTGTTTTGGCGTTGTCTTAGTGACCAAATAGTAAGTTGACGGTCGATTAAATGTTTCAGCTAACCCCCTTTCGAATATTGAATTTACTGCTCATTATTCTAATGAGTTGTATAAATAAGAAAAAGCATTTTGTAAACGACCATAAAAAGCTCAATATTTGATCGTTAGTACTTTTTAGTTAAATAGCTAATTAGCTGAAGAAAAGAAACACGCATAATATCTAGAAGACGTGTTCATCTTACACACATTGTGTTTCCGTTAAAAATACATATTAAGAAACACTTTTTAATAAATACGAAATGGCAACTGACTACCCGCTTTGTAGAAAACATAGTCCCATTCAGATCATCATATCATCCTGGCAACACAAAGGTAACAGTCAATCACAAATATTTTTAAACATGGAAACCTCTTATTGGCTAATTGTTATCCGAATACGTGGAAGATGACAAATTGGCCTAAATGGCGACATTGCAAACATAACTTACATACGTTCTCCAGCAATCTTTGGAACACTAGTAGTATTATTAACGGAGGTCGAAAGTTTAAAATGGACAGATTGGCCTGATATAATTGGGCCTGGAAATTCGTCGTCGTAAGCTTGGAAGTGGAACGCAAAGGCTTCGCCCCTGGTTTCCTCAGCACAGGCACGTGGTCGTTATCGACTCATTCCCGAAGGTCCACTTGGTCCATTGAGATTCAGGGTACTGATAGTCTCTTACTATTAAAGAACTACTGCACCAAAAAGATGTCCTTTTACTATGTAGCATATTTTGTAAAGCCCATTCAAGTTGAATAGTCTAATGAGCAGTGAACAGGATAATTTTTGCACCGTGAAATTATAGCTCGGAAGTGAACTCCTCTGCAGTGTAACTTATAAAAAATAATGTTATTACCGTTTCTGGGCATCTAGCTGGTTTCTGGTTCCATGCCGTGGTGGCATTCGTTTTTACTTTTGAATCAGGACAATGTGATTGGATTACGTACAGGGGGACATGTCGACGCTTAAGTCACAAAATGTGAACCCAAGCCTTTTTCAATAAATGATCCAAGAAGCGATATCAATAGTAGAGCTTCCTTATGAGGAGCTTAATTAGGGTTGGTGCATTTTCTAGAACAGGCCTTACTGCTAACGTGTTCATCCGGCGCTTCTACCGACAGCCATCGCTCTAAAAAAGGCCGATCGTTTGAATTGATCTCTTTAGGCAGTCCGGCGTTTGAACAATACGACAGCCTTCAATGCTTCAAGATAATTAGAACCCCCGCTGCTCGGCCCATAAATCTGAGCTTCCTTTTGCTGAAAGACATATTCTAATGGTAAATGTTACTCTTTTGTTTGATGTTTGATCTGTGAAGGTAAACTAAATACTTAGATTGCTTTTGACCCCACATAAAGTCTATGTGTGCTGTACGTATACCTCATACATATGTCGTGGTTGTTGTATGAGTCTACTTAGGCTCGCATAGGCTTATGACAATCTATGTTACGCAAAACCAATTAAAATTAAATAATTAAATTTTAAAAATGGACTTCATTAGAAGTCGACTTCTGTAGCTGTTCCGTACTTTTACTCACAAATAAGGATACAGAACAGGACATTTTCAATGAGTTCGGAGTGCTGCACCTTGACCAAACCCTAGCAACGATAAAACGAGCCTTTATTGTCTACGAATGGCCATAATTATCGACTACAACACCACCCGTCCTCCACTGTCCTTGTTATTAACTACTATTGTTATTTAAGCGTATAAACTAGTGTTACTTGCTATTCATATAGCAGAATAAGGAAAAGTGTGCAGAACAATTATTTGGTATTTATAAAAACGACACAAGCAATGATGACGGTGCTAGTAATCGTAAGTATATCTAATATACCGTTCACAAGAACTGACATATAGAAACATGCTCATACACAACTAAAATACATGTCGCGAACGAACGCCTGTAAAAGTTGACCTTGTAAAAAGTTCGTTTCCAATTTACGGCAATTTTACGTTCGTAAACTCCTAAACGCGTGGAAAAGTCGACAGCGACCACAACAACAATTACGAAGTCATCGTTATGTAGCATTTTTGTCCGTGCACAGATTTAATCGTCGACAATTATGCCGTCACGTTCTGGTCACTGCCACTAATGTGAACTTAAATGGTTGCGTCAAAAATTGTTAGTTAATTTGCCGAGCTAGCATTCATTATATTTTACCCCATCCAACCCCCAATTCTGCCGATCCGCCACTTCGTCAGTGCATTTGCTGGCTGACTTCATTGCTACATCATCCATTCACGCCAATGGGAACGAAGCGTTATTAGTATCTCTATTTGATTCGCTATAGAACGTCCGTGTCTAAACGTTTCCGGTTCTATGTGAGTATATGACATATGCGGGAACAAACAGATACAGCGGAGGTCGAAAAAATTTGTCTACAACAACTCGAATTCAGCAGGAGTTTTTTGCCAGGTCACATCGTTGTGTTTATTATTATCGTTATTACGACATGTAGTATAACATTTTGTCTACAACAATGTGTCGGCACAAATGTATATGCGAGTAAATAAATAACGACGTTAATTAGAATTAGACGAAACTAAGTTTCAGTAAAGGGTTGAATAAATCGATTTTTGATATCTGGGTCGGGAAATCACAACGATGCTTCAGCATACCGTAATATAGCGGTATAATAGACTACGGTATCTGATGGTATAATGTCAGAAATAGCGAACGTGCAGGGTAGGTGTTTACCCGTGTATGAAGTGGAGGCGGACGCACAGAAAAAAAATATATATATACTTGGAAATACTATTTTAGGAATAAAATGAAGTCCTTATGATGGATTATGTTGGATTGCCTTTCTCAATTATAAACTTACCGACAATCGAAACCGTAAGCAGGTCAGGATACATCGATAATTTGCTTTACCATACATGTATTTTTTATACAAATGAAGAACAACAACCAATACAATAATATTGGTATAATAAATAACGACAAGGTTCAGGCCTGTCCATGTTTTCCTGTTGTTAAATATATAGAAAATTCCTTAATTAAAAAATCATTCCGATTGAACGGATAGCTAACTGGAACGTCGCTACCAAGACCCGTTAAAAGGTGTTTGAACAAAGTATAAGCACTTATGACCGCAAACAAAGACCAACATATATCTAACAAAAATTTTGTAACGCCAAGTCAAACTGTACACGAGAGTATGCATTTGGTTGCCGAGTTCTGAGACCCAAAGTCTCAAGGTAAAATATAGCAAAACTACCGTTCGCAGCATTATGGCTGCCACTGGTGACAACGTCGGATACGTGCACTTTCATTGGCAAGCAGATTGTTCTTTCGCTGGGTGCTGGGTCGACAGCAACAACAACGGTAATTGCCACCAAAGCGGGACAGGATCACACGTAATTGCTATAAGAAATGACTTGTTTAGAAATATTGGAACTTGTAAAACTAAAATTAACTAAAATAGAACTTCACTAATGCTCGATATATATATATACATACTTACTTGGACTTCTGACAAAAGCGGATTATGATTTAGATAAACTAGTCACTACCGCCAGTTCACCCATTTTGTAACAAACACTACATTAAATATGGTACCATGAACAAATTCTGCCTGCAGTCTGACTGTGTTTATCGATTAAATCGAAAGCTTATCGATTATTGTAAATACCTTACAATACAGTAAATAAAACTTATTTATTTACGTATTTTAGGGCTATTTAATTACGTTGCTAAAACTAGCTACATTATAGAATATTACTGTTATTCATAATCGATCCGATTCAAAGAACTCCGTTCTTTTAGCAAAAAAAAAAAAAAAAAAAAAAAGTCTATCCACAGGTTTTATACTGGCCTGGCAAAAATTCTCAGTACTATCGATTGCGAATAGTTTGAATCAGTGACTATAAAATCTGAAGAAGTCGATGCTTGGATAAATGTATATCCATCCGTGGAAAAAAAAATAATTCGTTGGAAAACAGTTGAAGTGAGTGATGACCTGGTGACTTGTTGGTGAGGCCCAAGATGCATCTATGGCTATAATGATGAAGAACGACGGTTCAAAACTGGGTATATGGTCTCGACTGTACCGCCAATACAAATGAATGTCATTTTATATATACAGGATAGTTTAAAAACAAAATTAAGACATGAAATATAATCAAAACTTGCGCCTCGGGCGACCAATCGTCAACGATAAAGTTATTTGATACTTGCTAGAAGTTACAGCCGATAATTTCTGAATATATTACTATTAATAGTTTTGTTCAACATGACAAATACTTACTACCAAGCGTTGTTAAGTTGAAATTTCTGTTTTCCAAGAATAAGTCGATTTAGAGCGTTTGGCTTTTTAGGTTAGTGCAAAAGTTTCTTCAGTATCTTTGCCACAAATTAACCCTTTTCTGCCTCAGAGGTTTTAGAAATGAAGGCGCATCGCGATCGAGTCAGAATCGTATTGATTTATTTAATAAAAAAAAAGACAAACGTTAGACAAAAAAGTTTAAACGGCCTGAAGTTCGCTACAGAATGCCCTTTTATATCAAGACTGATCAACCCGTTAGAGCACCCGACTAGAATGGCTAACTTTTTCATGACTATTTAAGTTTATCATTTGGTGATATAACATTAAAAAAGAGTTTTTAGCGGCTTTCCGTGTATATATGTATGTATTTAATGTGTACAATGATAACTATTACTGGACTGAAGTTTAAGTGCTACGTAAAAAGTTAGCCAATTATGGAAAAATAAGATGATTCGAAGATGTTTAGTATGGACTGTTATTTCAATAACCAAAACATTTTATCTATTGTTTATTTGTGGTGCGTGTTACCAACTGGCGCACTTATAAATGTTCGCTTAGGACTATTTGTCAATCGCACGTTGAAGTGGCCTCATCTCAAACGTCACTATGCTTAAACCTTGTTTCTAGATAACTCCAGTTGTATAGTTTTTGCGTCTAGCTAAGACTATAAAGAATAAAATTTATGAAGTAATAAATTGTGGCAAAAGGTTCGTTATATCATTCGGCTTCAGAAATGTGTATTTTAAACTATACGCCCTGGCTGGCATAGATGGCCACCGAACAAACAAGGAGTGTTTCTAAAATCCGACGGACCCAGTTATGCACTTAACGACAGTGCCTTAAAAGTCCAAATTTCAACTGAACTAAAAATGGTCTAATAAAAGTCGGAATTTTCATTATAATATATTTATTTATTTAATAATGTGTGTAGGCTAGCTGAATAAGCAGAATCCTTTTGCAAGCACTTAGGCTCACGACGCTTCGAAACCAAAGAACTGTTGGACGTGTGTCTGAGAATAGCTAGCGTATGCAGAATTCTCTATTAGAAATAAACATATTTAGCAGCCACTCACGCTAAACGAAAAACACTGTATCATGTAACATCTTTAGCTTTAAAAGCCAGTATTTTTGTATATTTAAATATCCTCGCACTATCACACCATTTATAGAGGCAATGTCACTTTTCGACTCTGCTAAAAACAACAGCTGCCGGTGGCTACTCTGGTTCTTGCCCATCTTCAGTGGTAGCTTCTGCGCGCTTTTTAAGATTTCTGGGAAGTCTCAATCTATATATTTTGAAAGCAATGCCCTTGTGTAGTCCTTTATACTTCTTTGCCTGCGCCATGTCGGCCTATGTACTTTATGCTAACAATTAGAAACGGTATTCCTCCAAGGCCTTCCACTTTATTAATGCCACATAACAAATAAAAGGATCATAGCGCCTAACGTATTTACTACAACATAACTAAAGGGAGTAAAACTTAGATGTCTTAACTAAGAACTACTCAATAACCTCACCTTTGGGCATATTTAAACTTAAACTCCTTTTCAAAAAGGTAGTCTTCATTAATTACTATGAACCAGCTTATTTATTTAGGTACATATTTCATGCTAGTTTAAGTTGGAAGCTGCGCGGGACGAAAATTGCAGTTGGATTGTCTCTTGTTGACTCGTTTGCTCCTTGGACGCTTCATTTTGTATTACGTGTTTATATCACACATTTTTTAGCCGATCACGTCTGTGGTACATGGAGCTATTAAGCCAAATATTCTAAACATATTTACTAAGCAAAACCGTCTTTGTATACCGTACCTATTTCGTCGCTACTTATACTTCATGTCGCTTCCACATCTACGAGTACGCACTAAATATTCACTTAACGAATTCGCGAAGTTCTATGTGTCGATTCGCACAAAGGGTTGGTCAGCTACGGCGGACCGTCCGTCCATCACAATGGTAAACCAGCATGATTTATCGCTGATGCCTTTTGCTCTGTGCTAGCTCTACGGCAGCTTCTCATTATCATACACTGAAACGTGTGGAAACATCGGATTCAATGGCAAAAGTCCCGCTGGCGAACGGCATCCATTCAGTTACCCCGATAAATAACAAAGACACAGTGAAGATATTATGCTAGCTCTTTAAGTTAACAACTGCTAACAGTACATACGGGTATCGTACCACATTAACGGAAATTATAGAATTCCAAGTCTGACAATCTTACCATCGTACGGAGGATAAGAAATTTAGGCTGAAGTCTATTTATTTACTTATTTAGTAAGATAATGAACAGTTCAGGCATATATAACTAAGGTGTATAAGGCAAACGTGAAAAAATAGAAAAATTCACTACATATTTTTCAATACTCATGTCAAAATTTTAATAAGAAATTCATATTACCTATAAAATAGTAAAACGATACATAATATTTTTAAGAGATACATAACGCTTTGTGGCTTACTTTAGCTATTTATTTCCTTAAATTAATTTCTCAAATGCATAAGGGCAGATCAGCATAAGCTCCCGTAATGCTACAAATCCCAACAGCCCTCGCAAGTCGTCTTATCCAGAACAGAGGCATTTGAATTCAGTTAGTACTTATTGATAACGACAGAAATCGAAAGAACAACATATTTACTATCATGATCACTCTCTGTGACATGAGAGAACAAGAAATATTTAAACCAAAAGTTATTTCTTAAACGAATATAAATACATACGCTTTTTTATTGTAAAATACAGGTTCACACGAAGGACACTCCCTCGACATCTTGCCTACTCGAATATCTTGGTTCGTAGACTCAGCTAGAAGATGACAGTTTTAGGTTCAGTTAAACTGTAAGAATTCCAAATTAACTGAAAGTTAGGATGGGTTAATGTAGCTGCCTTTTTTTTTTTAAACCATGCTCGAGGAACGCAGTTTTACTTCTAAGATTGACTGGGCCTCGCGCGTAGCTTGTAGTTAAGGTTTCTACTACGCGCAGAATTGAAAGTCCACTCAGTCAAAGTACCAACTGGTGGGACACTCACGACAAACAAAGGCCAAAAGAACGACTTGCTTGCCAATGATCTCCTTGAAAGGCCTATTCTAGAGTGCAATGCAGTATCTTGCCAGAAGTTCAACAGAAAAGTGATAAGCGGCCATCGAGAAGTTAAGGGGATAATAGTAAGGCGAAAACAGAATAAGTATGCAATTACCACTTTTGCCTTAAGCGTATTTCGAAACACCAACTTTGTTCATTTCATTTCTGACACGGAAGACTTGAAGTAAATGCTGAAGAAGGGAATGCTAGAAGTGAATTATCCAGAATAACCTAATCAATGTGGACGCTTTATTGAAGTTCTGGATACGTTTAGCGTCAGTCAAAGCGAAAAAAATGATATTTTCTAGGCTATTCTTTATTCTGGTAACTGTTTTACACCTTTGTTCGCCTGGAGCAGAGGAAATGTTTAATCTGTGAACGAGGCCGCCCTGTAGCGGAGGCAGTCAGCGCTAATGATAAATAAGATATCGTTAACGTACAGAATAAAGCAAAAAGGGCCTCTTATAAGGCCTTGGGGAATGCCTACTGACAGCGTACGCTTACCAAAAGAGATGTTTGAGTCTCTTACTTGCGTAATTCTACTATATGAGCAAGATAAGAACAACGTGCCAGAACCATTGTCTACCCAAGGTGACAAAATAATGTTTAGACTATGCTATGTTACAATGAATCAAAGACTTTGGAGACATCAAGGAAGGCGTCGCTACTTTGAACTTTACATTAAACGAACTCCATTATATCACTGAGAGCTCACTCGGTTCATTGGGATTTATGGAACGTATATTGGACGCTTGCAAGCAGACTGTGAAAGGGAGAAAATCTAGTAAGTAGAACGATTGCATCCCCGTATTTGACGCTATTTGTTGTTGGCAGAAAAACAAAATTGCTCGTTACTTCCGTTAAGCGTACTGTGCCATACTAATTAGAGCTGGAACTAACATAACAACGCAAGGGGCCGCCCTTAAATTTAGTCGATCTGCGGTTATCGACAAGTATACCTTCTTCTGTTTTGTTGGTTTACACGAACGATTATAAAAATAAAGTACCTACAGAAAAACCTAAAAAAAGTATCATAATCATAGATGCAGGCCGAATGTTCGGTCCTGTTCTGAACGCGGCTCAGACATAAACTAGCAATAGTTAACTAGAAAATCTGATTTGTTTTCAAATAACAATGAGTGTCCTAATATGAGAATACTAAGTGTCCGTGATATATTTAAAATTTAGTCTCACAAGGGTTATTGCTTTTTGCCGGAATATCAACGCTGTGCGGTTCAAACCGCTATAAAGAGAAATTTGAAAATTAGCGCCAAGTAGCACAATGGCAGTTCTTTTCTCAATTCACTTAACGCACTTATTTTAGTTAAGGACAGCTTAGTTGATCAGATCCTACATTATTTACTTAGTTTACTAAAACTTTAGAAAATATGCATTGCCGACCCGGGCAATGCATAATATTAATGCCCGACAAATACGGGGTTTAACAGCTGCCAAGAAAGCTCCGCCATACACTGCACAACATGTGTGATTAAATAAGTGAAGTCTTGAACTGTTTCTTCTAGTATCAAATATTTTAATATCTTATTACCCTAGAAGTCTATTCTACATTCATATGCCCGTAATAAAAAGTGATCTAATTATATAATATTTAACTGTGAGCCTGATCGATGCTCGTGTGATAAAATTTGCTGAAATAAGCTCAGTTGGCTCCGATACGACCTCTACGAAACTTTGCATATGAAATTTCAAAAGTTCCATAACGAGTGTGCCAGATTAAACAACGTGAGTAACGTAGTACATTAAAACCCGGTGCGATTACGACACCTAGTCTATAATTAGAATGAGCACACTAGAAAAAGTATACCCATACGCGTTTTCTTAGTTGATCTTCTTTCGAACAATTTCACAGTCCAATCTGTTATTGCTCATTTGAAATTTAAAATTGTCTACCGAAAACTAATGAAACACCATACTCGTAATGCAAATGAGATTCCAGTTTCAAAAGGAGCTATATATCTGATGTTTAGAAAAAAAATATTAAGTATGAGAAGATTGGGATAAATCCCCGGAGCGGCACTCTGCTTAGTTTTTTTGTTAAGTCTAGCAAGCAAATAAACATTCCCGAGAGAAATTGCAGCATATAAAACACATAACCTATTCATCAGTATAGAATCGATTACCTTACGTGCAGTCGAATAACAGATGGTCTCGTGTCCTCATTTAACTGTTCATCCTGTTATGATGTAGTGAGTTTGCCCCTTTGAAGACCGTGCTGCTCCTCACCCGAATTATCTAACAGGTAACTAGGATTTAGTTCTCTTTTTGTTATAATAAATATGTTTATCTACTTGGCAGAACGACTTGAAAGACATATTGATTAAGCTACGCATCAACACCCTCACTACGTGCGTGTCGTTCAAATAATAAAAAAAAGAAGTCTCTTGCCGGTGGAGCGTACTGACGAGTATGGCACACGTAAGGATATGTACATAGTGCCATAAAAGTCCTCCAAATCGTGGGACTAAGATCATACAATGAAAACTTGATTCTAAACGAAATCTATAATTGGACGCGTCAATCAATAAGCAGTATTCCTCATGACAGTAGCATAACCGTGAGAACCGTTTTCAGCTTTTCTACATAGGAAAAGGTCTAACAAAGCGTATAGCGTTCATGTGATAAAAATCAAGGCGCATGTGCAATCGAGAGATATATTGTTAGCTTTGTCATGCCAAGCAGAAAAGCCCTCGATTTATCATAGACCGTATGCTACAACCAAGAAATGTTATATAGCTAAGGCTCTAAAAACTCTAATAACAAGGAGCCCCCACGAAATGGAAGCGGGCAAGTGATAATCTAAGCAAGCTCTTTCAGACATACATGTACGCCGACTAAGAAACTACAAAATGTCGCTACCAAAAGACCATAGCACGCGCTGCGGCGTTTGGTGCCTATATGCACGCATGAGGTATGTTTCTGGGTAGTGTGGCTACCAACAACGTTTGCCACCATTATCACTACCAAGAGATGGACAGATGTTCTGCTGTTGATCTACTTTGCGACGGCTAGAATTCATGATACTGCGACTGAGCTCTATCAAGGTGCATGTGACGGTTACAGTCACCCCTGTCATATTTTTACATTTCCTGTCTGATTTTACATGGGGTGGGGCGAGGGGCAGTAAGGACCGACGGACTAACGGGAATGCTTACGGGGACATCATAGGGTGTCATTTCATACAAAAAGATATCCCCTAGTACGCCCTTGTGAGAACCCTTCTCGTCAATAGTAGGCTGACAGATAAAGGTCGCTCGTTCCAGAGACGACGACTTTGTGTATACAACAAATAATTTGTGCTTGTCCTGCTCTCTGCTGTACTTTGATCACAATAAACGCTGCTTTAGCTGTAAGTATATGCGTTCTGATGTAGGATATACGGGCACAGTACATATTCGTATTGGGCATAGGGGATAGTTTTATAAATGCGGGGTTCTAGCATGGTCACTTAACTAACAATCGTCAGAAAAACTTCTACGACCAGCGAATAGGATTGAACACAACGAGAGAGTCTTTCTCTTGAAGTTTCGATTCAGTGGTGTACAGCGCGTGTTTAATAACCTGGAAAAGTGACTTGATGCTCAATAAAAAACTAAAAAATGATTTATCGATCGCCTTTACGAACACACTTCCGCAGAATACGATAGTGCAAACTTTTTGCATAGACTCATACTGACCCATCAATTTTTGACAGGTTGGGACTAAAAAGACGTTTTTAGCCGTGATTACCAAGCTCAATGTACGACTGACCAAGTTCCAACTGGCTGTATTTCAAAAAATTCGTTGTACATAGTATTATTAGCAAGATCAAAAATGGTTCATCAATTTCAAAATACCAAATTTTAGCGAAAATTACGATTTATATGACAAATATCTTTTGGATCCATACATTAGTAGTGATAAATGATCGACTGCATATCGTTATAGATTTTGATTTCCACAATGATAGCTCTGTTCTCAATGTCGAAGTAGTTGGCCTATGAGAATCTGGATTAAAGCTATTTTATATGTTTATACCGTTATACTCCTTCCTCACCCGTAACCTTAATGCAGGGGTCGAGGAGTTCGAGGTACTAAGCATGTTTTTCTTAGTCTACGATATTTCTAACTCCACACATAATACCATTAATTTAAGACATTCTTATCGCACTAGTCGCGACGTTTATGTCACACAAAATTTCATAACTATATAGAATCATATATGCTTATGTCTTCTTAAGATACTGAATCTTAGTAATACAACCCAATTCTTAGAAGCAGAACGATCATCGCTTTTCACACTCTGTTTTTACGTAATACGTTATGTATTTCCAGCTCATCATTGTTCTTGTTACTGCGGCTGTTGTTAGCCTCGCCGGTTGCCTTGGGTTCGGGAAGGCAGGATTTGACCTAATCGGTTATGGCGGATACGGCCATGGCCTTAACTACGGCCACGCTAGAGACAGCTATGGCTGTGATTATGAGCATCCCGTAGGGCCTTCTCTTAGGGAACAAAAAGTAAACCAGGACATCATGGATTCGGCTAAAATTATGTACTTGGCTACGGAAAAAATATGGACGTTGACTTGCTTACGGCCACAGTTTTAGTTTCTACGGTTAATCGTGGCATCTCGTTAGAGTACAACACACTAATTAATCAAAGGAAGAATTAACCGGAAGAGAATTAATGGCTTTTCAATTTTCTATAGGTACATTGCTTTAGTACTGTAAGTGCAATTTGTGATGCGTTTTTAGTTACAAATAGCTCTTGTTGATTAGGTAAGTTACATTTTGAGATGATGCGTATTAGGGTAGGACGGGAACGATGCGAGATGCACTGTCTATGTCTCGTAGGGTGCTATAAATAAGATACAAATAGTTACAAAAGGTTTAACACAGTTGCCTAAACGGCTTGTTCCGAGCTTACATGAAAAGCTAGGCCTCAAAATCAGTCAATCGAAAGCTCAGCTAAATGATTAAATTTTAGCAACTCAGATTGATTTATACTGCGAGTAACTGGGGGTAGCATATTCTGTTAATTCATAGATTGTTGTAGTAATTAAACAAAAGAGATTGGAGAATGAACAACGAGTCATGGCGTCAAAGAGTACCTCAAAATGGACTGCGCAGTATTCCAAATAATGCCTGGACTTAACTTGCGTCTATTGTTGGTGCCCAATACGTATGATTTTTTTCTTCTTTCTGATTAATTGTAAGAATATATAAGTCGCATATATTTTTCATTAGACCTGACATTTGACTTGAAGAGTATTCGAGACTTTGCAATTGTTTCTTTATCGTATTCTATAATTTACTCACCTATTGAAAGAGAAAACGAATGGTTTTAACCTCTATGTACACAGGCTATAGATCGCCACGTTATGGACTATGACCGAGCGAATAACAACTATTACGTAAGCGTTGTTGAGTTCGACTGACGGATTGTAACAAACAGTTTCATTAGTGTACTGCTAAGTGTATTTAAGCTATTCTTTGAAATTCTATTGCTTTGCTTACAATAGACAATGATGCCTCTATCAAGGTGAAAATAAATTTCAGACTCGTACGTAAGGAGTATAAATGACATTTAGAATTTTTTTTTAAACATACGTAACCTCACAGTGGATCAGAATGAGAAACTGAATAATGTCAAAAAATCACCAAATTAACACTAAGGATCTCACGGTTATGAGTATGACACCTAGTTTATCCCACGGCCGAAATTGTGCATTTTCTCGATCGTGTTAATTTATACATTCATTATCGTGATTTTTTAATGATTTACAATTCACGCCATGTTCATCGATGATGCACACCTCTAAAAATCGTACAGCACTGCATTTAAAAATGCATTCAAAAAACAACGGCAGACTACTCGGCCCGCAAAAAAGACGACCTACTTTTGGTGTAAATGAATGCACCTTGATAATTCCTCTATGGCTGCTATAGTGGCTTTTCAGTAGTCTTATGCAAATAAACCAAAATCAACTTAAAACATGTATAGGCTTAGATTATCTATGGATTTCGTTGTGAGGTGACGAATTCAAGCTTTGAGAATATTATTTCTGTTATACTTGACCAAGTTTATTAAATCATCAATGAAGTAAAAAAACTGAGTAGTATAACAGTTATCATTATAGCATAGGGACGCTACCGCAAGTTTATAAACGTTTTCTATGACAAGTTATTGCGAGTAATAGCGACACTATTGTTTATTCTGTCAGCTCTGTTTTCTTTTGCATAAAATTATTACTTTATTTCTTAAATTCGATGTAGTTATTGATCTTTTTCGGTTAGTACTACCAACAAGTTAATAACATGTGATCTACCTTATTCAATTGAACGCCGCGATCACACCGAATTTTGGCGCGCATTTACTCGAATGAACAATGTTGTATTTGTTCCCGCTATTTAGCCGTTCTGTTAACTGACTGACTGGTGGTCGTCACCCTCTCGCCACAGAGTTCCCTTTCCCTTCACGGTTAGCTCTCCCAGAAATATGCACCGTCTGCTAGCTTCTGCGGTGTTGTTGACATCGGTTCACCTTTAGCAGCGAGGGACATTCGAAAATGTTGAGATTGCTATCGAGTGTGACTTCTTCAGGCCGGAATGCTAGTCGGTTGCTAGCGGCTCGGCCCCAAATTCCGGCCACTCGTGTGGGGACGCGGGCACTATCGCGCGCTATGTTACGCACCCTCGACCAAAGCGCACAGTATCCGACGTCGATTGCGCCACAAGTCCGTCTCGAGCGGCTGTTCCGCACGAGTCGTGCACTATTCAACGAGCTGGAAACGATTAAGTGCCCGCAGCTATCCGAATCTTTATCTGAAGGTGATATCCGATTGATGAAAGCAGTTGGCGATCAGATAGCCGTCGATGATGTCATCGCCGAAGTCGAAACTGATAAGACCTCCATTCCTATTCACTCGCCAGTTGCCGGTGTTATCCAAGAGTTCTGTGTCGAAGATGGATCTACCGTAAAACCTGGACAAGTTATCGTTAAGATCAAGGTCGGAGCCACCGGAGGCGCGGCGCCTGCGGCCACACCGCAACCCGCAGCTGCTCCTGGTACGTTCAGTTGAGTCTCATTTAGTTGAACCAATGCTTATGAGGGGATTTTTTCTCTCAGGGGAAGAAGGGGAAAACGAAGGGGACGGTAATGCTCCTAAGTGTGTCTGGGCTAATCGTGAGTGTGGTATGCTTCCGTATCTGTGGGTACGTATTTCGTCTATCGATTACGTGGCTTGTAATGATATACAGTGCTTATGCAACGGATTATATGTCGAGATGCAAGCAAACAGAAAATGTAAGCCATCCTCAAAGCTATATTAAGAACTTACGTCTGTTTACAACCTGCTATAAATTTTCCGGGTTTATGAGGACCTCTTCGATAGCCAATATCTTTGGGACTTGAAATACAATTCCAATAAAAAGGAACACTACATTATTCCATAAGAAATCATTTCTACAAATTAAAAGTAAAGGTTATAAGTTACAGCTTCGAAATTTCGAAGCTCAAATTTTCGAGTACATGGTCACGTTTAAACGAACTTAATTTATACATGGAATGTGCATATAAGTATAGAGAAGCGTATAAAAAATCCTTCTTTTGATCTCTAGGATGTACAAAAAGCTGTAAAGACAACCTGCATGCTTGGAAACAAGGTTCCGTAAACCAGTTCCTTAAAGGGACTCATATACGATAGCAATTTACTCGCTAGTCTTCGTCTGCAGCACTTTCAATAAACCAAACAACAAGATTAATCGCTGTGACGACACTATTGAAAACTACATAAGCCTAACAGTTCATTTTTTTCAAATTGTAAGCCCCACGTCTATTACGACACACGTTTTTATTAAGACTTCTTTATTGTTTTCAATGTTGTTATTATAGCTGCGCCCGCACCGACAGCCGCTACTCCTCCCCCAATCACCACTGTGCCTCCGCCTGTACCGCCGGTGTCATCAACTCCAATGTCAATGGCAAGCACCAAGGATATCAAGGCGCCTATCTTCGATATGCCTGCTGCGGCCCCCAGCGCGCGCACTGAGACCCGTGTAAAAATGAACCGAATGAGGCTAAGAATTGCGGAACGCCTGAAGGATGCCCAGAACACTTATGCAATGTTGACGACGTTCAACGAAATCGATATGACCAGCATTACCGAACTGCGCAAAAAACACAAGGACGCGTTCCAGAAAAAGCACGGTGTTAAGCTCGGTTTCATGTCGGCTTTTGTCAAGGCATCAGCATACGCCCTCAAGGACCAGCCGGTGGTCAATGCCGTGATTGACGGGAATGAGACACTTTACCGTGACTACGTTGACATTTCTGTGGCCGTTTCGACGCCAAAGGGTCTTGTCGTACCAGTCATCCGTAACGTAGACGGGATGAATTACGCTGATATTGAGAAGTCAATCGCGGCTCTCGGGGAAAAGGCGCGTACGGGTTCGTTGGCAATTGAAGACATGGATGGTGGCACGTTCACCATCTCGAAC
The DNA here is from genome assembly GCF_002443255.2 of Varroa destructor. Lineage (NCBI taxonomy): Eukaryota > Metazoa > Arthropoda > Arachnida > Mesostigmata > Varroidae > Varroa > Varroa destructor. The sequence goes on from NW_019211458.1 coordinate 17,858,784, forward strand.
GGTGGTGTCTTTGGGTCGATGTTCGGTACGCCCATTATCAATCCACCTCAGTCAGCAATTTTGGGCATGCACGCCATTCAACAGCGGGCAGTTGTCATTAACAACGAAATCAAGATCAGGCCCATGATGTACATTTGTTTGACGTATGATCACCGACTAATCGATGGTAGGGAGGCAGTCACTTTCCTTAAGAAGATTAAGGATGGCGTTGAAGATCCGGCCTTTATGTTCCTTGGTCTTTGAGTGAATAGATACCCGTATAGACATCGAAATAGAGAAAAAATTCAGGGTCATCAACAAGATAGATGACAGCTTCTAAAAGAAATGTTGTATCGTTATAGACGCGCACGTTTTGGTAGTGATTCAATACATACCAAACAGAGAAATATCGGGGAATCTACTAGCTTAAAAGACACTCGAAGGAATGACTTTAGGTCTTAATCGAGAATGGCATAAGGCCAACGGCAGTAAGAAGACAACATGATTCGAGAGTCGATATGTCCTTTTCCCATAGGGGCAACTGTGGGCTAAGTTAGCCAAGTCAAAATGTTGTAACAATATAACAACAGAAACGAAAGAGTCCTAAACATAAAAATAACTGCGTTTTAGGTTGGCCAGTCTGTCATATTAGGAAAACAACAGGAGAAAGGCTTTTACCTGGAACGCATGGTACTACGGTGGTTAGTTAGTTAGCCCGATGAATTAATAAAAAATAATAAATTAAAAATGATAAAATAAAAGGATGAAAAAATGTCGCTAATTTGTGAATGGATTTTGGAGGAACTTTCTTAAACGTATAGAGACAATTTATGCGACACGAACGAACAAACAAACATAGACACACTGATGATTGCTTTTTTAGTATTTCAACCCACCAATGTATATATAATTGTAGAACACTGCTACAGCTAATAAAAGAGCCGATTAAATTCATCATTATACTCTAAGATGCCGACCTTTCACAGAAATAATTGGAGAGTATCTTGAAGAATCACTACCACCGGACATTGCAGAATACTATTTGGCTATATGCTTCTGCTGCGTGTGATTCTAAGTGAGTAAAATAATACAAGCTTTAATAAAAAGATCAATTTGTTTTATATAGTAAGGTTTACTCTCACTAAAGCACTGTCTAAAGATGCGTAGTGTTGCCGATATAAATTGTGTCCTGAATCTTCTAATATATAGGTAGGTGTTACTACCAATCTTATAATTATCTGCTGCATTGTTTAAAATAAACATTTTTGTTACGATAGCTTAAAGGTTTTACATAATACATCAGACCAATACATTTTAGAGCTCTGCATCTCTTTAAATTTCGGTTGTACAGTTCAAAGCAGAACTCACAATTGCCGGACAACTATTGTAGGTCTATCTATTATACGTAGATTCTGTAGTATCAGTAAAATCCAATCTGTAAAAACATTGTGGAATGTTGTTGCCGACGGCCCGAATAATGATTATTCAATCGGTCAATTGAAAGCTGCTATACGAAATTATGCATTGAACTGCAGATCTTTGCCGGAACGAAAATACCCGCCTATGTTTCACTGCAGTAGCCTCTAACGTGCCTAACACGATAGCCACATAGAAACGCAAATAATAATTACTATTACTAGAGTAGTGTAATAGACAAGTTACGTTTAGTTTTTTCACCACTTCACAACAACAACTTTTGTGGCGCTAAAATCTAAGTTGTGGGAGGATAAGATATCGAAATTCACTATTAGATTGGAATTTGTTTCTAGCGATTGCTTCTACTAAGTAACTGTGAAACTTTACAACTAACCGCTATCTAAAACCGTTACCCGAGGCGACAAGCAGCATAAGGTCTCTTTGTTCACATGCGTCACACGCAGGAATGACCTTGTGAAGCAGTTCGTTCTCTTGGCTTCGTTAACGATATATATATATATAAACAGGTTACAACAAACGTCACTATTGGTCTTGTGGCTAAAGAACTTGTGATGGACACCTTAAAAAAGATCAGATTAAGTAGTTCTGTAAAACAAACGTAAGGCTATCTATAGACCGTCTCAGATATGGCGTAAAATGTGCGATTTTCGCTTCCATCGGCGTAAAGGATAACTGCAGACCGTATCAGTTGACGGCTTTACCACAAAGGAGTGGAATGGCTAGATACGATCGAGTAAACTCTACCGTGGTATTATCATTCAAAATGTCATCAAACTCTAGGTAGGCACTTCTATGTCTTCATTAATGGATAAGCAGAGTAAAAAAGCGCATTGTTGTTGTCCAATTGCATGGACATCTGCAACACACAGTGCTGGATAGGATATACGACTGCCTGCGACCAAAGTGTATGACCATAGCCATGGAATCGACGATTTTCAATAACGATGGTGAACCATGTTATTGTTCTTATCAACAGATGCTACACAATTGGTATGAATAAAAGGACGTTGTTTGCTCATATATTGTCCTACTAAATGCTTCCTTGATATTTACTGATGATTAATTTTTTTTTACAGAAATCTCACATGTAGAATACTTGCAGATTCATATGCAAAATGGCTCCTACACTTCGATCTGTGGCCTAAACTTGTTTATAGGTGCTAATTTTGTACTAACAATGAAATTCTTTTCATTAATATCTACCTTGAAAATTCAGTCTAAGCTCATTATGCTTTCGTTGTGGTTCACGTATAGCTTTTATCCACAGGTTTGGCAAAATGTGTACAATAATCAATATAAGTTCGGCAAAATGAAATGTCCAATATTTTAGTCGAGCAGTGCCGCTACAAAAAGTGTCAAGTGTAATAATGCTATTCATTAACAGCGCGCTCAACTGATTGTTGACAGCGCTCGAGTGAGATCATTGATTTCGCCGTCTTCTACGACTGCTTTAAGACAATCTATCCTTACACAATTTAGCTTTTGAACTGTTGCCAGAATCTATCAATGCGTTGAAGTTACAGCATAATTAGGGTACTGATTGTAAACAATATATCTTTGCAATGGGAAAAAGACGCGGTAGTGTTAATGATCTATCCATTCTATTAGAAGTTGAGTTGCGCGGGCTGATCCGATCCAGTACGACCCATAAGAGGGCACGATCCAGGCTGATTTTTTTTTGTAGGTCGCTTAAGCTCTCTTTTACGCGGAAAATGGAGCCGACTGTATAACTGTTCCTACCGTTAAAGAACACAAAGTTTGTTCTTTCCAGTAGAGCATAACGTTCATTTGGTCGGTCGCAAGCAAAGGCCAGCAGCTTCTTCTTACGCAACATCACACCACTATTCAAAAATAGCATAGAGGTCAGAAACACGTTCGTGCTGATATCTCATCACATATACAAAAATTTCCGTAAAAATTATTGTGTGCATGAATGAGTTACTAAACTTGTATTGCAAGAATAAGCATACTAAATATGTGCTGCATAAAAAACTGTATTAAACTATATTGTGCAAGACACTGCTGGGTTGTATTTGTTACAGAATATCTAGGCGCTATCCGACGGTACCTTTATTACAATTAATTTATCTTTAGACAGGTAAGATAAGGTGCGTTTAATGGTATAACAGGCGTGATGCGAAGTCTGCAAAAGGCACTCTAGTCATATCTAACACAAAGCAGAACGTCAAAAGATCTGCCACGCCGTGAATTGTTTAGCAACGTAAGCGAAACGTTATATGACAATAATTTTACTCTACTTATTATCTAATTATTAATCTTTTTGCGGAAAAATAATAAAATTTTGTTTCACCGAAAAATAAATTATATGAATATATTTTACGTAACAGAAGATGAAAACATATGAAGGGATGACTGAAACTACAATTCGGTGCATGAAAATATGCCGTAACAAATTACCTTACGCGGCCTACTGTATTTCTCTATTCAACAAATTTTGGTAGGAAAATGTTTCCGCCACGTGCCCCGGGTGAGGATCGAACTCACGACCTTCAGATTATGAGACTGACGCGCTGCCTACTGCGCTACCGAGGCGGACAGCAGCACAGAGCTTTATAGGAGGATACACAAAAAAATCGTACAAATAGGAAAAAGTGGGGACAATATGGGAAGCATTTAAATTAGGTTTATAAAAAACATTCGATTATAATTTAAAATTAAATCCTAAGACTCTACTTAGAATTAGGACTAAAACGTTTGCTGCCTAAAATCAATTATATATCGAAATCAGAAACGAAATAGCTTAAAAGGCCAATACGCGAAAATGCCTTAACCGTTATGAGCACAAAGGTGTATTGATTTTTAGCCCTGTCAATATACGTATTTAATATATTGAACGTATGTGGACAAAACATGCTTGTAGACTTCTAAAGTAACCTGTAAAAATGGCAGCGATTTGCTACCCCTGTAAGTAGCCGTAGAAATACTGTAATAAACACATATTTACGTAGCACTTGTCGAAGATAAGAAATATATAACTATTAACGCAATGGTCTCGTGTGATCTGAAGTCTGGTAATATACAATTCACTCTACTTTTGAGATACCTGATAGTGTTTTTAACGATTTTGATCGTTTCAAGGCGATTCATGCTGTAAAAGGTACAAAGCTTTCTTATATCCTTTAACCCTGCTAAATTTCGTTATCATACAGGTTGGGCCAAATTGTTTTGTCAGGTTTCGATCTCTGTTAACCGTACATATTTTATTTTATTTATAAAACTGTAAAATGCAAATGAAACAAGATGACAAGCGTCAATGTAAAGGCTTTGTAGGTCTCTTACACATATATATCTAAGCGGCCTAAAGTCACAATGATAAATTAGACAAGTACGATTATCGGTATTGAGTTTCCGCGTCTTGTACCGCCGTTGTAACCAACCCCGTTATCACCAAGCATCGTTGGGCGGATTTCGACTTGAGGGGAAACCAGCAAGTGCTTTTCGGCATGTTTTTCATGTGTTATTTGGGATGCAATCTAAAAGATCAACAACAACAACGAAGCTTGAACCGGTCAAGTAGAGTTGTCAAACATTCTCGTAGTTGATTTTTATTTAGCATTCGAATATATATATATATATATATATATATAAATAAATAAAATGGCTGGTCACTAGTAAAAGCATATTCGTTTGATTATAAAATGTTACCCACTTTTTAATGTAATTTTCTTTGTTCATTTTGTCTATGTCATGAAAAAAAATTAACTAGCCATGAATATCGGCGAATATACGTTATTTGAAGAATATAGATATCACGCATACACCACGAATCTAATCCGGTCAGTCTCCCCGACATACCTAATCGTCTCCTCTGCGCAGCCTGTGCCGAAATCATAAAGACCCCGAAATGACTTGCTTCTAAGCCGAATAATATTATCCATTTTATTGATATTTCGTTATCATACACTTTATTAAGTCAATGCTGGTAAGTAAAGTGGCATATATATAAGAAAATTCGCATACAACGAGAGTGCTCAAGCAATCTCTATAAGTAAGCAAATAACATAAAAGCGGGCTATTCCAATATTAAGACTGTTCGGATATCCCCAGTTGTATCACAGTCAATTGGTCATTAGGAAGATTTTTTAATGCATATGTAAGCGGGTAAATGTGGTAGACATATATGTGGCGACCCGACCATCGGAGAAACAAGACTTTTAGTTAAGAAAGCGTATATTTGAGCAGGCGAAAAAAAGATAGAACAAGAAGCGACTTATGTACAAAAAAAATGCGTAGATAGATAACATCACAACGCTGGTTATCCAGAGCTGCATAAGTTATGATCAATTGTTGTTATTACTAGGTAAACATGTGATACGCCAATATGTTGTCATTTGATCAAACCCTTTTATATATTTAACTTTAATAGCAAATATATTTAACTGGGTGGGATTACATTTTTCTTTTAATTGTACTTATTGTGACAACGTCAGTTTTGCTTTTCAGCCATTACAGCGTATATGGCATCGCACGAGGTCAATCTAGCTTTTGGTATTGCTTGGAACGCTTGCTTTATCCACTATTGCCAGTAGTTATACTAAGTAAAAGATACATTAAGAAAATTTTAGGCTAAAGCCAAATGCTATTGGTTGGTATGTAAATTAATGAGGCGTGGTATTCTCAGGCAGTTTAACTGTTGTAACTCACGGTCTCTAGATGACATTTAGCATAATAATATTTTTTTTATGTTTTTTTTTTTTAGCATAGCATAACAACATGCATTGAGAGCCCGTGAAAAGTCTGTGCTATGAGAAAGTGATTCGCTCTATAACAGCAACAGAAGCTACTTATAACTCAGTTAAAAAGATTTGAGTGTCTAATACGATTTGAAATATTTAGGATTATTGAAGCAGTTCTGTCTTTTCGGACTACTCAAGTTCTGAATTTCTTCGAGATCTTCTAGCATATGAATAACGTCTTAATGCCCCCTCGGTTAGAACTAAATGGCTGTTTTTTTTTTTCTCTAGAGGTTTCTCACTATCCATGTATGGAAAATTTCTCCGGGGGCAGAAAGGTACTTTGCAGCAGGTATTTTCGTAGATAGTTGGCACCCTTATGACCATTATAGTATTAGAAACCCTATGCATTGGTATTTCCTGTTAATTAGACTGTGACACCGAAAACCAGTAAGTCTGTACAGGGCAGAGAAGAATAGATCTGCAATAACTCCCCGTAAAGTATGCTAGTCTTAATAGATTGCCAAATACAAAAGATCTCTCTGGCTTATGAATGTTCACATGATTTGATCGTATATGACTGGGGATAACTGGCAACCCTATAACTGGTCGGGCAGCCAAAAAGTAATAGCAAATAATCTTTATCGAGCGTTAAACCAATGGAAATAAAACTTACTAGATAAAACATTATGCTCTCATCGAATAGTGATTTTTTACAAACTATTGTTAAAACCTCTGGCTACGACAAAATAATATATTATCAGATGCTAAACGTATTATTTATACTCAGTTGATGATATTAAGCTTTACTACTTGCAGATATTACTTCGTCATGTCACCACTTACGAATCTTGGTACCAGACCTATTATTCAACTTGTGCCAGCAATCTACTGAGCATGAGGCAGTAGGTTACCATGTTTGGTTATCAACAGAATTTACCTAAGACTGGCAAAAATCAAGAATTTAAACTCCCTTTTTTTAGCATCCTTAGTATCATGAGTTTGTAAGCGCGTTGAAAACGTCGAACTAATGCATGAATAGCGAAAAAGCAACATTAAAAAACTGTGCCTAACTCACCTTATTGTCTACTCGAATGCCAAATTTCATTCAAGCAAAAGATTTCACTTTTGATCCCACCAAATGAAACCGTTATTGATCAGTTTTTTCCTCATCGACATCACTAACATGAACATTTACATGTGTCTGAGGTTTAAGTTCTATATATTAAGCTTCTATCACACTTGCACAACAAGTCCACTATACTTAACTACACTTATCAAAAGAGTAAACTATACCAATAAACTATAAAATGTTCTAAAAAAAGCTAACTAAACAGAGCGGTGGCTGTCGGCCCAGAGACCAGCTGACGGCGTATAGTTAGTCGTGAATCGGTTGCCTGAGGGCGTTTAATAAGCATAAATATAAGGCTGCAATTTTTTTTCTTATCAGAGCAAAGGATATATCTTTAGCTCGCGGAAGGAAATACGAAATGCTCTAGACAGTCTCACATGAATCTACAGCTTAATAATACATCAATTATCACCAGTATATATATATAAACCTAACAAGATATGACTGAGATAAGCAAAATTATACAGTTACGTCAACTTTTTTAAGACCAATATTAATAGCGAAATCATGTGTACCTATATTTCGTAAATAAAATATTGTGCTTACTAAAAATGTTATTGTAGCTTTCTATTTATTGATATCGAGCAATTAAATAGAAGTTAACTGTCATTTTTACGAAGATAATGCCCTAACTTGCGAAGTTTTGTATATATCAGTGATCAAATGTATGGTTTTTATGCTGGTATAGACGTTTCTGAGGTCATTCCGTCATTATGATTTAATAATATTGTGTCGTTGATAAAACTTATTTTTCGGTTCATTCATCTCGAAGACAAAACTGGCTAGAGGATTCGGCTTTTTAGGAGAGCTTTGAAATTGACGTTTCCAAAATAACTATCAAGAACCAGCCTGATTTCTAGGGTAAAGGCAATGTTCTTTTATAATCCAGTAATTAATCCACATCAACATTCACTTCAAAATACGCATGTTTCCTACAACGCAAGAAACCACTCTTACTTTTTACTTAGGTGTAATTCCTTATAAAGGACCTTGACTGCGCGTCAATCCATATCAGGTTCACAGATCTGTCAAGCTCGTAGTTTCAGGCTTTTTTCTCATTCTGTATAACTGACACAGAACTTAAATAGAGAAGACAGCGTTTTTGAGCTACGGGAAGGACCGCTGTAGTCAGAAATGTCCTGATCACTATCCTCAGCAGCGCCCTCTGTGTCGTTTTATCGAAAATCGCCGACGTTCTGAGCCTGAGAGGCAAGCTGACACCAACAGGGAGCGATTCAGCGGCGGATTTCAGAAGAGCAGCGGTACGATGGGCGAGGGGCTATAAAGGATTGCCAGACGCCCCGAGTGCAACGCTGATGGGACGAGGTGGAATGGACAAAGGCGAATTAGATGATGGGGCCCCTCAACTGCTGAATGTCGGCTGCACGCTGGTCATAACCTAAAATAAACTCATTCCGCCGTGCACACACTCCTTCTCCGGATTCCTTGGAATTTTAGACTCCTGACTCCTCATACTCGGACGAGAGTGACCAGGAGCAAAAGGACCACGCAGGGCAACATGTTAAGGACTAGAAGAAAGCTCCTCTCAAAGGCTGTACGGCCATCACTTCAGATGTACTCGCGTCTTTATCGTTGTTTCGTTGAGAACAACAGAAAAGTGCTAATGATTTCAACAGAGACTCGACGAGTACCATCTCAATGAAAAGGCGGCAAACTCGTTTGGATTGGTTGGCATTGTTTCCGTTCCCTTCACTTCGCTATATGTTGTGCAAGTGGTAGTCTAACAATTATCATCAGTTGCAAATCTAGGTTTTATTTGGGCTTCTTATTGGTTCAACGGAATCGGCGACCTGAAGAAGACAAACTTCGAGTTTAGGCGCTGGATTATTACCGCACATGATGACTGGAGCAGTGGTGCGTGCAAATAATACTAAAAAAAAAAGCTTAACTCTCAATTTCGTGCATGTACAGACCGATGTGTATGTGTGTGTGTGTGTGCTTATTGGAAGCATGCTGGCTGTGAAAAAAGATTGCCAAGCAGTAGTGTCTTTTTTATTATACCCAAATGTGTGTTTTTGCATTTGAATGAGCGTAAAAATAGTGTCCTATTTAGTGAATGAGCTTTCATTTTTGTTTAAAAGTTACCAATATATAAGCTCGAATCTTCATCATCAAGCAAATGTATAAATGTTGTTAAATTGCTTTTCCTTTTCTTGGCTAATTTCCGAATCGGAATAATCATTGACCTTTTAATAATAACTCCAGTGGTGGGCCCGTATCGCAGTAGCGATGTTTGGCTTGTTCCGTACCAGCGAATATACAGCCCTTTTAACTTAAAAATGAAAGGAATTTTTTTTAATATGTCGCAATAAGATTGCTAAACCGTTTTGATTCATGACCGTTTGCCATTTTCTATTAGCACCATAACCCTATCACTGTAGAACTTCTGTGGTTTGTGAGAAAATATATTTGTATCCTTTTGTTGAAACTAAATTGATATCATTAAGAAGTTTTCTATTCAAGTCCTATCGATTATTTCGGCAGGCACCGATATATGTGGTCAGGCGTTTTCACGACGGAAAACAACACCTTTTTCGTTCACTAGTTTCAATTTTTCACAATGGCCTATTGTTAGTTAGTTAGTTTTGTTAGTTATTGACAATGGAACCCAAATCGGTCATTTTCCAAGCGTCAGCATTCCATAATGCACGATTCCTTTTGGTTCGTATCAAAACACATACCATGTCTTTGGTTTTAGAAATGGCTCCGATTTGGTCGTACTTTCGTAAAGTTTCATAGATACGATAGATCGAGTATATATTTTTTTGCGTCAGTTTGTATTGTATTGAACTTTCTTATAATATATATATATAGCTAGCTTTCTTTAAATAATTCAAAATTATTTTGTGATGAATAATTAGTTCCTCGGCAATGGCATGACTATAATATCACTGACTCCGTCTGTAATTAGGTGACCGCTCAGTCTTTTACGTTGAACATTTTGAGGGCAAAAGAAACTCCATTCATTGTCAAGGCGCTACATCGTAAGCCTCAATAAATCATTCCAACAATGTCATTACATGTATTGTTGTCAAATCTTGTGCTACCCCACACTACCCCAGACGAAGACCATCTAGCTAGAAAAACGATCAATACTTTTTTTTTATCAATCGAACATTGACATTTAATAGTTAAGACGCAGAGTTTGCAGATGGTCTCCAAACAATTGCGGTCGACAAGTAATAGCCGGAAGCCTCAGACATGAATTTCTTCAAAGTTTACATCATTAAAATGAATTGAAATATCTTCATTTTGACATGCAAGGGTATTTCATGTCATGAGACGAACCTGAATGAGCAGTGAGTTCAAATTTTAAATTAACGATTTAATTAGACACACAAATCGAATGGTAAAACATATTGACATAATATCCTTTGGGGGTCCGGAAATTAAAGTTAAAATAAATAAAGCAGATATGTTATTAAGGTCGTACTAATTAGATTATTAAGTGATGACATCCATTAATCTATATTTATTGCTATACTTTACAGGAAGACTTGCGACGATGCATTCGCTCATTGGACGTTAAAAAAGTGAGACGTCTCTTGGACGAACTCCCTGAAGGGAATTACCAGGTTCGACAAATCAACAGTTGTTTAGGAGACAACCGTTACTCTTTACTGTACAATTCTTTGGGCGGGCAATTGATTAGAAACAGAACCTGTATATTTGACTATATACCATGCATACCTAATAACAGATTAGTTTGTATTCAGAACTGCTTGGCTTTATAGTTTCGTATCATCAGTAGACTTAAATATTTGCCCTTCGACACAATCAGCACTTTGCGAAGAGTTCAACTAATTTTAACGTAATTTTTTAGTATTTAACAAAATGAAAAGTTTACTATAGGTCTATATGCTATTTCCTAATATAGTGTTCATGTATGTCCTGCGTTGATTAGAGGAAAAACCTTTTATTGAAGGCAGATGATAGTGGGAAAAGGGTTACGTTACAGGGAGTAGGCGTAAACGGGCGAAAAGATACAGATATCACCTAATACTGTAAAAGCTAATTTCGTTTGAAGCGAAGCAGAAAAATCAAGTAAAGAACTTTGTACTTTCGGATCATGATATTTTATATTTTATAGACAAGCTGTTTCTTTATACTATCACACATATCGTGTGCTGTCGCATCTCGACGGTAAGGGGGCGCAGAAATTCATTAGTGTAATTTTTCAAAAATAAATAAATTTCTTTAATAAATATGACAGTGTTTTATTCGATTCTCACACATTGAGCGAATCGTAGAGGTAGGGCGGCAATGAATAACTAGTTAAACCACTAAGAGTAAAAAAGAGATAATTTCAAAGTAATTATCTGTACTATCGGTTACAATAGATTTGCATGTAAATTTGATGATACATGTTTATATATCGCTGTGACCTAACGGCTAGACCTAATTTGGTATTAAGCGAGTATATGCTAAGTAGAATACGCCAAGTAGCGGCGTTTAGTATTCTAATCAATATTAAACTATGCACTCGATTTCAACTTCGTGAAGTGGGAATGAAGTCAGATGTTCCTAGCTAATTCGTAATCGTCCGTTTCGATGCTAGGCTTAAATTAAATAAGTTTGCTTTAATAATAGACTGTGTTACGTTGCTAATTTCCACGAGGTATATTTGTCGATCTTTTACAAGGGTGACATACCTTCCCGCTGATCTGCAGGGCTGCAGGGCCTGATAAACAGGGCTTGTTCGTGCTTCCAGTACACTGCAACATGCATCTTCAAATATTAGACTCGCACAAAGTTGCGCTAATAAATATAAGATGAACCAATGAGTGGGAACCAATTGAATAGGAGAAAGTGACATAGATCCATGTTCGTTTTATAGAACCTCGGCTTGCTCCAGGAGGTGTGCCTCCTTAAAGATACGCCAACGAGCTCTTCAGCTATCCGCGATTTTATTCTAATGTTGGTTGACTTTGGGGTTGATCCGAACTCCGACCCAGCATCAAGATGTCAGCCATATTATCTACCTCCCTTAGTAGCAGCCATATCGAATTGTAACGTGACCGCTCTACGCACTCTCCTGCAGTGCTCAACGGATCTACTACAGCTTAAAGAGGTTTGTAAGCCACAAAAAATTGCTATTTTTACTCCGCTGCGTACACATAACGATAATACAGATATTTTGTAGAGTCGAGTAACCTGAGGATTTTTCAAATTATTCGAGTAAACCTATTACAGGTGCAACTAAAGTGGATAACTCCTGAGATGAAAAATATCATCAGACAATTTCAACCCGGAATGTGGATCGCCGTTCATAGTGGAAACATTGCCGACGTTCGCAGGTAAAAAGTCGCCTCGAGATCAGTTTTTTATGATAAACATAAAGGTCGGAATCATATACACCCACACCCTTCTTAGTGGGCCATCATTCGAGGGGCGGCAACTAATTCATTTGACACAGATATAAAAAAACACTTTAACTACTAAAATAAATGCGAATATTTACGAGCTATAAGCCTAAAAAAACTTTGGTACGACGTCATGTCGTTCGGGATGTTTCTTATAGAATAGAAATAAAAAAAGACCCTCACAATTCCTTACTAATGCTACGCGTTTTATGTCAAGGCTACAAATACTTGTCCGTCTAAAAAGGACGAATTTCTGGGTACAGCAATAAAATGGCGTTAAATAGATCAGTTACTCGTTTTACGAAATTAGTCATTTTGTATTTTTATTCGACTGAAGCCAGTTTTTATTTTATTAAAAAATCTATGGTTTCTATTGCAGGTTAATAAATTTGTGGGTCAGGATGGACACCTTGAAGGTATGTGAAATAACTATATATAGTTAGTTTTCATTTCAATTGCTCGGAACGACAATACACATCGTAAATTAGAGTTTTTCGCGCAATCTTAAGGGAACACCTATGCTCTCTTCTGTTTTACGTCCACGTAATCCACTCTATGAGACACGCTGAAAGAGAATATGTACGCGCATCAAATGCACAATCCTGTAACGTGGAAAAAGGAAAAGCGGTAAGATTTTCCCGATATTCCACCAAAATCCATCTAGTCAAGTAATAAGCACGGTTTATTACTTCATCGCTTCCAGTACGGACAGACCCTGCAGCAGTTAGCAGAGAGCCAGGGCAGCGAGCAGATTATCAAACTCATCTCGGGAATTTCTCCTACGATGGTAATCGAGCGAGATATTATGTATTAGTGAGAGCTAGTCCATTTCGCCCTGCACGATGATGATGATACAGTTGGCCGTAATTGTCGATCGGCTCACGCAGCGACATAGACTAGGGTTTCTATCGTCCTTTTTACATCACTCGATTTATGATCTGCCAGTATAGGAATTTAACTAACAGCACTAAATTTTTAGGACGTTTCCCCCCGTTGACAAACGTCGTATTTTATTCTTATACTCTACTAGAAACTGGTTCACCACGTATTGGCACGAGACGGGCGTAAGGTGAAAACAACATTACAAGGATTGTCGGGTAAATCGACTCCGACTTTGCGTTTAAACCTGCGTCATCTAGCGGGACAAGGAGCGACCGTCCTTCACTACGCTATTCGAAATGGTGACGCCCAGATTGCCCGACTTCTCGTCGAATGTGGAGCACAACTATTTACGGTTATGACGGATCCCCAAGGGGTGAGTAACGCTAACATCGCATGTTCGTAAAGCACCTGCATGATGTCTCTATTTCTCTAGGAGATACCGGTGCTCTTAATGACTATGCCAATATTTGCATATGAAACACATACCTACATTTAACAATTCCAGCGAAAAATTGATTTTTTTCGGCGGAAATCTACACGATATTTGCGTAAAATGGAAATAGACCACTAGACCTGATTTCAAGCAGATTTTCGCCATTGGGTTAAAATGTTCATGTTTACAATTGAGCATTGTGACTCTAGCGCCACATATCGGATTCCAAACGTTAGCCGTACAGAAATCATAGTTTACTATATAGGGAGGTTTTAGGAGTAGAGTTTAGGACTATTCCGCATGCTCTGGGTTCACTCATAATTAAGCCACATGTTTTTCTTTATTTAAGGTTGAGTGCCCGGTATTGTTTACCGCTTTGAACGAATCGCTTAGGCCGGAAATGGTTGATGCGCTAATATCGAAGACAACTATGTGCGAATCGATTTTACAGCAACTCCTTTATAAGGTAACATAAAGCTGATAAACCCAGGATTACATCTAAATACATGTGCGTGTCGATAAAGTTAATTTCATGCAATGAGTAATTCTGACATTATATACTGTCACAATATGTTGCAGAGCCAAGGAATTTTGGAGGTAGCTGTCCGTAATTGCGTTCCGCTAGAGTCCTTCTGTCTACTCGTAGACCGTAGCGGGCCCCTCGTTCTTGCTCAGCGTAATTGCGTGAGTGCTTTCGCAGATTAAACATTCTCTAGCTTTTTCGTTTTTATATAATGCGGTTTTCGTTTAACTGAACTGAGGAAGATAATATTATAGTAATATAATAATAGTACAGTAATGAAGTTCCGGGGGGCTCCAACCCACGCGCTTTGCTATAAGACAACGTCTGTTTCATTTGCGCTATATAATATCATTGTGTGCTATTGTGTGAGTGTATTTTGTTGCTTCAACAAGTTGAGAGATTCTCTGAACATGTGGAGCCAATGAATTGATAATTCTATGGCATAATGTCCTGCTCTTATATGCGTTTACTGCCTAGCCTACGGCAACCACAGGAAAATTATGTTTAAGGCTCCTGTATGTAGTACGCTAACAGTCACTGTCACTGACCCCTGTCCAAAGGTCAAAAAAGTAACGGTAATATATTTTCTGTCGTATCTTCGTTGATAGCAAAATCAAACCGCATGGGATGTGGCAAACGAGTTAGCCTTGTATTCATATTGCGATCGTATCGACGCGACCGTACGCCGTTGGATCCGGGAGCCTCGTGCGAGACAAGTATTAGCATTACATGGCTATCCAAGGCTAACTATGCTTGTCGAACCGGACCAAGAAGCTCAACTTCCTGCCGATGCTCAGGCACGTATATGGCAAAAATCAACGCTGCTTAATTTCTAATACATATAGGACCAGCTTTCGCCTAAGCTGTTCGTAATATCCATCCATTGAAATAGAGAAATCGCAATGAGCAGCGCCGCTGCAATGGTGCTGTGTTCTGATGGACCCTTCTAAAAATTCTAGAGTACTTGACCGTATGTTCTTGGTGATTCGAATCCGTGCATTGTTCCGATACGCTTGTTGCAGGATTTCCTATGCGCTCTTCCGGAATATTGGGGATGGATTGAATACTTGTCCAAGTCCATCTCTAACCAGGACATCAAGTCGTTTCAAGGTATTTTCAGACTCCCTACAGGTAGAAAAAGTACTTTCAAATAGAAAGAATCAATCTCTAGAAGTTTCTCTGCTAAGAGACACCAATTTTCCAAACGTATATTCTGTTACAGTTTAAAAGGACACCATGTTAGTCGTTCGTGCGCCATCGCTGCAGCACACAAACGATTATTGCCTTTCCGAATCTATATGTATTCGTTAATTAATTGTTATTATTTGAAAGGCAATTATAATATAAAAATGTTTTTAATAGTAGCATTACGGCGATAACAGTAGGATATCTCAATTGAGAAGAAAACATTTAAAGTCAACGCATATCGTAAGATCTTCTTATAATTTACGCATGGCAAAATCGATGATTTCAGACTTATCTGCATACCAAGGTGAACACCCTGAACTATTTCGCTGTGATCTTCTATGGAATGCTAGAGTTTGTGGAGACGCACTGCCTCTACTTCACAAAGCAGTTCTCCATAAGGTACGCGATAAACACCGTATTATGACAGTATTATGATATTGTAATATCAATAAAACTAAATGATAGTAAAATAATTGTTTTTTGCGCATCCCTTTCTATTATCGAACTAGGTTGCTTTAAATTTAGTTTCTATTTGTGTACATAATACGAATGAATCGA
>NW_019211458.1:17875093-18158955 GCF_002443255.2 Varroa destructor
TTTTTTTAAATATAATTCGATTTAGCTGTAAACAGTTACGGAGAAACGCTCTCCTTAATGAAGAGCGTAGCTCTATTTTATGTACAAGCGTCTTTCTTCTAGTTTCATTGGATAAACCGAGCTAAAAATGAACCTTTTTCCCATTTATACCATGTAATTTTTTTATTTCAATTTAACACTCTTATCCTCTAACGGTATAAGGATGTTATGGAAGTTATTTATCGGCCGATACTGACCAATTAATCGTCGACCCTTTTTTTTTATAAGAATTTAATTCGTTTCCTAATTATATTATTTAGTGTATTTATGCATCTATTGATGTCGCATATTTTAGACAACAGAGAATACGCGCCACCTTGGAAACCATAGAAGAGTTTGCAGAAATACCTTTTTATAGCCGCTAATAAGCTATAACAAGAAATCTCTACTACTGGCTGGGTGGGTTGATTCGGGATACATGAAAAAAATAATAGTACAAATTTTGACGGAGCCTATATCGAGAACCTGATCGCTATGCTCAGGCCAAATTCTGAATTTGATCATAAAACAATTACCACAACCGCGGAATCTGCCAGCTGTCGACAATATTCCTTGGGCTGCATAACTGAGCGTCTTGTCCATTTAGATATTATATGCTCAACGGGTTTCTTTGAGTAAACCTGCCACCTTTGTTAGCAAAATTAAACTTTCAGGGAGAAAAGCCGAGACAGTATCACTGAATTAGCTATAACATTTTCTCTATATTGGTGTTGAGATGCTGTTGTTTCAGACTTACCAGTATATACCCTGTGTTAATTACCTATTGTTTCGCATCCTTTAATCAATCAAGTAACCTATTACCCGTCTGGTCTTCCTTCAGAACAAGTTAATGGTTGTGGAAATTCTGAATGCAATGGAACCCTTTGAAAGCATCGATATCCTTGTCGATGAGGTACGTACAGCCCCACTGGCAATATGAATGGAGTGGCACCAAAGTTATTATTGAAATCGTCGTGAGACAACAAAACCATTGTAAAAATAACCAGTAGGAAATAACTACAGTTCAACATTGATGGCTATACACATAAAGACAGAGGAGTCCCTTCGTGGGATTTCTTTATATATGACTCAGTACGAACGTATTTCATTAAAACCCAGCACTTTCCGTAGTTTATATATGTTTTGAGAAGCTACAATTATAAAAGTAACTACAATGAATAAAGAACAACAAAGCTTTAATTGCTAATTGCCGATTGAAATATGTTACAGTACCGTCGCACAGCTTTACATTACGCCTACGCTACAAAGGAAACTCGACAGACAAAGGACATTGTTGCATTGTTGTATGAGTTTGGAGCATCTGAACATTGTCTTGACAAGGTACTACTTCTATATATATACATATATAACTGTTGTGTCTTTTTGCCATGGCGCTAATGTGCACGCTGCTTACTTTCAGTTTGGAAGAGAACCGCTAGATTTCAAAGAACATTCCGGGACAAGAGCGATGGAATCATACTTGGAAAAGGTACGAGAGCGACATTCAATCCCGGCTGAGCTCGAGCGAGAAATCTGGCGACAGAAATCGCGTAAAGTACGAGAATGCAAAGTGAGTTTCATAGGCAATATTTACATCGTTAGAACCCCTCTTAGTAATTTGTAAAACTTCTCATGCAATGCTTAACCGCGTGTCGAGTATAATAGGAACGGAATGGCTACCAGTAGGACAAAATACACGTGTCCCTTGGCATCTTCATAAGCGTAGACTTCTGTAGTGCTCGAGACGAGAAAAAATTTCCAGTAACTCGTAGAGCAGAGTGTGTTTTTAATAGACAGTATGAGTATCTGGAGTATAATTTTGTTACGTTAATGTTTTTAGGTGCAGACCCATCGGCAGGTGCATGCGCATTGCCACGATGCCCCAGGTAAAATTTATGGCCGTGAAGTGGGGAAAGCTGACATGCCCTGGGACAACCGTCCCGCATCGATGCAAACAACTGATGATGAATATTCCTGGGGAGGCTGGTGTACTCTTCAATAGGTTAAGTTCTTGTGATCAAGAAAATCATATATTACATTTATGTATTGGCTCCGTTTCAATGGCCAGACATTACTAGGTAGATATACAACGTATTACATGATACTCGAGGATAAGGCCGGTATTTGACGAGCTCAAGGCCCTACGCCATTAGCTCGTTATAACGAGTTGAATCAACATTATTCGCCTATAGCTTAACGATATTAGGCTGGGTCATTCTGCGATAAGCTATTTAAGTCGTGCACTCGACGGCTATCACTATTATTAATATCACATACACAGTCTTCTTTTTTAAAGAAGTAGGTGCCTAGCTATAGATATATTTTAGTGGTCGTTGTGCTTGCCGATTATTCAACAGACCGAAAATTGCGAAGCTACCATGAAGTTCAACAAGCAGGAGTAAACCTCACATAAATTTGTGATTCCATTAGAGAGCACCTAAGTTACTTCGTTCGCTCGTATTTGCGGCCTATTACGAAAATTCGTAAATCGCACTTACCCCTCTACACATGCTGTTCTACTCAGAAGCGCTTTTGTCCTGTTGTTCCGATAGATTTGGTAGATTTCAACCTATCAACTGACCTTTGCTACTTTTTCTTTACTAACGCCTAACCAAAGTTAGGTGGCTTAAACGTCACTGGACGTCTCTGTCTTGGATGATGCTTGCCGCAAGCATATGAGGGCACTATTAAAAGCGAACGAATTTAAAAACCTCATTTATGCGCAACTTAATTTTTAAAGTTGCTGTTATTACCATTAAGCCCATGGACTTCCCCGTGTCAACAGGAGGCGTCAGCAGCAACAGATGAGAACCGGCGATGATGTCTTTTTCGGCACCAATTTTATTTCATCTTAATATCCATTTTTTATATATATATATATATATATATATATGAAATGCTTGCACGGACGCCTGTGTATTTTTCCATTATGATCACTGTGAGCCATCACCGTATATTGTCCGAACCGCATCGTGTATGATAAATATATAAATCATAAACTGTATATTAGCAAAATACATGTGTCATGTGACTTCTTTGTTACCCAATAAAAGCAACAAAAAATAGCGATCCGTTTAAATAGTCCACGATGATATGCAGGGACATTGTCTGTTTGAGAAAACTAATGAAATGAACGAATGCTGCAACGAGCTAATTACGCATGTGACGAAGAGAACAGCCAGACGTTGCATGTATTTGCCCAAGTGTCAGTGGGGCATTTTCCAGATGGACGACATACAGAAATCAAGCAAGGGCACCTAGACTAAGGGGCGAACAAGCAGCAGGTAAGACGACTCCGTGAGTACCTGTAGTCACTCATCTGCGGTCGCATCCGGCTGACGCTTATATATACGATCCGGTGCGATGTGAAATTGATAGACGCTTCGAAATTGCTCAAGAATCATAAAAATTTATGATAGTATGATATTAGAGCAAAAGGAAAATCTAAATCTTATCGGTCTGAATACACTAGTATTATAAGCTATGTACAAGGGGTTTACAAACATATAGGCATCATAAGAATAGATGGAGGGCGGCGTTTGTATTTATTTTTACGCCGCTAAGAAGATAATTAAAAACAGAGGACAACTACCGATAGCCACTTTAACAGTTGTTATTCAAAGCGGCTAATCCTTATGAAATTACAATTTAAAGCAATTTATATCACGAATGAAAAATTCGTTTCGAAGGCCAACCCAAACTAGCCTTAACCAATATCGATCTTTTTACGGAACATGCGTGAAATCCTGTCAAATAACGGCGTCATACCGTTAGACAGGGGAAATATCGCGCTTCTTAGGCGGGTCTGCATTGGCTTAATCGGTATGATGTAAAAAGATGAAATGATCTAGACGTAACTATTTAGTACGTGGATAATGTTATCAGCGTATATGCAGGTCAGATTCAACCAACTGGTTATGTGCTGCGGCTGAAGAGAATTCCATGTTTAGCATATTCTCTCTTGTACCTCAACGAAGACAGTCTATCGCTAAAAATTGTGGCCGGCTTCTCTCCAAATCTCATATAATTCTGAATGTATTATTACTTTTTACCTTGGCCTTTGCCAAATGAGTGCATTTTAAATGAACCTAGACAGATTTTCCACTGACCTGCTATGGGCAAGTAACTCAAGCTAATCGCAACCGTTTTGCGCTTACGATCAATCCAGTGGCTACCTAGCAGGTGGTCCAACCGTACGATTAAGAATGACATTCAGTTTCATTACAAACCTAAGTCCATACTGAGAACTACAAGTAGAGGGCAAATTATATAATATGCTATTGTATTATTCTCTCGAAGATACTTTGAAATGCCAGTGTTATTACGATACAAGAAAATTCTTGATGGTTCGTGAAAATGATTAAGTGTGATGTCCAACCGTAGGGCAAGACCGGATGAGACTGGGCAAATAAGTTTACGAAGCCGCCTATAAAAACGAGCTATTGCTAAATGAACAGACTTAGTAAGCGATAAACAGGCTGAAGTCGACACCTCGATGTCAGTGTGAGGAACCATACTCTTCCACTGCTATAAGAAAAACAAATAACGATACGTACATCCTTTCCTTCTCTCTACGAGTCATCTGCGAATGGAGCCCCAAAGACGCCTAACGCTATTCGCGTGCTTAAACGATTAACAATAAATAGCACAGGATATGGACTGCTGCAGATGGTCACTATAACTTCAATAAACCTCCGCTGTTCGATGAGAACCATGAAGAAGATGTAACACTACTTAATAAGAAACTTTATGAGAACTTGCATACTCATTGTTATATGTAACCGAAAATGGAACAGACTATAAACCGGTTTAGGAGTATTCATCTAGCAAAAACTCGTTAACAACTACGGAAGACGGACAAATGATGAACAAATGACAACTAACTAATAAAATATAGAAACAAACAAAAAAAAAACGATTGTACTCGGAGCTCTGTTTGCCTAGTTGTTGCTATCTACGGCATCGCTATAGGCGTCATGTATAATTCACACACCACTGCGTAACCTATGAGTAGCTTTTTTTACTGGATTATTAGTTGATCTACTTGTGATAAGTTCTGAGATCTGACACAAGTCACTTACTTTGAAATACTTGAGTAGGTGATTTTAGCCTCACTGATGGTTGGACCTCCTCATATTCTGTTTATATTGCTAACGAAGGTATGATAACTTGAAGTTGATGTTTACCCTGCGTACGTATAATCTAATCTGCTTATTAGCAATAATTTGTTATTAGTTGGGTGTAGTGTTCAAATAAAAAAGCTGATTACGAAGCAATCACTCCTGAGTTGAAGGTCATAAGCTGGCCAGGACTGTTTCGTTACTGTAACATTATGCGGTGAGCAACATCATACATTTTTAGATATTATTAATTAAGTTCCACTTACTTTTCCACGCTTTGCCATTGACTCTAGGCCTTTCGACGCATTCATCATTCAGATGCATGCCGAGCGTAGAAGAACGATGACATGATAGAGCTGATACTGGCTTGGGCTGGTATTGAGATATAGTTGTTACAGTATGTGTATTTTTTATATCCAATGCGATCGCAACTTCTGCAAATTCATTCCCGTTGACCCAAATTCAGAACTGCCTTCGACGACGTTTTTCAACACGTTTGGAACCGAACACGTACATGTACGAGACAACTCATGGCAGATTCGTGCATTCATCTATTAGGGTGACAGATCGTGTGAGTCGCGTACTGGACTGGCCTTATTTTAGGTACCATAAAAATAACGAATACGCAATTATACTTAGACGCCCACCTTGAGTGTTACACATTAAGCACAATTTATATTTAAACTTTGTTCAGGCAGTCTACGCAACTCAATGATACATCTGATCCCGTGCAGGCATTAGCAATCATCGAAAGCAACTTACGGCTCACTCGTGTCCTGTATTCGTGGGTAAAACTTAAAAATCTCAACAAACATTGTAGCAAAACCGATGACGAGAATGTTTTACATCATGGTCAATTCCAACTCTGACGAGCGCGATCAATGTCCAATTGTCGACCGCCGAACCGTAACACTCCACCTTACTTTAGCTTTACCATCAAAACGTTTCTACGATGCATTTGAAATATACCCGTCTATTACTAACCCCTCTAAAGGCGTTACCCCGCCTTACCAATTTAAAGGAATCTTCTTACATTTAGCAACATGCCAAATGTATGTAACTAGATTTAAAAATCCTCTGATATTTATCTATACATTGCACATGCTGTGTGTCATGTACAGGATATAACATATAGGAAAAAGGTACCCCAAACTTGAAAATTTACAAAGACAATCGCGTTGTATATTTGCATCAAGACAAAGACCGTTATAGTGGCTTTCCGTGGGCAATTGAGTCAGTATGTTTATATTTAAGAATTTTCAAGAAGGTCCTTTGGGTCAAATAGGAGGATTAGGTTCTTTAAAAACATCTTTCATCTTCTGCTTCATATTAACTGATTATTGTAACAACGGTAGGATGGTTCACAACATGGATGGCTTTAGCAATCTATATAAATAAAACCGTGTCGAAATCTTAAAGTCATAAAGTTGTTTCAAATAAAGTATAAAAGTAACTAGTTGGTCAAGAGATCATATTGTATATAGTATTAATTGTGGATACTCGTAGGCCCAATGGTCGTTGAAGATAACGCACCTTGATTTAAAAAACCTCCTATGTGAACCCTATTCTATAGGCTGTATTATTCACTATAATACTGTAGGACTACATGTAACTTGAATCTTAGTGGGAGATAAATGTGTTTCTATGCTAATTCCTCACTGATTTTCTTCAATAAGAAGGTGCGTCACTTTGGTGAAGTGCATAGAGCCCACCATTCATTCAACTCAGTAGCCACTCACAATTTCACCAAAAGCTTCGGAACATTAAAAGAATTTTCTTTCGTAACTTCTCTAAAACAAGTATGGCGGCATGTTATCTTTTTTTCAGTGAATATAACAATCAAGCAACTTGAGCATTGGCTGAAAATTTTGTTTTACTTTCAATAGAAGTTCAAAAGTTTCTGGATAGTGGCTAGGCCAGCAATGGTTCCTGCGATTCCTTTATTGTTTCTTCGCTTAAAGCATAACCATTTTGTACGGAAGAAGACTTGAAAATATCTTCTGTATTAGGTCTTTGCGTATGTTTATGTCAATTCTTCAATCATTGTCAGCTATGGACCTTATAGTCTCCCTCCCTTTAAGTTTTATATTACATACCGCAATATCGGCTTCTAGTTTAAGACTTTACATCCATGCACACGGCATGTGTATTGGTCGTAATGGCAAGAACAGCATTAATTATTTAAACACATTGGCGGCCCTATAAAACCCCTATGATGATACAACATTTGACGAATTTTTTTTGCGCAACGGCGGGACTAAGCGATACCTGCTTAGTCAGTCACTTTCCGAAAAACGCCTGAATACGCTTCCGGCAATATTATCACGGAAACACAAAATGCTTGCAAACGTCTCTTGTGATATATTTCCTGCGTTGAACGATCTGTTATTGTGGATATGGTTTCATCACGCTTCTACAAGGCACCTGTAGCTTCATGAATGCTTGAGGTTTCTTCTAAACGTAGGCCTATATAGCTGTGAAATCGACTGCTTACTCTATAAGTTTAGGTGCTTGACTCAGCTGAGACCAATTGGTCCTTCCATTTCTTTTACACCGAGTTCGCTTTTTGATTAGATCACGAAAGCCTGGCCACTGGTAGAACCAAGACTCGAGAGAGGCGTATCCCTCGCTTCATGGTAAACGGGCAGATGTTTCCTCGAAGTCACCCTTTTATAGGACTCGCTTAGTGAAAACTTTAGGACGTTCTATGGGAGTCTTCGTAACCCTCAGCTACTTACCTAGCGAAGTCAACCTGGTGAATAGTCAACCCAACAGCACACCGCCCAGGCCACAGCTAGGGCAGACTGAATCCGGGGCTCAAGGTCTCCGTTGGCAACAGAGGGTGGAGCGTACTGTCCTAACTTACCTTAACTTAGATCTAGCGAAAACGGGTGGATCTAATTCTAATTTGAATCATCGATGTTCTTATCGCTAGAGCTTTTCTGTTGTATGGCTTTCAGCCGATGACTTTTCCACTCTTACGAGCTCTGGTCGGGAAACTAATTGCACGCACTCGGAAGGCCACGCCACACAAGTTTTATTTCTTCACGGCAGACATACTTACCGGGGACAATTGGATTTGCCCGCACCTTTAGTTACAAGATGAGATGTATGTGGGTTCTTAGAAAGTGTTGTCAGTGTGGGTCACACGTTCATTTAGACTAAAACGTTTTTTTGTAAGGGTTGAAGCAGCGATATTTTCCAACTACAATTTACATAGCATTCTCTCGGATTCAGACCACAATTTCAGGATCGTTGTTGGTACTTGAAAGAAAACACACCCTTTTCTTGATCGTCAGGTCATTGTGTATCTAGTGTGTTGCATTTAGCTCTTTACCGTTCCGCCCGAGTCACATAACATACATAAGTTACCTTTATGCCAAGCCATGTTATCCGCACATGAATATATATACATTACGCCCTCGATTGTGCCGATTTGTTTTGCTAACAAAATGGACCGTAGTGAAATGAGGCCCTAACTAAGCTATAGCTAACATTTTCCAACCTTTTAAAGAGCTTAACACACGCTACCTTAAGATATTTCGTGTCGTTCCTTTAGTCGCACAATTTTGTGTGGACATTATAAACAGAAAAGAACATCGAGTACAGCCCCTGTGTACAGAAAGAAAAGTCTTTCTGTGCAGAAAGAAAGGAAGGCTATTGCCGTCTTTCCGACCAAAACGACAATGGATAGGAAATCCTCTTGTGCGCCATGCCATAAGAAGTCCACGTTTCGCCAACAGCTTATGACGCGTGCGACAAAGCATGTTGGAAGCATTGTCAGCTTGCCCGAGATTTGTCCGGAATGATTCTCCCCTTGGGCCTCTCTTTCAATGGCGGGCAGACAGAAACCGTAAATAACATTAATGCTAAGAGATTTCATCTATTGAAGAAGAAAGCTTGGTCATAATCGATGCTAAACAGCTTCGTCCGAATAACGAATATCAATGATATTATGAGATACTTAATAAATGTTCATTTCTCAAGATAATGACGGCTCTGAAGACAAAACAAATATCATTGTGGCTTTATTTGCCCATCCATAACAGACAACCTTGCTTGCTCGATCAAGCCAATTTCTCAGGCTTAATTTCATACTCAATGGCTATAGTTTAAGAGAAGTGGTATGAACCGTTGTAGCAGAGAATGTTTTTAGGTACGCTGAGAGTCCAATATGACTAGCTTCGCTATGTAAGTGTTGAAGATTATGCTCGAATCGAGTTAATAACGGTGATTTTATCAATGAATTATTAGTGATTTTGCAAAAATCTATTAACAGTCAGTGTAAGTATTTCCGAATGCGATCGCAGTATCTTATAAATCATTAGAAATAAGTGAGCCTGTATGTACTTGAGGTACTTTAGCGAGATTGATTTCGAAGTCCAAGCATGTACAAATTAAGTATCTTCTAGCCACTATTGTATGGTAATTTTAGTACTTATTGTTACTTACTAGCATTTCTAGTTTCGGTGGACCAATATATGCCGACAGATCTGTAGAAATGCGGCTTGTTAAAACAGATTTCAGCGTTTCGCTAGGCAGATTCTCTGACTTCGATCTATGCTATCGTTTAAACCCGGAACCAGCCACCCATTTCACATATCTATTGGTATACAGATTGACTGATCCGAGCGCCACAGTGGCATGCCTCGGAAATTAGAAACAATGATTGATAGACAGAACATGCCACCACATGCCTGTTTTGCTCACTGATTGTGAGGAGATTCATAGCAAATAACGAGGCATTTGAAAAATAACGAAAGTCTGCCCGCAGTCCATGTTTCATTTCACAAACAAAGCCGATTCAAGGATAAGAGAAAAGGGAAATTAATGTATCAGCAGTTCCCTCAAAGGCTGTCTATTACCACGCATGGCTTTTTGTGTGTGCGCTATTTACCGATCGATTTCTTCTAGCCAACAAAATTTTTCAATGCACTTCTCCGGCTCTGTAACCGCCGATAACACTCTCAGGGAAGCTTTAATGCAAAGTTGCTTTGAGAGCAAAGCGTCATATATTCTTGTCACTCGGATAGATGAGTTATTATTGGAGGTAACCCACCTCGGTCTCTCGTAACGGTTTAGGAGTTGAAACCTGTGTCAAAAGATCATTGAAAATTTGCGCCTCTATTGTTACAACGTTGCCCTTCCAATAATTTATAACGAAAATAGTCGTCATCGTTTCGTAGCTGAATAGCTTACATTCAGTATACTGCTCTAAGCAGTTAATCATAAATATTCGCTGAACAAGTTGTTTAGAGATGTAATCATCCTAAATCATTGCTAACCCTATTGCTAATTGAACCGCGTACTTAGCGTCTGTACATCAACAAAAAAACACTAACTATTTTTGAAGCTTCTGCTATCGACACCAGAATCATCGCTGACCAGTATCCACAGGTTACTAGGGCATATTGGACTTGTATCTTTCAAGGACTTATGGGGAAAGTGCATTTTTGTTGTCTCGTTCTCCTGCTCTCTCTCCATTTGTTTCTTGGCTATAAAAATGGCTTCAACAGCATCAAAGCGCTCAGAGCTCACACGTGGCCACACGAGCTCATATTGCTTCAATGCTCGTGGGGGTCTTCGTTGTGAACGTTACATGAACTCCCTCTCTACGTATTTGTGTAGAAGTGAGTTTACCGCCACTGTGTTTACGGCTTTTGTGAGTGTGCTTATAAAACGGGCTCTTCAATAATCCCTGAAAGAGAAAAGAGGCGACTCAGCTGCCTATGGCCTCGTCCGATGCCCTATCTGGTCGCCTTGCCTGGAGCTGCCGGTTATGAGTCCGAAGTCTGCAACTGCTTGAAACCATCCGAAGATGGTGGTACCCGCACTATGTCCTGGTCAAAGCAATTCCGGCAGTGTTGTGGACCGAAATGCTTATGCAACTACAGGCAGCGATCCGACCGAAGGCGCTTGTGAACTTTTCAAATTTATCACTATCCAAACGAAGGCCATACAGCTTTTAAGAGTAGTTGTCGGTGTGAAAGCTCGTACATTCCCAAAGGCCAGGCTTCTCGATTCTCTACGTGGGGGACGGCCTGTTGTTGTATCTATTGACACAGCTTCTCGTTCGGCGTGCCTCGACGTTGCCCATGCGCCACCGTCTCTGTGATGAAGGGTGGACGAAAGAAATACCTATGATACAGTAATTGCCATACCCACCGTTGACTAACTCGATCTAATGGCGCCGGGTGTCTCCTTCTAAACGCGCAATATAACTTAAGAGTTTTTAAAGATGTATTTATACAATCGTATATCGGGTTAGTTAACTGGCTCCGAAAAGTTGTCTGTTATTATTACAAACCGATTTACGGCGATATTTTACTGCGACGCAAGTAGTAAAGGCCTGTTTTTTCATGTCATAAGGTTTTACGTCGTATGAACGTATAATTGATAAGCTGAACAAATAGTAATATTATGCATACGAAACAGGTAAACACAGGCTGAATAGAAGCATGTTTTATTTACTGAAAAATAGCTAGACTGCATGCCCTGCTAAAATCCTAATTAAAGTTAATACGGCGAGGCCAAATATTGGAAAAGTAAAAACTTTAGAGACACAAAAAACTGATTATGGGTATGGAACGCAGTCTACAGGCGCATCCTGCTTCTAAAGAGAGAAAAAGTGCTTTGATTAAGGGTGCTCAGACCGGCCTTATCCTAATTTTTTAGACAACTATAATCCTAAATAAGATACCTAGATAAGAATAGACGCCTGTTTCAGTAGAGGAAACCAGAGAGCAGCTAGCATCTCCTTTTCAATACAGAATCCCAACAAAGCCCCCTGTCTCTGCAGTCAAATCTTTTTTCATAGGGACATTCTGTACCGAAATAGCGAACCTCATAAGCGTTTGCTTCTGTTTTAAGACAGAGTGATTTTAATTAGAAAAAAAAAACCATCGGTAACCCTAGTTCTCGAATACCTTCATTGTCCTAATTAATTTTCTGTCTGCTGCTCAGTATTCGAAGTTGACCGCCACCACAGATTATACGCACACCTAGAACTGCTAAAGGTTTCAGCTGACACGTACATTGACTGAATGTAGTATGTTTCCAAGTTACTAGGATCCCTTTTCGAGTGTTCTCAAATGTTCGTTTAGATCTAACTATGAATATCGCGAACGTATGGTAAGAACAGTGTGCCAGGAGAACGTTCTCCATTATGCAGCAAGCACTAAAACAGTACGTGGCACTGGAGACAGTCGCAGTAGGTCTTCGTTATAAAAAAGCTCTCGTGTTCTCCTAAGCGTCAAAGTTGCTACTTAATATTTGGTTATCGATAATTAGTATATTCTAAATACAGTATTTTAGGTGGGAAAATGTTGCGCAATATGTATTTGGCGCAATTGCCCATTTTTTCTGCTATCTGCTTTATTACTGGATTTATTACCTTATTATTGGGTTATGATTATATTATATGCTTATTGTTGGGTTTATTACCATGCTAACAAATGTATTCGCCGACCATTCGGGCGAATCGCAAGCCTGTTGCTGATGCTAAACTGCGACAAGGTTTTCGACGTCAACAAATCTCAGGGTCTTCGGATATCACCTGTATGTCTAACCGATTACTTTGTTTGGGAAGGCCATTATTCAAAAGAACCACTGTAAAAATATTTCATGTTCATACACTTTGTCAAAAACTTTGAGCCGTTTGAAGGCGCTGTTATATCGTGAGTAGCATCTCGATAAAACTACAGATCACGGCCAAATAAGTCACGTTGAACTGTACTAGAACAAACAGATGTATTGAATTCTATTATTAAAGTAATTTCGCAGGCTCAGTGAAAATCTGCGTCGTAGAAGCCCTGTGTCTGATAAAAGCTGCAGGCTCTCAAGGTCGATAGCTCTGCGATGGGCAGGCAGTATTGCCTGTAGAACGATGAGAATGAGTTTTTTTTTTTGAGAAGAACAGAACGTAATAATACTTACGTTTATTAAACGTAATTGCACAATGAATTCAAATTACTAATTTGATTAATTTTTAAAAAGATAGCTAAGTACTAGCTGGGCAATCATACCGTATTGATTAAAATGTCCAAAAGCGTTAGCACTTGTTACGTTATGGCGCCTCGTAACTTCTAAGCACTATGAGCACGTGCCCTTTTTCTACGGAACTGTACAAGATCTAAGCGCCGATGACGCAAAAAGGAACACTTAAGCATCTTTACATTTAAGAATAGTCATGATTATTCAAATTCAAGTAGAATATAGAAAAAAAAATATTCGGAATTCATTCAATAATACCAAAAATAATATTGTAAAAAATAGATATATACTTAAAGATAACGGCCTCAGTTACTAGCGAAAAATCGCATATGTAAACAGCTACATATATAACTCATGTCTTGGTTTAACAACACCCAACTTATTCACTCGCATAATGAAATTCAGTGGACAGAAACTATACGAGCTTATTAATAGCCAACGAAAGCCCAACGATGTAAACGCGAGCACTCATATCGGCTAACCAGAAGACGCGAAGAAATCGTAGTGGGCAACACATCTTCTTTGAACGTTGCTTACGTCAAATGAAATCGGCATCCGTGATGAGTCAACGTGTTTCATTCAAGGAAACAACTTGTATCGAAAATACAATCTCACGTATTGCCTATGCCATCTTAGCGGGCGATGCCCTACATAGCAGGAAACGACCGCCCGCACGAATCAGCACCTAAGACCGAAAAAGAGGGTCCGGCAGAGACTCAGAAGTGAAGCACGCGTTTGTCCGTACATTTACGGTAGCCCCTTTTGCCTGGCCCCGTAAATTAGAGTCCGTAAAGTCTATTCGAAAGACGCAATTAACAACTGCCAAACAGAATTTCGACGTGTGAGCTCACAGTGTTGAAAACGTTCGTACGCATCGTCTTGTTTTCCTAGAATATTTCTTGTAGTTTCTGGAAATAATTTTCTGTCGTTTCGGCCATTAAGGGTAAACTGGCCCCTTCTTTAGTAAGGGAATTCATTGTCACCGGCAAGCCGACGTTTTGCTTCAGCTAGAAACGATTTGATGTATGCGATAGTTTCGCTCCATCCGTTCTAATAAAACAAGTTATGAAACCATTATTCTTACGAGGTCTGTTCATCTTCTGTTCTGCTCATATTTAATTGGGAGAGTCTCTGTTCTCGAAAACGCCTACTAGCGGTTAGGGTGCACAGTTGTTGACCCGAATCCACCTCTGCGTCTGGATGCTTCATTAGAACCATAATAACTTTACGAAAAAAGGCTGATGTTGGTTGTGCTGGTCACAGGGAGCGACGTGAGCTCTCAGAGCTTGTTTGAATGGATCAGCGTAATGAGAAGTTGGAAAAGTGTTAGTTTACAACGCAGATTATATATATTTATAGTGTTATTGGTTAGTATCGAGGTAAACATAGTTCTCCTTTGATAAAAACAACGATTTTATACCGTTGAAAACTGGTTCCAGAAATGTAACCTTATTTTTCGTCACTTCTTAAAGTATCGCTTGTTTTTTTTTTAAACAAAACTCATAAAATTCAAGCGGACAGGCCACGAGTAGCGTATTAAACATATTTGTGTATAATGTGCCGTTTAACGAACAACCAGGAGGAATAGAATTTTCGCTAAATTTGATTAAAAATTAAAGGAAATCCTCGAGAAACCGACATCTGCGATACGAACGACGCTACTTTGCCATTAATGGGAATGTCAGCAACTCTTAAAAAAATTAGCCAAATAAGAATGTTTAGGTTAACTGATTTTAGGTACTCAGGAGATCCTGGGTAACGCGACCTAAAAGCTTCTTTATGAAAATTTGAAAACAGACTTTACCTCTAAAACGCGGAACTTGTAGCCATTAAATTATAAATTATATTGCTTATAGGCTAAAATGTCGTTAATCAATCAGAATGACAACAACATAACACTATCGAGTAGCTGGAAGAAGGGTCAGTTTTCTGACGCGATAATTACGTGAGTCATTTCGATATAGTGCGAGGTGATCTAGCGTGTAGGAAGTATTTACCCCATCAATTAAAGGTACACACTGCTATCTGCCTAATATAGCACTCAGTAAGATGGACGCGGCGCCTAACAGTATAGCCGTGAGGTGGAGCTCACCGCTGACACCCGCAGGGTGGCCTTTTTCATTTCTCTTATAGTCTTTTGTGATTTTGAGTGCGTCTGGGTTTATGGATGTGATTACGCACGCAGTCGATGACCCGCGTGACTGCGGAAGCTGTCCGTCGTTAATTATATACTGTGACGGAAATATGTGATGCACTCTTTGATCAACTCGATCTATGTACAGTCAGGCGAGGAGTGCACATTAATATTTGGAGAAACATGCATGACTCTCACAACATATTTATTTTACATAATAAAATTTGTTCCTTCTTACTAGCAATGGGCGCAAATAGAAATAACTAGTTCGATGATGAGATTACGATGAAGGTTACATATTGTTGCCTTCCCATAACGTAAATGCATTAGCTTCTACGTATTTGCAAACGGCTGTAGTGATTTTCGCGGTACTGGACCTTGTTTATTCCTAAACTATTATGTCATACGTAGGCCTGACATTTATAACGTTATTGCGTTTAGTTACCTTTTGATTGGTATATAGCAGAAGTCTCTTGCAAGGAGCTTTTTTTTATGCAGTTCCAAACAACACATCTTTCTCTAGATGCAATCGATGCGACGTTAACTCTAGCAGGGTTGTCACTGCAACGGAGGCTTCGTGTTACGTAGGTTCTTTTAGATCTCTCTATTAACGAGCCTAAGCACTTGTTAAGTCCTGGGTGTCTGCGGGCCTTCTAAAGGAAAAGAGAAACTATCACGGCGTTTGTGGTAAAAACAACGACCTTCCGTCAAAAAGAATAGTAAACCTTTTTAAGGTGAAGTGTTCCGGGTAGCAAAGACTGAGAATGGCCCGAATAGCGAAAACTTGACGTCAAGCGGTATGGTTAGTCACATCTCAAAATCGACTTCAATCTCGGATGCTTTCGATACAAAATAATGAAAAGACCTTCACAGTTTGTTTTTCGCAGTGCGGTCGCCTTACACATACACAAACGATATCGGACCTAAAACACACCGGCACATCTCGGTTAGGTGGCGCTGTTAAGTGAAGTCTAGTTGTTGGTAAAATAATAATTTATCTCTGGGAACTGTTAATCGCTAATTTGCAATAGAGTCGTGAGAGGTGCACAGTAGTCTTTCTTTTTATGGCCGTATGGAACCGCATTAGAGCATCAGAACGGCAAACGAACGCACAAACGTTCGTACATTCAACTACTTATATAGTGTCCCCTCACTGCGACCTCTGCGTAACGCACGGAGACGGACTCTGTGGTAAAATAACGCAAATAAATTATCTAGAGAAAAAACCTCCGTTATCTATCTTTCGTTGCGTTTCGTCTTCTTCTTTGACCATAAGCAGCCATAGTCTTTACCACTTTATTATTTATTAAGTATTTGTTTAAGTAATTTCTACGCAATAAAGTCGAAAAATACTGAGAAGAAATTGTGAGTGGGAAAAGGAACGATACTATCGGAATATTTCACTGAAAGCACTGAAATTTCGGTATGTTCTTGCATAATCTATGGCAAAGTAGAGAAAAACTAAGTGCTTACTGATTTATTGATAAATATGATATTTCTGCGAGTTTGTTGCTTCTACCATGATATACATACTCGACTTTTAATATATTCTATATCTGACTTTTGGTAGCAGCATCTCTGAACGATCTTCACTGTGACACAACTCATTCTCCTCTATACAGCTTCCTTTTACGATCCCCTATGCGAATTATCATAACATCACCTCTACGTTTTACGTTCGGTGTCGCCGCTCGGCATCCCATCAGACAGACGGCTGGTTGGCTTCCAGCAAGAAACGAAGTGTTTCTATGCGCGCGTTTCACAACGTATTCCTAATATTAGTAAGCAAATACATTACTAACTAATCTACCATCGCCATCTAAACGCCTTTAACTTTGCCCGCGCATATCACCTGATGCTATCGTCAGCTCTGCTGTAAGACAACGGGTACTAGCACTTTTGCCAATGTTAGTATGCCAGTGTATCAGGTCTTCATAATTTCTTGGAAATATTATGACAATTACAGCATAAATATATTAGTCTATATACGCAGTTATAAAGATGAAGTAAAAGTTTCTTTTAGAATATACGGCCAAATACATATTGTATAAATATAGTACACACGTATACGTATACATATGATAAAACGACGACTCTCAGCGATCAGGTATGTCTTGTACTTAAATGCCTAAACTAAAATGTTTACCTTGAAAAAAAAACTCAAAAGAAAAAGCGAGAGCATATTGACATGAAGCCGCTGCCATCGCATTCATTCCTATATAACGTATACGATGCTTAATAGCGATCATTCAGATACATTTACTAGATTTTCAGACGCACGTGCGGAAGTGACGCACAAAGCGATGAAATCAAAGACCATATATTATATGAGGCAGTTAGATCTCATGAAGTTATAAACTCTAGTTAGCACAGCTTATTATTTAGCGTCAAGCAATGTATTGGTATAAGGGCACAGGTTAAGCACGTGTGGAGGAAATGGTGCTTTCTTCATTTAGCCTTAGAATCTATCGATTTCTAGGGCTGTCATTGTGACAATACGATCCGAGCTATACCGTGCGACGTGATTCTGATTTGCTGAAATACCTATCATACGATGACTAGGCACTTCGCTGCCCGGTACATCGGCTAGGTAGCCGTAACATGCAGTATCGCCGCGTCACGATAATCGCGCGTGTTCCTCACGAGGGCGTTCGTGATGTTGCGTCCTGCTGCTATGAGCATTAGCTCCAACATACTGGCTGACTGCGGCGATAAGTGGGCAATCGAAAGTGGCAGGATGTTGGATTTCGTAGGAAGCCACCGCATTCCCAATAACAGATCGTTGCTTGCTGATCTCTGTGTGTAATTACTGAACCAGTACTTTATTTTGCGGCATTGAATGAATACTAATCGAATTAGTAACGTGAACCAATATAGCTCCATAAAGTTTTATAATCAATAGCTGATCATCGTGGACTCTGGGACAAATTTCGGATGGTATAACTATTGGTGTTCCTTATCCCTACTTATTCCCTAGCACACTCGATAAGTAAACTCTAACAAACTTAACGATGTATACGCAGCACACTTTCAGTTTGAATACGGTGTTTCCTATTTGGGAAACAATCCAATGAACTTCTGCAACAGTCTGACCAGCGGTTTTACTAGACATCTAAAAATGTCTATTTATTATGTCAAAGTGTAGAAAGCACCTAACTTGACTTTGTGTCCATGGAGCTACAAATAGACTTAGCATTCCCATGGTGTACGGCTGGGAATGCTAAGTCTCTCATATGAACTCGGAATTTTTCTATTCGTCTTAAAATAGATAGGATAACATGTTCATTTACTAGACCCCTAGACACGTTTCGTCTCATGCTCGGAGCCGTCTGACGTAATCACAGCCTAGGTGCCAACCATAAAACATCATAAATATTGTTTACCTTATAGGAAACTCGTGTATGTCAAGCAATGATGTTGGGCAGGCAGCATTATCAGCAACGCAAATGCAATAGGTGACACTGATGTCAACGGACGTCCTCTTTTCATTACAGGTACCTCACGTCGAAACGGCAATCAGCAGGCTGCCTTAAGGGATCCGAGACGAAACATGTTTATTGTAAGAAAAGGTTTCATTTCATTTCTGCTTATTGATTCGTCTGAGCGTATTGTCCTCAGATGTTGCTGACATAGCATTTGTGAAAAAACATCAAATCAATTGAGTAAGCAGGATAGATTTAATTAACTAGAGCAGTGATTCGATCCATAGGTTACGAGGTCGTCATGATTAAGCATAGATCCTTGATCTACAAGGATCAGTCGGTGTCGAAATACATCTTGTATTATAATAAAGTGCTTGTACATTTTTGGTGTTATATAGTGTTGTCGACCTGGAATGATGACGTCTAAGTCTAAATATGGAGAAATCTATACGGCACCACGGGAAATTCTTTCGAAGTCTTCATCACTCGAATGAAAAAACGTATAAACAGCTTTGTCTCATAAGGGGTGATCTTTCAGCTGAGGGAATAATAATACACTCTGTTGTAAGTGAACGTACACAAGGGAGTCATTATCCAAGAGGGCATTCGTGCTAAGGTCTTTGGACTCGCAAAAGAATGTCTCCACTTCGAGCAGCATTTCTTAAACCTAAAATATGGACAAGAAATTCCGAGGTCACTTAGGATGCCACCTCCATATTGCATATTTTAGTGCAGTACGTTGAATACAAATAACCTTTTTGCAGCAGTCGAAAATATTAGCGACCTTGTCGCCTGTTTGTATGTATAAATATAGAACATAGGCCTTATTTTTCCTATGAAAGCGTACGCTCGCAATACGCTCGAAAAATCGAACAGAAAAATACCATTGTTGATCATTGATAAAGTGCCGAAATGATTTATACAATTCGTTGCTCATTTATGATTAGGATTATATGTAGATATTACAGGTGTTCAGAAGCCAGATCAGAGCAGTTTACCACACTCAGTAAATAAGTTTCAAGGACCCTGAAATATTTGTAAGATCAGAATTTAGATATCTGCACAACCACTATTGTTAACATGCAGCACGCAGATCAGCGTGTTCCTGTTTTCACTTGCAAATAAACAATCCAAGATTCAACTTTTTAACCTTTTACGATGAATATATGACAAAAAGCGTTTTTTTTTTAAATGTATCTAAGTTTAGGCAATTTTTTTGTGCCACATTAAAATTCGCACCCTGACCACCACATGTAGCTAGGTCTACAATGTTTTCGACAAGACCAATGCTATAGAAGTCGATCGTGAATATTTTTAGCATTTGCCAAGGCAATACAAGTTTATTTCGTAAAAAAAACAAAAAAAAACACTCGATTACAATAATATACATTACTCCTAGTTAATTTTACGTAGAACTGCAGTTATGTTTAGAGATATTATTCTTATCACAACCTAGATCCATCGATATATAGCACCCATACACGTGGTACCCAAAATAGTCATACTACACTAATATAGCTGTTCCCCTAACCTATAGCGTGAGATGTAAAAAAAAAACTATCGCAGAATTCATTTTCATCATGCGGCAGAAAGAGATAGTAATGGGTCATTTTCTTCTATCTAGTTTAGTTGTTCCTCTCAGAGGTACCTTTATCGGGACAATTCTACGCGGTTTACGTGACAGAACCGTAATAATAATAATAACAATTTATTATTATTGCTTCGTTATGATGAAACATATTTATAGTGATATTCGTTTCTCTGAAAGGTTTAGACGTTCAGGATATATGCGCATATGTTCATGTATGAACCTTACCGATAGATATGCTTCTAAGCTTACTCTACAGCATTGTATAAACTATTTTCATTGCCAAGGCCAGAACTAGTTGAAGCCTCCTTAAAGGAACCGCCAAGTTGGCTTGCCTCACATGGGCTATCCGTCTCCTGCGATTGTCAGCAAATGTTTGTTCGAGCTTGCCAGCCGCAGATCTACACAAACACAACATCAACACAAAAAATAATGGCATGACACAAAAAAAATAAAACGAAAAATAGTAGTTAGCTAGCGTACAACCTTCCGTTTTCGCCTGTGGTGGTGGAAAGAGGCAGCCTTTGTCGTCATTGTAGTAGCAGTCAGCGTTGTTCTTCCTGTTCTTTTATCCGACAGTGTTTTTTTTTCAGAGAACTTTGTTTACGTCTCATCATTTTGTTCCCAACCGGGTAAGAACAAGGCCATCGCGCCGTTGGCGTTATGTAGCGTCGTCGTCATCGTCATCATCATTCCGAGAGTTTGCGTGATCGCTGTTTCGCGCAAGGCAATAATGCTGCCGGTTAGAGTATAGCAGCGAGCGGATCGCGAGGGTAACCTACGGGCCTCCGGAAGACGCTACGTTTTTGTTGGCACTGAGCGAGCAGGAACTGGGAGATCCATAGGATCAACACAATGCGCAGAACAAGCCCGCTTAATCGACCAATAGGCAAGCTGACAAGGAAACACCGTAGGCTAAGTTGGCGGCCTTTCGGCAATACATAAATATATATGTATGCATAAGTTAAAGAAAGGAACAACAGCTTGGAGAGTGAGACATAGGAATAAAGCGGCAGAACAAAGATGGACACATGTTCAGAAGACGGCTAGGAAAACATAGAGGGAAGCTGTTCGTTTTGTCATCAGCTTGACACGTGGACCGTGCATAGACGAACGCTTATTTATACGACGATGACGTTGATGAAATAAGCGAATCGGTGCATGTTTAATAGCATCAATTTTGTCAGCACATTAAACAACAGCCAAAGTATTAGGAACGAAGCGTGTCAAGAAGAAGAATAAACGCGCTGTGTGTGTGTGTGATCTCTGAAAGGGAGGTAAAGTAACTGTATGTGCCTCGAAAAAAAGGAACGACTGTGTCGCTTGGTATGATACGTCCATTCCAATTCACAAATGGGCTAACGCGGACTCGGAGCCACGTTTAGAAAGCAAATTGCCGAAGGAAGAACTGCTTGACTGAGGTTGTTGACAAAGGATCCATTTCCTGCTTAAATTCAATTAAACCTCGTTCATTTATTATGGAATACAGTTAGCCGTGCTAACTACATGGTCAGTGTTGAAAGAAATGCTTCTAGATGTGTGTCCATATCTTTCGAAAATGGTGCTCACGTATTCTCCGAATACGTGAGCACCATTTTCGAGACAGGAAGTGCATTGAGAGGAATAGTTCGGCTATGATGTGGCGAGCGCATTAA
Source organism: Varroa destructor (assembly GCF_002443255.2). Classification (NCBI taxonomy): domain Eukaryota; kingdom Metazoa; phylum Arthropoda; class Arachnida; order Mesostigmata; family Varroidae; genus Varroa; species Varroa destructor. The sequence goes on from NW_019211458.1 coordinate 17,897,023, forward strand.
ACTACTCTTTGTGCATCGTTCCAATCGTTCCAAATAGGACAAGCACATAATAGAAGATAGTGTTTCTTATGGAGAATTTTCCATACAAATCGATTCTAATTACTCGTAGAGCCTTCACTGGGTTAATCTCAAAAAAAGCTCACAGCTGCACTGCTTATGCCGCATGTGGACCTTATATACGGTGGCATTCGAAACTAGATAGAAAGTTGCGCCGTAGAAAACCCTTGGAAACTGGGGCTAAATGTAAAATGACAGACTCGATTATGTTACGAACTGGGGTAGAACGATGGGGATCCAGATCATTTTGCCGCTAGATAGCATATCAACAAGGTGGTATAAAAAAGTATTATAGGTACAAAAAAATTGCAACAGTACAGCCGCTAACTCCATTATCTGTTATGTATTAAGGCCATTAATAATTAAGGCCAAAACAAGAAGGCAAACGATTTACAGCAACGCCTCGCTTCGCCACACACAACATTACAAATGTCAGCCTCTCGTCTGGCATATAGAGAATACATGCACATATGGGAATATATGCGTTCCTGCATGGTAGAAACAGGCTAATTGCATATAAGTGAATGTGGACAACGTTTTTGGCTGAAAAAAATCCAATAGGCATACAAAATAAGCCGATCTTCTGTGAGCAAATTTTGCCGAATTTTTTCCTCCAGTTCCTATTGAAAACGACCGCGTCCATATTCATGGTGGAAATTTAGTTCAGCCATATTAGCGACAAATTTGCCAGGATAATAATTTCTGCTAAAAAAAAACTTTATTAATAGGTGAAATCTGTACCTGCCAACTGAGATAGCTGTTGTTAAATGAAAGTGGGCGATGAATAACTCATTACATACGTACAGCGCTCATCTGTACAGTCTTCCTACCGAATATTGACGGCGCAATTTAGAAATCTGTCGGTCGCTATTGTAAGCATTCCAGTGGCTTTTATCGGCATTTGCTTGCGTCTCACCACCCTCTCTGAATCTCGACTATCGTCATGGAAGCACAAAGAACTCACAGAGTCACTTACGTCAAGTTACTTGTAGAGTTCGTTGACGGATCCTTGTTTGAGCTTGCGACGTACGTAACTAATTAGATTCTAAAAGGTGTACGTAATCGTAAATCACTGGCTAGATAATTGAAGGGAATAAATGCATTAAGCAACTACTGATCTTAGTCTGTCCGATAGAGGTTACGGCGCGTTCTTCAAATAGCTTTTGTCGATACCTGATTATGTAATGGGTGTAGGGTAACGTAAACATGATCGTAGTCGCCCCACTTACTTTCAGTCCTTATCTACGATTGAATCTACGTCAATGGGCCTTAATAGGAAACCGAAACGAGCCAACAAGAACGTACTTTTAACGGACGGCTTATGACTAAACAAATAATGAACGATCGATAGGTGTCTTAATCAGTGCAGCAGTAGAGCAGATCGACAACACGGAACGCCTCCAAGACATCGACCGGACCCCTGGCTGACCCCTGGCTGACTTGAAGATAAGATTAATCGGGTGATAAATCGCAATTTATCACCCGGTTGTATTTATTGCGAATAAATACAACAATTTCGCCGTTCTCGTAGCCTCTATGTGCTAGCCTATTATTTATTGCATTTAATATGGCTTAATAAAATAAATATTGTATTTTTTTCTAAAAATGCTCTGAAATTTATTGCTCCTATAAGCAATATTTTTCAGAGGCGTTTTCGTTGCCTGCCCATACCCCCGGTAGGTCAGTCATACACGTTTTTTTCTTATCGTATGCATATATCTGGCCTATTGCGCGTAGCGCCAGACGTTGCGGCATGGAAGCAACGCAAATGGTGGAACTTTTAATAGTTCTAGTAGGGTAAAGTAAAACAGCAACAAACATGCTTTTATTTATGAATCTATATTTTTTTTATCACTTTTTTTTTTCCTATTTTCGTTGCGCTATTTATTCTTTTCGCTGAATTTTATCCATTCGTTGTTCTCTGCTTGTACAACAGTCGATCATCGTCAGTACGAACACGCCACCGTGATATAGTTTTTACTACACTGTGATGCTCTGCGATCGTTGAAAGCTTACATTTACTCATATAACGATACACAAGAACACATTTTGATAGGTTCGCTCATTAAGACAGTGGAATGATCACCATCATCATTATCACCACCAATAACAGAAGCAGAATCAACTGGAACATCTTTTTTCCTTGTTCTTCCTCGAATCATTTTCAGCATTTTACTGCCCCGCTGGATTTTTAGTACTATATCAATAGACGAGCATGGTACTCTGACAAACAGCAGGACGTAAAACACAACACTTAAACTGGCTTTGTACCTAGTAACCTAGTCAGGTCTATATATATTCAAACGTTCTTCAGAAGACCACGAAGCACAGACTTGATTGATAAGAGACAGGCTATAATTGACAAAGCATCTAACGAGCATTCGTTTGTGTTTGGATTGCTGAAAATGTATAGAGACCGTGTAAGGCTGCAGGTGAAAGAGTGGACGCCGCGAAATGCTAGATTCAAGGCCAGAGGATTCGCCTAGGGATACCATGCGGAATTTAGGGGTTCTAAACATTGGTGGAAAAGAAGAGCGAGAGAAAAACAGAATCAATTGGTATAAAGTGGTGATAGACGGGCTAAACTCAATGGAATAGACGCGCTTGTTACTTTTTCGGTTTCCGAAGTCGGTAAAGAGAGAGTGCGCACATTTCTACCTGGAGTTTGCAGTTGCAAAATTTGATTAATTTTTTATACAGAAGTTTACGATGAGAGACTATAGAGGGACGATGAGATAGAAGATTCTCTCTGTGTTGACTTCGGAGTTAGGACTATACGACTTGTGCGTATTAGAAGACAAGGGAAATTCCAATGTGATGACGCTTATTATAATCATTTAATGCAGGTGTTACTGTGGCATACAGACAAGAAAAATACCTCATTTTGACAATGTCGGCCTAAGATATAGAAGTACAGTTTAACGAACGTGTGTCTAAAAGTTATATAGTTTTTGTGGGTTGTTATTTTGATAAACTCAATAGTTTATGCCTCGTACCAATTGTACCTATAACATTCCAAACCGAACAAAGTTACTATGCAAGCGAACTATGTCAAATAGAAGAAAACTTAGATATTCTATGGTGGGTTTCTGTACTACAGCATCGCGCGCGTCTCTGCCATTACGAATTTATATATATATATATATATATATATATATATATAAAAATCTATAATGGCAGAGATCTTTAATGATTAGTAAACCAGTAAAGGAATACAGCGTGATCGGAAAACTGTTGAGTAGAAAGGTACATCGATGGTAGCGTTCGCCACCCGTACCTGACTCGGTGTCTTTCGTTGAAAAATATCGTTACATATGACGCACAGGACGTGCTAAATTAGCGGTTAAGCAGTGGTTGTCCATCGGTAATTTCTAATCATTGTATATACTATGCGCACGTCATGAAAAACTGTGTTGCGACGCATTTCCGTTCAACGATTGAATTGTATGTGTCTAGGAACAACGTGTACCTGCTACTGGCTACTGGCTTGAATCCACAGGGGGAGTGTGTGGCATGCGATTGTGTTAAGGGACCCATTGTATCCAGCGTTTCCGTTATGTTGATGTCGTGCACGCTTTTTGGGTTTTCTATAACGACTGATGATCTATACGACTGTACCACACGGGTTAGCCACTTCGCCTATTTTTAAAAGGCAAACAACTTCCAGCAATCTTTTCTACTGTAGGGGCAATTGTTCCTTGCAGTAACAATGCATCTAATCTTTCTATGCTTCGTTATGCCGGCTTCGAAGGTTCTGAGGAAATAATATAGGCTTAGATGTGCCCCCCCCCCCCCCCCCCATGGAAAAAGGGATGTTGAAAGCTGGCGTGGATGCGGCCACAGTATTCGTAGTGGCTGTTATAACATAAATCCGGTTTATGTTTATGCTATCGGTATTTTTTCGACAAAAATCAAATATAAACGATTCGATCACCGGCACTTCTTTAGAACTACCCGTGGACAAATCCTAGAACAAGCCCACTAGCGTTTGCTGCTGATCGAACTGATTCTACGCTAGAGAAAGACTCTAGAAATCTTACGGGCTGGTTTCAAATGATTTGATCACCCGGGTATCAGCAAACGATTTTCAAAGAGCTTTATTCCTCCTATACAGTGCATGATGTCTGATCAACAAGAACAGACCAACGCCGTCAGATTACGCGCAAAGCCGTCCCTGAGCGGTTAGTCAATTATTAGCTGAACGTTAAGATCCTTTCCACTCCACGGACTGATACTGACATGTAGCCTTAACTTACGACGGTGCATCGATGAAAATCCGGACCAACTGGTTACAAAAGAGAAATTATCCAGCTGTCTAGAATCTGAATACAATTTTTTATGTACCGTGCCTAGAATATCATGGGTACATTGAGTCCGATAAAACTAAGTACATCAATATTTACAATGGATGAAAGTCAACAATCAGTACATAGTAGGAACCACAATAACCAACTCAGGATGCTATAAAGGTTAGATACAACGAACTACATCTGTCCCCTACCCGAAAACAAATCATATTGCTATACTTTAATCGCTATATATGTTATACAATTTTCTTAAGTTCTAGCATTTCTATTATTTTCCATCGTATGATTTTGTAATAAGTGTTTGTTTAAATATCCACATGGCTCGTTTCGTGTCGGTATACACGTTCATTCGGGTATGCTCTTACCCGTCAAATATCACTGTGCCCGCAATCTTCATGGTCAACTGTACTCAGTCCAGTGAAGACTATGCAACGCAGAGTGCGCGGAACGTCGGCTGAGACTGCACACGTCACGTGCTAAAGGAGGGAGGCAGCCAGTGCAAACGAATCCGTGCTCTATTCTGTGTCAGTTTGCCGCAAGTAACATATAAGTCGCTCTCCTTCTGGCAGCCATGGCCGCAGTTATATTCGTTACGCCGTCGTCATGCAATGTCTGCGCAGAATAGGTTTCTTGGTAACAACTAGTTAAATGGCGATATCGCTAGAATCACGACGCGATGATAAATGATTTTTTTTCTAATTAAAAAAGGCAACCGAGCGCCTTTAGCGAATAGCCATGAGACGACGGCGACGACGCGCACTCAATGTATGCATCTCATGGTTTCGCTCCTTTTCTTTAGGTGTCGGTGGAGATGGCGGCGCTAGCGCAAATATTTCATGCACCTCGTATTTCTAGAGTGGCAGAATTTAATTGTTGTATTCCGTATATGTGCTGAGGTAAGCTGAAGTTGGCGACAATGCAAGGAGTGACGCTGTCTAGCCATTCGTGGACGACGTTGCTTTCTCCCTGTGGATCGCCCAGCTGGGAGACTCGATCCGGTGTCAATAACAGGGGCCGATCGGGCCATACTGTGCTCCGCGGGAGCAAATATAAAACAGACACCAGTCTGGAGTAAGTATTAAAAAAGAAGTCGTGCATGTGTGAGGCATATTTGTTATAACACTGACAGAATCTTCTAGACAATCTTGATTTTACCACTAGTCATCCCAATACCACAAGGCAAGAACTACCTCGAGATTGTTAATGACATTTTGCAAGTACATTTGCAAACTAAAATACAAAGAATTCTGCCAATCAGGACGACTAACGAAAGAAATTTCATCACTAAACAGAGAAGCAAGCAGTCTTAACGTGAGCATCGAAATTGCGCTTACGTGCGACAGGATCACTGCAGAACTCGAAGGAGTCACAGCTGGTCCTAGAGGTGTTTAATAGTATTGAATCCCTCACTGATGGTGTTCGTCATATCGGTGTTTGCATCACCTTTTAAGCTCGCATCAGAGGTCAAGCCTGCTATGGTTCACCCACTATACACTTAAGTTCACACGCTTAGAAATCGGTGTAAACGTTTACTTGTACCGATTTGTCGGTTGCTATGCAAAGCGTACGATGCTGCTCAATTACGTAATTTAGAGAAAGTACGCTTTAAATCAGCAATCACTTGCCTTGTAGCTAGAAGCCTGGAGGATTCTATATAGTTGGAATCTTCTACAGCAACGCCTATGTCCTGCAGCGTTTCTGAGGAGATTTGCAGGCTGTGTAGACACATTCCTTCGAATACTTTATGGTGGGGTCCGAGTCATTCAAGGCATTGCGCTGTGTAAGGGGCGTCCTGAAAGCTATTGTCGTCTGCCTCACTGCAGGTGGTGGACGTTGCTATGTGTTTCTGTGCTGAATTGCTTCGTTATGGCGACAGGTAGCGTTTAAACTAGTTTTCGATGCATGATCCATATTCAGCATAAGCACTAGATAAACAAGTCGCTCTGAGCTATATGTTGCAACCTGTCTTACAATCGTAAACAAGGTGAGGCATACCCAACTATAGGTTTGCTACCATTGTGTCAACAGCTTGTATATGCGCTCGATCTAACACGCAGCGAGGCATCCTAGTTGTTTTTTGCGATTGAATAATTAAACTACAAGCAGAAATAACAGAAGATAAACAAATGTGAAACCTAATATATGAGTTTAGTCAAAAAGTAGTACTATTTTTAGTTCACTTTAGACAGCCATAACTTTTAAAGTGATTTATTCCCAAAAAATCAGTTGTTCGGCTTTGCAAGGTCTGCCCTTGTTGTTCGGATAGCAAATTGGCTAGCGGCTAACGGAGGAGGCATCCATAGCGCTTCATTCATAACTTCATTTTAGAACTTTTGCCTCTTGTTTTGAATAACTTGTCCTTAAAGTCGCGGTTCCCCTAGAGATTCCTTTTTATAATAAAGTGTATCGTAAGACTTTTCGCTTTAGTCTCCAATACCAATTTTGTGTAAAAATGGCTTCTTTTTGTATCATGTGAGCATCAAGATACATATGTTCAAGTCATTGGCAATAGCGCTTTCATCTAGATGATGAGAATCCCGCTTCCTAGCTTTCAAGATCTTCGCCTCTGCACGCGTGCAGGTTAGTTAGGGCAATATCACGGCTAGGTTCTAGTCGTGTGATAAGCTTTTTGAGCTGGCTCCAATGAATTTTGATTGAAACTGTTGCTAACGTACCCAACGTAAATATATAATAATATTACTAATATAACGATCACAGACCAGCATAGCGAAATAGGACTCTAAGTCTTGAAAGCGTCCTGCATTGCCTTATGAAATACTAACTATTACGTGAAAATAGTGAAGCATCAGGCGCGATGTTCTCGCTTTCGAAACGCTCTTGCGCGTGTTCGACACGCGATTTATTCCGTTCTTGAAGGAAAGCCCGACTTGGAAAATTGATATATATATATATATATATATATATATATAGCTGGTCACTTGAACCCCAAAAACGGAAGTCTGTCATTTAAATTGCTTGCGTAAACCTATAAATCTGTTCGATAATTACTCCGTTTTAATTAGCTACCGCTTTCTGAAATCAAAAATGGAGAGTTTCTATAATGGCTATTATTGGCTAAAAGTGATGTAAACCTTTAAGCGTTGTGAGTAAGCCCTGAGGCTATCTGAAATCACTTATAGCGAGAATGCTCTTTATACAACATGAAACATCTCATAGCTTCATTGAACACAGCGAGATCTTGTATTGATTATATTGTTTCAATCAGGTCACGTCAGAGAAGCAGTTTTTTAAAAGCTGATGCTTGACAATTAGTGAATTATAATAGATTTCGTTCACAATGATAAGGCTTTGAAAGAAGCAAACGCTAACGTATGGGCGTTATGTAACAAATAAAACTACCGACCTGAAATAGCAATAAGAACGACACCAGCAAAAAGTCCAGAACAACAGCGGAAGTTAAATGTATGCTTTAAATCCATCCGCAAGACGCGAGTCTGTATCTTGCAAGTACTAAAGTGGTACTATATATATATATATGAAGACGTTTATACGAAGGGCTCATCGTGCATACGACGCCTGCGCAGAGAGGTCATATTTTAACTAGAAATTCTACTCCCGACTAAGCGGACTGAAGGAAGACTTCCTATTGCTTATAATCGAATGGCGAAAAACCAAGTGAAGAAGCTTATCTATTGAGGTGGTGGGAACATATAAGCATCTAATACTTAGGCCTAGATCAAAATGTCGAAGTGGCACAAGGCCCCAAAGGTGCAGATCTCAAAAGCCGAATCGGTGTCAAAATGTAGTTTGTGGAAAGAGCTGAGCGCGATCGAAATTCGTGAGGAAATTTGTTGAGTAAATGAAGTCAATATTGTAGCTGATTATAGGGCCAAAAAATAATTCGCTTAGTTTCGCAGTGATGACTTCACCGGCAAAGGTGACGCTTATGTAAGTTGGCTCTTTGACTATCAAGATACTAAAATTCTCACTGTATTCGATTAAAATCCACAGATAAGCGTTCGCAGCAGCGTCCAGATAGACCATTCAAAACAATTTAGCAAGCTGCTATTACGTCTTATTTTGCTATTACGTATTAGCAGGCATCTAAGCTTCCCATGATATAACAGGTCATCAACTGATGAAGCATGTGTGTACGACTGACAGTTGTCGAAACGAGGCCTTCAAACGCGAGCCGAAGAATGATTCTGTCCAGGAAAAGGGTAATACTGTGTATTTCGTGAGATTTTAGGCGGGTGCTCATCTATCAGGCTTTTCCAAACAAGCATACCGTTATCTCAGTTAAGTACTATAAACTGCTCGATCCTCTAAGGTAATGCATCCAAGGAAAACGCTCGGTTAAAAGCAATAAAAAAGGAGTCGAGTTTCATCATGCCCCCGTTAGCTTTACGCAACGTTGGTAACTTGCCAAAAATTATCGGGAACTAATTAATAGGGATATTCTGCTCCATCCAGCTTAAAATTTTGATCCTGCTTTTTCTAACCATTATATTTTTCAATTTTTTCAGAACTTACTTAATGTAAAGGAAAACAATCTCTACTAATTAATCTGTAGCAAATTGATATATTAGCTTGTGGAAAAATGGAATTGAAAAGCTGCCCGAAAGATTGTCGAAGACGAGAATCACTACTGTGCAGGCGCTAATGACAGCAGATGTATTACTGATTGAAGGTGCCTAGGCATAACATTGTTTTCATGCGAACTTATGGGAGTATCTAATGAAGCAAAATTACCTACAATAAATCTATTCTACTTTGGTGTTCACTATGCCTAAGCAATATTAGGACTAACGTAGTGCTATTTTCGTTCAGGTATTAGATCAAACATTTCTCGTTATACTCGCATTGTTACTAGGTAAATTTAAATAAACGCGTCGTGCAGACGACGTCTGCATGCTGCATGAGTACGCTAGGCCATAGGCTTTTCACTGTTTGCGTGTATATGAATTTAAATAGTCTGTAATGCACTGATTCGTAAAGGTTAACGAAAGACTCATGCAGATAGTAGTGCAAAAATGCTTGTAATAGTAGTAACATAGGTTTATAGTTAATAATAGGCGTAATAATAATACGAAACACATGTGGCCAAGTCTCTAGTTGTACGATAGTTTGTAATGTTTCTAAACTTCTCCAGCATTGTAACTGTCGCAAGTTCTTACTTTAGCGCATGGTTTTGTGTGCACTAAAAGAAGTTTAGCTAATTTTAATTTAATATTCTAGTCGTTTGAATTTTCTCCAAATGAACTTCCATAAAATGAACTTCTATAATAACTGTTACGCTTTTTTGAAGAAAATATAGCAGTATGATGCCTGCTTTCTTCGACATAAGACTCGGGACGTACACACTGGTTGGAAATTTCATTTTACTCAGCGCTTGCTCCCGTATCATATTCATGTAGCCTTCGTTGAAAAGTCAAAAATGCCTGTTCTGTACTTGAGAAAATCTCAATAAATCTATAAACATATGTTGATTGAAGTACAAGGTTGAGCAGAATTGCCTTATCAGTGTACTCGGAATCATTCTCTCAATGTTGTTTAATGAACTCAATCAATGATTAGATCTATCTGATAGATAGCAATTGAAATCTAGTCATATCACACTATATACAATGTACTTCAGATCGCTTGCATTATCCACAGTAAGTCATACAAGTCGATATCCCTTCAACGCTCGAGGACAGTAAGCGATTTTCAGAAATAGCTATTTCCGTCCATCCATACGGATTGATACTCAGCGGACGCCTTATAAGCTTAGGAATTACGTTCTTTCCCCATACATTCTACAATGCCTGCCTTTGGTTTTGATGAATCTATGAAATTCACATTAGTTGTTTAGGCCATTCGTCCGGCATTTATGGTCCGTGACACTTTTTGGCTTCAGGATCAAGTTAAGAGGTTTCTGACGATGTAGGCTATCGATTAGTCCGCGTCGTTAGTGTTTACGGCATCCGCCTCGTTTGGGTGCTGTTTGGGATAGTGCTTGTAATGATAGTAGTTTTAATCAAAAACGAATTGCAGGTCTCCAATGTTTTTCCAAGCTTTGTTCCCAATAACACCCTAGGAGTTCCGCTCCGATACATACTAATGTAATATTACTAAGCGAAAGATTTGCTTTGAGGGTAGTCCTAGGTCGCAGACTAGCGGAGGCCAACCTAGAGTAATTAACAGCATTGGAAACTTTCGTCTTTTTTTATTTCTCCCTTCATATATCATAATTAATAACGTAACACAGACACATCATAATTTAATAATATCTGTATTCGATGGGATATTAGGTGATAACTTATAAATATATAGAATATAACACACTCTATTATTAGTAAAACGATCTTTAATAGGTAAGGCGCATGGCGTAGTGAGCCGTGTGTTTAACTTTTGAACTTAAAGTATATGCGATAATTTGAGTTCGAAGCAGGCTTAGAAGTATTGATTGATAGAATCAATACTTCTAAGAATCATTGATAGAATCCCTATCAATGGACGCAGAACGTAAATCTCCCAGCATTTAATTTTGAGCAAATGATATACATAATCATTGTTAAATTAAGTCGAGTAGAAGGCAGATACCGTGGCTTTGTTCGTCATGAAAGCATCAACTAGTACGTGTCAAATCGTTGGTGGAACCAGCTCATCACGTATCAAACGATGCTAGTAATGGCGTATCGCACCACAACGTCCTCATTTGTTCGGTTTTATGTCCTTTCACGTATCGTCGGTCATGCCAGTGTTCTGAAAGCAACCTGGATACAGGTTTGCCAGCTTTTCCTCCAACTTTGAAAAACAGACCGTAAGCTGAAGTCACAGGTAAATCGGTTCCCCCTTTTAAAGGTCATCTACAAACGAAAAGTCTCGTCTCACATACTAGATCTACTAGTCTATTTCCTGTTAAGATGATGAGTCCCAAGGACACCTAGAGAATATTGGTTTCAGGTATTCTAAATCAAAGAATTACTTTATAGTCATAAATCTTATATGAGATTAACTCGTGTGATGTAGTCGGGCTCATTTTTAGGTCATTTAAAGAAGGAGTCGCTTTTACGGGTACGAGCGATTGCCTGCTTATGATTCCAGTGTATTACTGCTCCCATTTGGGGGTAACGTACCCTAATAAAAAAAAAAGTGTGCATACTCGATTACAGTACGCTTGAAGCGTAGAAGGTTGCACAGCCACTTGAGAAGCTATCAAGCGCTGCCTTAAGGCTCACCAATACAACATACGGCTATTATTGCCGCTATCTGAATCGTAAGGAGCGTATCCTTGCCGTGAAAATTCTCGGTACCTACAGCTGTACCTTGTTGTGCCGTTATAGTTGCTATACAGCAACCCGGATAGATGCACATTTGTTAGTAAGGACACGAAAATATCGGACCAAATGTACGTACTGTTTATTAAAAGACTGTATGTACTCAACAATTCAATTCAATGCAGACTTAGATTTCGTTCGTTTTAATTATAGAGGTAAGTAAATAAACGAATGTTTTGAGATAAATATTGAGATTATTTTAAGTCCGTATCCGCTTGATCGTTAGAGGCGATCCTGAAGTAATGTTGAAATAACTTCGTGGTAATTAATAGAGCGCTCGATAAGCTGATTTTCCGACTAACGTCCATTCAACGTCAAACAGAACCTCTACTCCTACTTACATTAAAAAGAGAGTTTCACTTGAATCGGCCGTAAAAAGTTTTTTCATTTGTTCCTAGATGAGCCTATACTAGCATAGGTCTACAACCTAAATATTCTATGTTTCTGAGCGAGTAATTTTATTCGTCAGACAAGCGGCGTATAGAACCGTATTTATAGATTTTACGATTTCATCAACAAATAGTCTTAATCACTCGTAGATCGTCGCCGATACCTGATAAAGCCTCTAGATATCAAAATCAACAATTTAAAGAGGCACTTCTTGTTTGCCCCCAAGCTAGCGCTTTTAAAGCGTTGTATAAGTATTTTATTTAGAATAACTATACATCATCTAAACGAGTTCCCTGTTCTTTCGTGAAGTCGCAGCTTGAAGGCTAATATGCGTTCCGTTCATCCGCCTTTAGCTCTATAAATAAACTCAACTGCTTTGAGTGACAGTCGAGCAGGTCGTTTGTAAGTCATCTCTGTAAGATAAAAAGAAAATGGCAACTATCTCTCTAAAATCATATATCTACATTGCTAATACAGCTAAGGTTAACATTGTACTGAGCTCCCTACATCTAATACAAGATGATGACCATTTGTCTACAAGAGACCATTTGACGATCTTCAAAGATTATTATCTTTTTCTGGGCTTTGAATTTGAAGAAATTACCATGTATTACCCAGCGTGCGGAGGGGCAAAGCATGAAGACGAAAAGAAATAGTCGAAATACCTTTTCATGGGTGACTAATAGGCTGTCGTTTTGTTTAGCCGAAATATATTTATCTACATTTAAGTATATTTAATATCTTAGGCAAAGATTCGTACGAAAGATGGAGGAGCCTTATTGAGGCTATCTATATAGAGATGCTTATAGTAGACTATGGAGCTCAAAGCAATCACCGCATTGACGATGTCACAAACAAAAATTAAGGCCACACGCGATATTTGCGTTTGATAAAAGCAGCTAAAGCGTCGCTTGACTTTTACGAGAATCGGTGAAGTCATAGGAACCTCGGCACCTAGATAACAGAAATCCGCTGTAACTAATAATATTATTGTTGTTGCATATTTTATTATTTAACCCATCTCTCTTTAACTGTATATGTCGTTTTTATCGTCGTTTATGTCGTTTATTGACGATTCCGTGCTATTGTGTGCCTCTCCGGACTGCGGGAGCAGGCTCCTGCTCTAATACGAATTTTTCACTACCACGAGAATCGTAACTAAATTGAAATAGTCGATTTTTAATGTACCCCTAGTCTACGCTTAAGCTAAATGTATCTTCTTATTCTTCCTACAACTCTGCTAGCGAACCTTTCCGCCGTTTCGGCCGACGCTTCGTATATAGATTTCATAAGAGGTTCCAAAATCGTCTCCGTACTCATCTCCTTAGACCATTGAAAATGTATAGTTCTCTGGAAAAGCATACATATACATGTCATGAATGCTATATATATATATATATATATATATATATATATATATATAATTAATTAAAAAAAAGTTGTTTTTGCTAAATTGAGACTTATGTGAAACGTCCAGCCTCTGAGTTTGCGCAATAGTCTCCATAGAAAGAGATAATTTCTCCGTTTAAAGCGTTTATTTTGTCTCTAGTTCTGGCCAAACAAACGTATTTTCCTCATCACGTACACTTTTATAAACGCTATCTTGTCAATAATCTTGAAAAGCTCTAAAATATACGTAATCTTAACTGGAACTCTGAAAATACTATACATTCTAAATAATTTAAGCAAAAAGAAAAAAATAGAATAATACGATTTAGTTGCTGTAACAGGACGTGTTGCGTAGGATCGGCTCTCACATTTTAAGAGACAGGATCTGCTCGACTAAATGTTTTTTTTTAAACGTGCTTGTATTGTGGTGCTTGTGTGTACGGCATTGAATACCGTATACAGACCTCGTAAGAGGTTCCGAAACCGCACTTGGTATATTCAAGAAGTGATCATCCGAGAATGTTTACAGTATGAACTTTCTTTACCACTGATGCAAATAGTATAAATACAGGAAAAGAAAAAAACAAACAAGTTATCGGTGCGCTAAACTTGAAAGGTCAAACTTTATGTGATCATTAGAAGAACAATGAATACATTTAAAAATCGCATCTTTTCCTGACGCAATGAAATCATATGATAATTCAAAAGTTATCCTGCCTCATGTAACGATTATCCTGTATTCTGTGAAAACAGTATTTTAACAGAAGATAAAACGAATTCGGTTCATGTATAGACTGCTTGCAGAGATTTCTAATTAAAAAACTCCTTATGAGACCTTAGCGCTCTATTTCGAAAAATCGTATAGATGAAATGTGACACAGTTGGAGCCATGGCTGAAAGATTTAGCCAGTAAAGGGTAGATAAGTATAAACTGTGACGTTGTAACTATACGTATAAATCGACTAAACTTAATTCAGTTCTTAACCGTTGAAAGTGACATTGGTCATCAGGAACACAAGTTTGCCAGCCGTTGTTGGCACCCGTCAATCGCTTTCTAGGTATAATATAACGGTTTAGCCAAACTCTACAATTTCCCTCTAGAGAAGAGTAGGCGAAGCTGTCTATGTACTGGTCGTAAAACTACATATATAAACCGTTTTAAATATGTGTCCGAATCCTTTGAGAATCGGCATTCCTATACCATTTACATCAATCGCACAATGTCTTACAGTCGATGACCCAGCTACAAGTGATTCGACCCACTGAGTTCCCGACATGTACCCGCAGTAAATCGGGACTTGTTTGCTTTTGCTTGAGTATTGCAAGGCGCTTCAAAGTGATTACTAAAGTTTTCAATCACCCGCTGAGTTTATTTGAATCTACGCGTATCGACCATTTTGTTCTAATAGTTAACTTTTAGAAATTCGTTATCCATGGCTTTGTTCGAGCGATCTGTTCATAAAATGAGTGTTAACAAAACTTTCGCGCAATACGTGGCGAGAGCAAACGCAGTAGCTTATAGATCTATGAACTGCTAGTAAAAGGATCCATAGGATGAAATCCCGTAAAACGAAAATAATTTTTTTTAGTTTGCCGGTAAATCTGCTTGTATCCTTTTGTCCAGCAACAGGCAGAGGGCCTGGCCAAGAAGGAACGACGTTGTTGTTGGGATGTCAACCATTATTGGTCTACAGAAACTGACAACGGACTCCGTAAAATGTTAGATACAATATTCACTGTTTAGACGTTGTTCTAACAGGTAGTCTATTGAAGTCGTCTCTATCTCGGTCTGTGAAGTTGTTCATGTTTCAAGGGTGTACTACATGACCGTCAATCCAAGTGAAGCACCGGGATGATGAAGTCGTCGGTGTGCCAGGATATATAATGCCATACCGTACGTAATTTACCGTTTGATTAGATAGCCGGATTGCTACATTAAAAATATAGCAAGATAATAATCATTGAAGAGGTGGATATTAGTACGGTTGGGACGTTATTTATCTTGCGCCATACATTTGAGAGAGTTCTATCGATATGCAGCACGTTTACCAATTGCTAAGTTTATGCCGCTTTTACGTTATTTTCTCCATTCAGTATTTCTTGCTTTAAAGTTACACTTATTATTTAGTATCGCAAATCGGTACCAATGGTGAGTGTGTCACAAGCTGGTTTTATAACAGCGCATGAATTAAACGTACGAATAGACAGCCATCAGCTGCGTCGAGAAACACGAGCTGAACTTCTGTGCCGTAACCCATAGTGATATTTCTATTCACGTTACGTTCCGTGAGAGCTTTGAGTTACCCACGGTATAAACCGCTTCCTCCGATAATAAGATACTAATGGGTAGAAAATAATTATTTTACGCAATTTACGGGCGGGCTCTTCAGTCTTTTTTCGACTGATTCACGGATTTCCCATACACAGTAACGAACACCCGACAGCAAATGACTGAATGATCTGCAGTATCGTATAGTGTTTTCGCATCGTTAATTATAATCATTAAACGCATCAGTTTGATTTTCGACATTATTTGATTGAATTTTAACTTGTAAACTTACAACTTAATGAGTTCTAAACAAGATGATTTTTCTACAACGAATCATTTAACTGGCTGATGTACGGAACCTGTACTGATTGACGAACCTACCTCGTTTCAAAGTTCAAATGTTGTCTACCTAGCCGCATCTAACCCATTCTAACCGTACTACACGAAAAGCCATTATGATTTCTGCAATTGCCAGATAAGAAGACAGACATCCTATGCAATTGTACATAGGATTATTTCATTATAGTAAAACGAGTGCAAAAAAGAATATCAGCATATTCTGTATGAGGACAGGTTTAAATAGTTGTGTTACCGAACGGGATTCTCAGATGATCGAAAGACAACGAAGACGAAAATTTTGCATCATTGAATCTTGGACGAGTACAACCTTTGAGAATATTCGACACTATCGATAATACCTCGGGCATTATATAGGCGTTACCTCATCGCCCATTCATGGATGTATAGAAGAGCATGGGGCATTTTTCTATCGCCGACTACCTGTAGTTAATCAAGTAAAGCTGTTCCAATCGAAAATTCTACCTATATACTTGCAATATAGCTTTTCTTATTCGCATCAACTGCGTCACTTGGGTAACCTCATTAAGGAATCTACCTGCACACTCTAGTCACTCGACACGCAAAACGTACGTATTCTTGACGAAAAAGATTCTCACTAAAATCAAATAAACTCAGGGATCAGAGATCTCCGATGATATCAACAACAACAATAGCGAAACATTGAAAGCTATCGCGACACAGTCGAACATGGCAAGTTGCAGGCCATCGCTGAGACCGGCCATTACCTGAGGGTCGCTGCTATCGAGTGCGAATCCTGCTTGACTGACGATAGATTCGTCTTTATGGAAAAAGCTTCCCGGACTTTTAATGAGAAATGAGAGAGAGAGATTTTCGTGTTTATATGTGGTTTTCCTCACAATGATATGCTCAAGGTTTTTGCAGTTGGTGGCTTCTCCTCAGTGACTTCTTTCTTGATTGCATAGGCCTATTATTTAGACTTCTGGCGGAGTTGTCTCGAAAGCCTCAGATAACTTAAAAAAAAATCGCTTTGCTAAAATTGCTTGCGTACCTTGAGAAGACAGACCGAAGTAATCAAACTTACATTTATGCTATAGCTGGAAGCACGAAGGCCGTCGTTTCGTATACCCATAAAAGAAAAATAAATTCGTTATAATAATCATTGTCATCATCACTACAACCCATGCAACACTTTCACTCGTTTATTTTTTACGTTTTAATACGTTTGCCAGTTACCAGCAATTAGTACTGGATACTATCGATTTGTGAACCTTATGACTGTTGTGCGTTGAAATCGTCACAGCGACGTATACATCTAACACCCGCCACATATAATATATGGATATATTTAACAGTTTTCATTTCTATATAATTCCATGACAGTGCTGCGTGCACGCTATCCCTCGTACAGCTCTTAAATGGAACAAGTTGGGCATTGGGAAATAGAAACACAGCCAACTGCTTACTCTGTCCAAGCGAAACTTTATTTGTCTATCTCTATGGAGCTATTAACTCGATTGATTATATTCCACTGTTAGTTAGTGCTTAACATAAGCCGATAACTGAGAAACATTTTAGCTGAAATACCCATTGGTCGCTGGATTAAGGCTCGTGTAGGAAGTACCTCGACACATGCTAACTAAATAGACTGAACGTTTAATTCGAGCTAGTACGTAATACTAACATTGAATCTTATGCGGTGGTACAAAATGTTCTCAAGTCAAAATAGCGTCAAGAAAAAGTACAGTTCCCGATCTGGAGAATTGAGTTCTACGAATAGCATTATATACGGTCGATACTACATAACGTCGTCGAATCTATGAAGGATTGTTTGAGCTCGGTTTTTTTCTCAGTCGATATTGTTAGGTGTTGTCAAGTAGTGACGGCCATCTGATTACGCCAGGAACGTTGGGGTCTCATTGTTTACCCTGCTGTCTTACCTTTTGAGCCGACAAATCGTTTCATATTTTCTTAATGAATTAATAGATCAGTGGATCAATTCCAAAATAGAATTGAAAATAATTAGAATCTAAAAAAATTTTGTGGGCGAAAATCCTTACTTCGTATAAGCGACAGTCACATACGGTAATTTTTTCGAGGTCTAGATTTTTACATATTAGTTAGGTGGCAGTCATGATTATTTCATAGCGGTTCATTGACGTTTTTAAAAGCTCATCCATGGCTAAGGTTACTGGGCCTATTTACCGCTTCGGCAGCTTGTAGTTATGTCCTTGAACCGATCCGATGTTATACTGTTAACTATATGAAACAAAAGTTATGTTATATATATGAGGTAAATTGATCATCTTTTCATTTGTGAAACGCCGGGCTCCCTGTAAACCTATGCATGCAGCACGACGTTGGCCCTATATAAACTTTCATTAATGTGATTTTAAGTGAAGTTTATGATTTTTGGAAGATTCCATCTAAAAACGATTTCACACTGGCTCAACAGAGTTCCGTCCTTCTTCCGAGAACGTAAGCATTTGTATCGAGCTCAATCTAAAGTACGGCAGTAGGCGATTAGGAAAGGCTGGCGTATTTCTGCGGTGTAAATATCAGCTGTGCAAAAATAGTAATCGAGCTCAATAAATTGATTTACATTAAGGTGCAGGCGAAATACGAAATATATAATACAATACGAAACGACCGAATCCAGAACAGGAAATACTTCCTAATTGACACAAAGCGAGAACAAATAAGCTATAATAGGTGCTATTCTGTAGACGCTTTCGGAACGCTGAAGCCCTGGACGAAAAGAGACAAAAAGTCTCTTTTCGTCGAGGTGAAAGTTTTTATTACATTTATTTGTTTTGATCACACGAAAAAATTGGTAATTAACATTTTAATAAGACGTAATTAGCCGGTCTTACAAGAAGGAAATACCTCTAACTGCCAACGTTCCGGGCTACGTCTACTCATAGCCCACCAAGTAATTTCGATCGCTTTGATTAACCTATTATTACCTGTGGTAGAGAAGGCGGCGGATACGTATTGCCTTCTTGACATACCATGATCATATAAAGGCAGATGACCTTGATCAGACGCGAAGTGAGGCTGAACGTGATGATCAACAATAAGATTAACAGTGTGCTATATCACCAGCAAAAGGACAATGGTGTACGCTGAAAAATCTTCAGAAGACGAGCTTCTTTGGCCTTTAGGTAGGCTGGCTCAAATCTAAGTTGCATTTCAGTGCATGCTATTCCTTCCTATTTACAAAACCCAAGTTGAATATACAGGTAAGTTTACACTTGATTGGCTAGACATCCTTATATAGCGATATGTACGTATCCTAAATAACCCCTGAGATACATTAATTCGTTATCAGACCGCTTAAGGTCAAAGTATTAATACGTCCAATATATTTCTTACTATATTAAAATATACAGAAATTATCAATTCAAATATATATAGCTGATTTCAACCGGTTTGGTAAGTGCGAACACTGTATACTCAGTTCAAAGTGGCCCAGCTTATTGGACACATAATTTTATCTAAATAAATAAAACGATTTTATATAAATAAATAATAGGACTCAATAAATTCCTGCTAGCCCAGGTGCAATTTAGAGGTCGAACGCATCGGAAACGTGTTCTGGCTTCACTACAGAGTTGGCCAGACGGCGTTTGTCTCGTTCCTGCTACGCATATACGAGGACGATTCAACTATGATTTTTTCGTCAGAGAATAGATAAAGGTGATGGGACTCTTTCACTGCCCTTCTCCACGCCCTTTCTTCCTTTAAAGTTCCCTTTCCCGGTCGGCCGCGGACTCCAAGGAGCCCCGAGTAAACTTCCCTGTGAGCCATGTGCTTCGGGCTCGACTTCCCCTAGGCAGGAACGACGTTCGTAACCCTGTCCACTGTTGCTTCTACTCCTAAGCTGACCCTTAAGGCTATAGTTTTAATTGACAGTAGACTAGAGCGACGATTCTTCCACTTCGCTCAAAGGGCTATTTGCCCGCTTTGTTTCTACGTATCTCTAAAACAAAGAGGAGAGTCGAGCGTAACTGCTTTGCAAAGGACACAGCTACCGGGCGCACATTCGTTGTCCAGCAAACTTCAGTAAATGCCCTACACAAGCTGACATCAGTGAACTTTACAATCTTACATTCTACTGCACTATAGCTTTTACGCTATCTACCTTATCGTTCAGTAATGCTTGGCTAAGCAAGCGGTCAGAAATAGGCAAAGTACGGTGACTAACCTTGATGCAAAGGTGTAACTGGCCAATCATTTGCAAGTAGAATGATAATTTACTTACTACGTAATTGATTTTACAGGTAGATACGTGTTATCCGGACAGAACTCGGAGACACGAAGAGCTTGTTGTGAAATTTCCGAGAAAACCCCAGTGTTCCATTGTGATATCGCTCTCCTCTTAGCCGACAACCTCTTTTTGAATTGTGTGTGTCGCAGTGTAGAGTAGTGGTGAAGTTTTCGGAAGCTTTCTCCGATTTTTTGTACGGCAAATCATTTTCTAGTCAACATACCTGCCTGTCAAGAAAATAGTGAATGGATTCCAGCAACTGTTCGTTATTGTGGCTTAAGAACAATGCATACCGAAAGGATTAACCACTTGCGGAAGTTCTTTATCCTGTATTACTAAAATCTGAAACTTTTTTGAATTGATTAGTAAAAGACCATCAGTGCTACGAATGTACGATGGGCATCGCGTTTGTAACGTCCGAAGAAAAGATTAATCTGTGCAACTTTTCGAGTTCACTGTGTCCCACCTGCCGTTTCTTTGCTTAAAGCCGCTCTGAAGCTACCTGAAGTGTCTACTTTCATATGAGCGTTCTAGTACACCATATGGGTATACACTTCTTAATCCGAATGAATAATCGATCTCCTGAGAAAATAGATAAGCAAAGGCGCTTGAAGGGATAAGACTGATTCAACCGAGACGTAGTCAAAGGTTTTATGGTGCTATCAAACATACCTTGCCCGAAGGTCATCACTGCAGTTCTCTTAAAAGGGATTGAGCCTTGATACTGAAATTAAGTAGAGCTTTTTTCACCTAGTAATTGTTTTGTTCGGTAGAGTGTAGAGGAACTAGAATTTCTGGAGCTAATCCCTCAACGGATTTGAGAAGCTTTGAGTCTTCTAATAACCGGCTTAATTTTTTTTACCACTTCACTTATTGTGTCTCCCCAGCTGTCAATCCTCAGGGGGATTGCTAATTCACGAATCGATTGCCTCTTCCATTGCTCGCTTTAAATCCTTGTTAAGTGAACAGCTAGCTGTTCACAATGCTCGATAAGAATATTGTTATGAAACGCAAACGAAATCGCGATCCGAGCCGAAAAAAGGCCACCAAAACAGACAAATTATCAGAACAGCTTCGAATGGTCGACGTCGTCGACGGAAGGCAGCATTCGAGCTTCATCATGGAGCCAACGTTACCTGAGCTTAAGGACATCTCGGTGGAAAGCAATGAACATTCTCTAAACATCAGTGACGACTTGCTTAATCACCAGCAGACGCTATCACCTACTGCGGGCGGAGTAGTGATGACCTTAGCCAGCACACATCGACCCGCAGAAGAACATGATAAAGCTTTCGTACAAGACCTGAAACAGACGGATCCGGACATGTTTGTTGGCGATGTTTTCAATCAAGGTTAGCAGATATTTAATTGTTTCTTTACTGCTTTTTTTTCACATACAGTATACGCATTCATTCATACAGAGACAGCATCCTGAAGCTTGGTTCTGAACAGTGTTTATCCGCTACTGTTTATTATGGAGCTTCATTGTTATATAAATGCTAAGCGGTAAGTATGTACGAATTGCGAATACATAAATTGATTCAACTATTCGACGCAATGGTGTGCGACGCTTCTATTGGCCTATAGGGAAAAAATTCAGGCTGCAGTTAGTTTATTCCTTGTTCTGTCCTAGGCCAATGGCTGTGCTCTAGTAAGGCTACGTTAGGTTAATTCAATTTCCAACAATAGGTGGAGTAGTAGTTGTCACCAACATCGCAGATGTCGCTACATCTGATGTATTGTTGAGGAAGAAGACTAAGCTATGTCGCATTGGATAATACACATGTAGGTATTATCTGTTACACGAGGTAAATAGAATCTCAGAATCTATGAGCGTAGGATATCTATCTGCAGCTTCGTATGCCTCGATAGATATATGTTGATAATAATTATATTGACGACGATATAAAGACCAGTGGGCCAAGTAGAGCGATACAGGCTTAAAGGTCGAGCAATCTTCTCGTTTCCAATACGAAATCGAATAAGAACTTACACACCACAAAAGTAACTTGGATAAAACTACAATAGAAATTAGTATAATAGAAAGCACAATAGACGAGGGTCGTAGAGACACCAGGCTCAGAAGCGTTCGTTTAGATAGTAGTGTTTTTAAGTGTAAATGGCGCAGAGATGTATAGTCTCCAACAAATACTTATTAAATTAAATGGCTACGTGCTTAGAGGGGCAATACCTGCATAATTAACAAGCCAATCTAAACAAAATGATATACTATATGAGAAAACTTTAGAATTCACTTTTCGCACTTAAGCAAAACACGAAAGACGAATAGCGCGATATTGTTCTGGTTACGTTTATACACATAATCTTTGAAGAGGTAATACAGACCATATTTTTATCTCCAAGTATTTCGATTATAAGAAAATTAAATTGAGAACTATGACGTTTGTGAGATTTGTTGGTGGAAACGGCAGAGCAGCTGTCTGAAGTCTCTTAGCGTCTGGGTTAGAATTATGTAATTTTATCTCTCGTTTTTCCTATGCCGTCGTCCGTCTATTAATAAATCTGACTTCTCTCGTTCTTAGCAGGATTAGCCATAGCTTTGCGACGAATACTACACCGATGTGTTCATAAACGGAAGTCCCCGTGTTTATTCAATGGTATCAATATGCCCGCTCACGAACCTTCGGCAGGTTACATCGTTTGCTAATCTGTTGTTGTCTAGGTTAGAACCTGGGCATAGACAGACTTCATTTGGCGCTAGGAGCCACCCGGGTGATGTGACTTCTAAAGGAAGTTCTGGTCATAAGCCCTAAAGAATTTGATAGACGTTGCATTTCTACAGAGGTACGAGCGTTTCAATAAGTATAAATTAGAAATGTGAAGATCTTGCCTTGAATCTCTAAGCAGCGTGGAAATGTCTACTACGTAACTTTTTGTCTGATTACCTGTACACATTGTAACCCTACAAATATTATAATATGAATGAATTAGTAATTACACGTCTTTGGCTATGTAAACACGGAGCTGGTAATTGTGAAACGCTCAATTTTGCCAGTTAGTAGGAGAATTGATGACAGCAGTAAGGCTGCTAGCGACGGGCGGGGGCAACCGTAGGAGAGTTGACTGAACCGCTGGCTCATTAGGAATCGCCCCCTGCGGTTTTCGATGGAAGGGAGCCCATGCAACAGGCTGAGGAGCACGAGTGACTTACGGAGGAACGGAAATAGTCACTGAACCAGGTCGTACGCACCTTGATATTTGTAACAAGTGGCCTGTACTTCATTTGACTTTAAGCCCGGTACAGGGCAGGTGCAGGAAAAGCTGTAAGAACACTGCTATCCAAAGGAAGGAAGTTCACTGGAAAAAATATTTCTATTGCTACAAAAGGGCTGGTGAAACGTTCAGTCAGGGCCAAACGATTCCTACTAGGGGAGCTGGGTATGTAGCTCGAGTGTGTAGTTTTCTTGGGCAGCGTTCGAAGAACAGGGAGATTAATGCCTTTTACTAATTTTCTAACCGCGGTGAGGTTGGCTTCGTATGCAGAGCTAGTCCAGGTGGTTCGAGACTATCTACTGGAAGAACCTGGCACTTATAGGTGTGTTATGTTAAAACTCTGCGGCTGGACAACGAGAGTGCGGTACAAACCTTGGACCAGCCTGTAGTGTCGTCATATAGAAGTTACATCAAGGCAAGGCCAATCAGGCCCTAGATTCATTGGCACTGTGACGCTTGAGGGCAGCAAAGTGGACCCGCCCACTTATATATCTATCGTCAAAAGTACAATGCTTAGTGCATCAATTATGGCGTATCAGTGGACTAGTTGGTAGCGGCATTATGGCAAAGGAGAGAGCATGCATGGGTTGATTCTCAAGGACGGTACATTATGTCAGGCCAATCGGCAGGACTAGTCGTGATCCTAAACGATCATGACCAGTCCTGCTAAAATCAAGCAAGGTTTCGGTGCTTCCAATTTCCCATCCATGTCGCGCTAATGTAAATAGAACTATATGTCGACTGATGGCACGCTATTTTCCGGATAGGGGGTCTGGTCTAGAGTACATGCATAGGTGCGTAGGTGTGACCTGTGCCGGCGTGTCAATGAAAACCAAGAAAGTAACTTCCATAAATAGGTAAATCCATCGGCAAAAGATCTGCGAGTCCATTGTTCGACGCGGGTGAACACCTATCCTTTTGGGCAGCTAGAACTGCTACAATCAGTGCCCTTCACTGTTACATTCACGCGATATTTTTAAGTACGGAGGAGACCCTGTTGTGTCATCTCGTACTTGCCAGGTATTCAAACAAGATCACCTCGACAGCACCGAAGGCTAATAGTTATGCCACACGCTAGTGAGCTTTGGAAAAAATAGTCTCGCCTAACACGCGGTTCTATAGTATGTGGGATATTTCACCCGATAAGCGTGGCCAGGATGTAATAGTGCAAACACTGCACTACAGCATGTGAATGAATGAATTTGCTCGCGATACATCACTTGCAACGATGACAAAAAAAAATCTTCATTCATTGCTGAGTTAGGAAGTCTAAAATTTCAATGTACATGTTCTTAAAGGTAAAATGATCAGCAACGTATCCAAGCACACTTTTAGGCACACACCTACTGGACATGAGATGAGTATCATACCATTAACGATAGCCGTTCAATTACACAGGTTAGTATAAAAACTATCGACCATATTGCTTCACACGAAACATACTATTATGCTTGCTTACATACATCGCGTGGCATGCGTCCCTGTATCTATTCTACAAGACCAAAAAGCATCATCAAAAAATGATCGTCTAATTTCTGTTACCTAACATCTCTGTTAGAAATTAATGAATACGCCTCTGTGTGTTTCTTCTCCTTTCCAACGATCTGCACGGCCCAGCCTACAATGAACAATAAGTCATGGCCATGCAGGACTCTTGAGCATCCGGAAGCTGTTCAGTAATTTGTATCGAAACTGTTGTTTCCCTCATTGTTATTGTCTGAATATTCCTAAGCTAAGGCTTTCTAAGAATGGGAAAAAAACGAAAGCATATAAACAACAAGCGAAATCTACGGATGATTGTCGTTAGAATCAATTTTTCGCGTACCGACTATACGCGAGGTTTTCTAAATCTGTCGCTTACAAAATGGCGTTGTTGTTAGCTTATAAAGATACTATGTGGGTGCTATGCACAATGAGAAATTACAGCTCATTCGAGACTTGCCGTCTTAATTTACTGTAGCTCTTATTTGCAAAATATAGAAAACAGGGTGGTAGAAAAAAAGTCGATTCGAGAGTAACAACTGTCCATTTTCGCATATTGTGATAATAGTTATCTTGATGCGGATTACTAAGCCCTTTGAACTGTCAGGTTATCTAATCTATACAGAGTAAGCTTTCTCTGAGACAACAAAGAAAACAAATATTGAAAAACCAAATCATAGAGGTCTGCAAAAGGCCAGAAGATGAACTAACCGATTTGGCTTACTAGTCTATATCTAATTCGGGTGACCCTAGACAAAGCATAAAAAGTTACTATGACACTGTATAATACAGTATTATATCTTGTCATTTGCATATATGAGCTTATTTCCTCAACGCAGTAGCTTATTTTAACATAAGTATACGTTTTGAACAATCGAACGTTACAAGTTGGGAGATTTAAAGGAAATCGATTTGTTCAGGGTACTGCGATCTTACTAAGATTTAATGGCGTAACTTGTTCACTAGCAAGATTACGAACTCACTATCAAAGGCTAAAAAAAAATACATTTAAGGAAAAAAAATAGTAACTCAGTTGAACGTAGCCCAAAAAAAGATGTGGGGTTAAAAATCGACACAATCAGGTAGTCTCGACTCTAAATACTCTTGTAAAGTAGGACCGGTTGGCATTAAGCTACGAGCTTTTGACCCTGGAAAGTTAACAAAGCTGGTACAGTTTCCTGAAGCTTATTCCGAAGTACGCAGATCTCAGAAGTGCTCGGTTAAGAACGCATGTACTCGAAAACCGTGCGTAGAGTTAACACGGCGCCCTGATATTCTTGTTGTGCTGTCTACCTTGCATATACTTTACTGCAACATATCAAATTGATTTACACATTGTTCACACAATACAGCAAGGTTTGTTGTGTAACCAACATAACAAAGTTGCACAAATATCCCATTGTTTCAAATGAAGACATTTATGAGCTATATATTCATGCGGTGGTCATCTGACTAATCTGCCTGATTATACGTCCTTAATTAAGTAGGAGGTATCCATCAGCTTTCAGCGCATTCGCTTCAAAATAAACAAATAACCAACAAAAACTTTCTTCGTGAATGTAAAGTAGGTCTTCATCAATGCCTAAATTAAAGTTTAGGAACTTACTGACCTTGAATGCCTAAAGACGAGACATTCTCGACCTTTAATTTTTACCATAGGCATTCGAGGCCACGACTGAATTGACTTCCAATGTGATTTACGTACACAAATAATGAACAGATTCTAAGTAAGCATCTACTAACGATATATAAATAGTCGTTTTATTAGTTACGATTTAGGGCCTGCGCACTGGCCTGCTTTTATTGTTAGGCTTACAACGACAAGCCTGACAACAAAAACAGCAAAAAGTCCGGATCTTTTGGCAGTAGGACATTGCAAGGACATCGCAGCACCTATCTGCTGATTCGCTGGTTGTAAACGTACCGTACGAAAAGGCTGCGTAACAAACTAGTAGTAGTGTGAGCCAACATTGTCACTAGCGCGAGGTACAATGGTCACAGGGTCAGTTTGTCTGGCTATAGTAAGAATTAGGTGCAATAAAACATAGTGATTTTTTGTGGAATCTCGTATGCACGCGTGGACACGAACAGAGCTTAATTCTCTATATATTTTAATATAGTAAATATCGACGCGGTAGTTTGAAGGGCCGAGCCTTTAATTGAATGGGGAGTTTCAGGTCCTGCCAATGAGACATGTTACACATCCTCTGTTATCAAAGAAAGTTATTAATATATATCTTATTTTATGCTGCGATTATAAATTGTCTTTTGGACCTTAATGGTCCGTAATTAGCAAGCAGTGGTACGGAACAAATCACAGTAAATACACGGATGTGAGGACATTGTTCCCATAGCTGTGTTATATGTTTGCCGCGCTGCGATACGTAACAATCTGACTGACGAACGTCAGTGTATCAGCATGCTGGTATATTTAAAATACCGCGCGGTTAAGAATGACTTCATACGTATTTTAAAAAAAAAAGTCACTTTTAATCAACCTCAATTTTAACTCAATCAGGATAAATTCGAGAGCTATGTCTGAAGGCTGAAGTCGGTCAATCTTTAAATGCACGAAGCCTCAAACCCATGCCGTTGTGTATGCCTCAACGAGCATCTCATTCAAATACACATGTGTCTGATGTTAGATTGCTAATACGAACACACAGTTGACATTATGTCCACTTGCGTCCTTATTCATCGGTCCGGTCCCGGTTTTTCGTTTACTTTATCGAACGTCCAATGCGAACGTAATTTATTAAGCGTACATTATTCAACTATCAATTTCCGTTCATGCATTTCATATATAAATTTTAATCTCACTGCTGGCTAATGGCCCAACATTTACTCACCTTATTATATATATATGTATATATATATATGCTGCTGGCAATATTTGTCTTATATTAGTGTGTTTTTGTTCCAAGCACGCCTATTTAGCGTCGGGCAAAGGTCAATTCGAATATGCTTAGTTTTCCGAGCCAAGATCAATTCCTTGCGTTGGGTGCGTGTCATGAGATATTGAGTCATGGCACTGTCGTTATCGCGTCTCGTTATTGGGTCGAGTAGGGGATCGAGTCGACGATTCATTTGGAGTGTATTGATGCGATTGTTGGTGCTTTGCCTGTTCCCATGCATTGCAGAAGCAGAGTACGTCAGATCTATGGCTGCGACAGTAACAGCCTTTTTCAGTATCATTTACCAGTCTAACACTGCTTAGCTTTTGCAGCGTTTCCTAGGGACGCTCCAGTCTGAACGCTGTTCTAGACGTCCATAACTATTTCCCCTTTATCATACTTCTTTATCCTCCAACAACAATAGCGGTGGCAGCACCAACTGAGACATGGCATCCCAAGGAGCGTTACGGGACGGTTATCGTTATGGAATGGGCAATGTATTATACTTCTCTGATAGATAGTCGACAACTAAAGAAAGTAAGAACGAGAAATGGAGGGGAACAATAGGGAACGTCAGCGTCGCAAACTCCTCGCTTCACACTCGGGTCCATACGCTATAATCAGGTCAGCATTATCGGTGGCCTTAGTGGCGTACGGGAAGGCGAAGGGGCTATTATTGAACCGGACCGAACTGGCCGAACGCACCGTAGAGCGTGCAGCTAGCGAAGACGAACTCGGGTAGGGTACATGGTTAGAATAAAGACGGGGCGCTATATTAGAGCAGAGCGTTGCATGGAACCGAGCCGCTACAAGCTTCCTTTCGCCTTCTTGCCTGCCCACCAAATGGCCCGACAAGAGATCCCAGTGGTACACTCGGACATTGTCAGGTAGTTTACCATGCCAATGGGAGCATATTTGGCGGAGAAGGAGCTCTTGCCAGATTGCTGCCAAAGGGACTGTGTCAATAATGCCTTATTACCATTTCCCTATTAGCCTCAAGCCTAAGTCATCACCAAATAATATTTGGATCTTAGTGTTAAGTCCAGGGATAGAATAGTAGAACAGACTAGAGCCTGGCTGACGTAAGTGGAATATGGTGGGCACGGATGTCTGGACAGCGTAGGTGCCGGAAACAGGGTGGCAATCTGCAACAGAAGCATAGCGGTGTCGAGTCATAGCGGTTAGTGGGTTGGGACCCCTAGTTGACACGATCAGAGACCGCCAATGAGACTTCGTAAGTAGATGGGCAGTGGTCAAAGCCGTCGCCGCAAAGGAAAAGCAGTGATGGCAAAAGAGCAAAAGCAGAATAGAAGCGTATATCGATGGGGCTGCTCCATGCTAACTCAGATGGCGTGCTCAGAGTGCTCAACGCCCAGTGAATCCATTGTCAACGTGATCGCCGTTTTACGTGGCTTTAAGGTGCCTCTACGGACACCCTGAGCTGACCATAACTGTTGTATCACGAGAGAAGAACGATGAAGAAGCGAATAAACTCTATCCTATACATCGCCACTAACACGTTTGTCAAAAAATTGTCTAAAAAATAGAAAAATAGGTAAGGGCGCATTTACGGTATAATACGGAGTTTATTAATACAATTAGGGACTACGAAATTTCTCACCAAATGAGGCTGTTGTATCCGATATACATTGTACTAAGAAGACGGATCAAAAACGAGGTATTAGCAGAGGAAGCGGGTTAGCAAAAAAAAAAGACATGTACTATATTCTACATAAATATACACGTGCACGCTCGACCGAATTTCATAACTACATGAACTGGATGGTAATGAATAGCATTACACATGTACGTACAATAGTAGCTCACTTTTTATCCAAAACATTTATAAAGAGCATGCACGTACTTATAAATGCCATATAGCGCATAGTACGAGCGCCAAATGCACATTGGCCTTAGCTTATATTACGGTCCTACCTCTGAAGTCAATCCTGCATGTCCGGACTTGAGTTCTAAAGTCAAACCTGTTTGAGCTGTTGTATCATCCAGCCCAGCTATTCCCTTTGTGCTGCTATGGTCGACCGTATTACTGACCGTCACTGCAAGTTCCTGAGTTTTTCGTTGAGACTCAAACATGACAGGAACATGCTCTAATCACCGTGTAGCATGTGCTCTATTTCCACCTGTCAATTATCCGAAATTTCTATCGTAACCGTGCGTCCGTTGACATGCTGCATTGTTAGGGTTAAGATTAAATTGTAAAGCGAACTTATAGAGTTTGATATAGACGTTTTGTTCAATAAACAAAGCCAAAGTAACTACGTGTGAAAACATGTACACTTCTAGAAATTGTCACTAGTATTTTGGTAAAACCCCCACAGCGCAAGGAAAAAAAAATGACAATTCGGATGTTTTTTTCAAGATATAATCATGAGCTATTCTACTGTATAGAGTAGAAAAAAGACAAAGTGTACTGTACCTTTTCCAAACTCTCAATCGCTTTTTCAAAAACTGCCTTGAAGGCGGCAAACTTTTCCCGGACCTCATCAGGACCCATGGAAAAGCCTTAATCTTTTAGCGTAAAATTCAGAAATGACACCATAAAGATCACGGGTCTACCTACATGTAGAAAAAATGACGGGAATCATCAGAGACGTTTTTGAAGTGGTCAGCACATGTATACATGTACGCATATATAGAACTTTACTTGTTTAAAAGTAGCGAATGAATTACGATAGTACCTAAGTATCTGCATTCTGGGCAGTCGACATTTATCCTACACCTACTTATTCTTTATTTGCAAGGACATCATGCTGAGTGAACGTATGAAGGCATGTGTCCTCAGGTGTGATCGAAACGAAGACTCAATGCGTCTATGCCACACTACAGCATACAAGATTATAGTTATGATCCACCCAGCACGCGGAACCCGTTAGGTAACTAACACTGCTTAATCAATTTAAGATAGAACCATATCGTCAAAGGGACTTCTACAGTGGCGCATGTCGTGCCAGTGTAGAAGTCCCCTGCGTAGCAACAGCTTTCTATTGCAGTAGATGAACTTTTTCTAAGGCTGTTTATTATGTACTGCAAAAAACAAATGTAAAGCCTTTTTTGTATGTAAAGACACAATTTTCTTTGCTTCAATGTAGACGTATTGAACGTACTGCAGCTAAACGTGGAATTTTCTTGAATAAACCGGCCTATACATGAGAGACGTCGACCGAGTCCCAGTTCGTTTTGAATAATTGTTTTTGATGGCGGAGGATAATGGGCTTTGCCATTTTACACAGAAGGGAGTAATTACTATAGAGAACAGTGGCTCACGTCTAGATAATCGACAGCTTACCTAAGACTTTTACGTAAGTTTTTTTCAAGTATCTCATACGCTCGAACTTCACACGAGCTGCTCTGCATCAAACCGAATCGGTAAATCTGCTAGTTAATTTAATAAATTGTTCTCTTCTAAAAAAGCTTTGATCCTTCAACTAATATCCTTGTTAGATGGAAGAAGCAGACTCAATGCATTGGGTTAAGTAGCTACAGCCAAAAATAGCTCTAATTTATAAATAATGATGATAGTTAGCCAAAAGCTTGTTTGGCTTTTATACAATTTTCGAATGAACATCGAAAACCCTCTGAAGGGTTGATGATTGCGAAGTGTTTGGACAATTCATAATGTACGCCAAAATATTTCTACAAAAAAACTATGAAAAATTTGCCATTGGAACCATGACAGCGACAAAACACACCTAAAACATATTAAGCTAATTTTGTAATATATTTAATATCGTAATATATATAAGCCAGCGATATTTTAACAATCGACTCGCGGCAATCCACCAGTATTCTAACCGTCGGAAACTGTAATTCTGGGCAGGAATAAAACTTTCAAGTTTTAAAGATCCGCAGTCACTTGAATTCCCCCAATAGACATCTTAGGTTACCCGTGTATAACACGAATAAGTGGTCGCTTTGATACAAAAGTATAGTGTTGTGCTGGGGCATAAACCCAGATAGTAGAGTTGCCAAACCCTTTGTTGCTTGTTGTTCTGTCGATTTCTGTTCACATGTATTTGTTTTACTTCTGAGACGAGACTGACGAGACAGCAACATATTGGATATGTTTTATCCATGCTTGTGACAACGACGAAGACCGCGCCTGCTCTCGAAGGCTTTCGCTCCTTTTTACCTAGGTGTATTTGGCGTGTCTTCTTCATTATTATCGTACTAAAATCGCAGTACTGTTATTTGCCACTTCTACCGTATTAAGTACTACTCGCACTCAGCGCTTTAACATTCTATACGTAATTTGAGTATAAGCCTAGCATTTTTACGTTTCCCGATACCTATAGCGTCGTGGAAAAGCTAACAAAAAACCCGCAGGAAAATAAGGACGAACGACAAACCGGACATGAAGAACGGGACAAAGAGTAATCATTTCAAATGAATGATTTTGATATAAAACATCAAGATGTTTTATAGTCTATTATAAGATTCGGTCACCTTTCCGATGCGCACATTGTATCGTTTAGTCCTTTAAGCAGCTTTTTCAATATTTCTAATGATCGATTGTATGCCAAACGCGTTACCCGAGAGAAACACTCATGTATTTACCTTGCAAGTCTATCATTGCAAACAGATCATCTCTTTGCAGTCATCTCGTAGTGCTTGACACCTAACGTACAGAAGAGCAGCATCGTACTTGAGACTGATGATAAATGTACTTTCGTTGAAAAGATACGTCTGCAACAAAAATCCCCCCTCGTAGTACCAGTATATAGTTTCCCGTCCGAATACTTTCTGGTAAAAAGTTCACCGAGACCATGAGCTGAAAATTCCTATTGCTTCTCATAGCTTTATTATTGTCTAATGAAGATGTTCATCATCATAGTGGTCCACCATCATGAAGACACGTCGTTTATCGTATACAATATTGTACAATTTGCCTCATTCGTCGTCGCGTTACTAACAACGAACATGCGTCAACTGTGCATCCTAACTC
The DNA here is from genome assembly GCF_002443255.2 of Varroa destructor. Classification (NCBI taxonomy): domain Eukaryota; kingdom Metazoa; phylum Arthropoda; class Arachnida; order Mesostigmata; family Varroidae; genus Varroa; species Varroa destructor. The sequence continues at coordinate 17,929,879 of NW_019211458.1, forward strand.
AACCATGTATCTAGGAACTGTTATGCTTACTGGACATTGGGAACTGGATTAAAATGGCCTAGAATATGAATCGCTGGCCGGAATGGGCCTTAACAAGGTCTCTTCTGCAAGTACAATTCTACATGTGCATGTATTGCGTCACACATGACCAAGGTGAATAGTAGAATGCGCCTTCGTTTGTACTCCGTTCATACATGTAAGATATTACGGACAAGAATGTTCGAACTATGCATTGAAGACTGATTTGGATACGTTTCTTCTATTGGGTTGTATAATATGCTTGTGGCATTTCGATATCTTTAATTGAATTCTAGCGCACCTACGAAGGCTTGTTGTCATTACGCCTCATAGGACACAAGCGTAACGACCGATGCGTGTACCACCACGCGATACGATTTAGTAATTTATTGATTTCGTGTCCTTAAAGATGTGCGCAAAAAGAATCGTCATCGTTTACTTATCTTAGGCCTACTTAGAAAGATGCATTCGTTATTACTTTCTCGTTTTAATAAAAAGTGATTTTTTGCGTTCGCACTATTAATGCCATGGCAACGATGCCTTTTATGCACTTAACTATTGTATGCATAACTTTGCCTTCGATACCTGCGGTCCTAGGGTTCTTGAACTTTTCGGCTCGTTTTAATGGTACTTCTATGTCGTAGTGCGTGGACGGGAAGGAGTTGTTCGTTTACGAAGGAGTCAAGTTTTAATGCTTGACAAATAAGGCGAAAACATGAGCTAAATTAGAATGTGCTCCATTTCTGCCAGAGATCTCCGGGACTCCACTGTTTAGGTTAGGCACATCCTGAGTTCGATTAGTTTCCCTCTACTGCTCATAGTGGTCTTATAGAGCAGTCTTACTCTTTACGCAGCTAAATGATGATAAGATAGAACGAGCAAAAGAAAAGCAGTGAAAGTTTTTGAAAGTTTGTTCTGTAAGAATAGGTAGCAAACAGCATTCTAAATGCACACTTTTCCATTTATAAACTTTGTCATCACTACACTTGGTTTCAGCGCCGTGTAGTGTACGAACGATACCTAGATGGAGCGACAAAACATAAAAAAAAACAGCTCAGAAGTCTAATAAAACGCACAAGCGCCTTTCTATATGGCAGCAGTTGACACTGTTCCTTTCCCAGATTTCATCAGCCGTTAAGCTTCTAACTAGTTTTCATTTCATTCGTGGACTAGGGTCAAAATGGCATGTTTGCTTCGACAACGGTGCTTTTTCTGCGCTTACGGGATGCAGCGACGCCATGGAAGCTTAACTCTGTGATATGATATTTAAGCTTACTCGCTTGTGACTTCTTGCCACGTAGCAAAGTACTAGGTACACTGGCGTTCCGAAAAAAAGAACATGAAATAAAACTAGTAATTGAAATCGGGCTTACGGTAAATGGCATTTAGAGTGAGTGCGAGAGCAGGCTTTAGATAACTTTACCAGTTAAACAATGGCATTAACACCGGTGCGTCGGTAAAGTTTGTTTACTGAAATAGAGAATTAAGCTCTGCTAGTAGCAGAGAACTACTATTACTACACGATACGACAACTGCATGTAGGTTGCAAATCGTTCGATATGAAACGTGACATAATGAATTCTAACCGTTATTTTCACAGGCTTAGTTTTTTAACTTTGAAGTATGGGGTAATGAGATATTCATTGTAAGCATTTGTGACCCTCTGCCTGTTAGGCTAGTAGCTTAGTTATTCCACTGCTGTCGAAGACCAGAGTATAGAAATTTATAAGGTCTGAAAAAGCCATTTTGATACTATGTTAAGATTTTAATAATTTTTCTGTTAACAATTGGTCGAGTCGTTGAGAAACATGGTAGCTCATAAGAGTAATGCTTGGCGACTACCGTGGATAACAACGAGTCCCAAATTGTGACTCCTCCATTTTTACTATTGCAAAGAGACAGATCAACAAGAACGAGTCACGATTGCAATTTGGGAATAAGAAAAAGCAACCGCCCCTACGTCTGTTTATTTCACCTTGTCTTTTTTTACCTCACTTTTTATTTAGTTTATTTATTTAATCATGAAATATACATGTTATCTTTGCATATACCAAACCTAAATGCTGATTTAGAGATAGGTCTGCCTTCACCGCAGATGTCAGCCCTTCGTTACTGTCTTTCGCAGGGGGCCTTCCATAAAAATAATTTGTCAACTGGAAATTTTTTCCTGGAACTTTCTTTTAACCAACAGCGCACAGGACCTTCGCTCAGTACAAGGTTTATATGGCGGGCTGTCTCCGCTGCTTCAGCTCTAGGATGGAGCTCATATACATAAACCATGCAAAATTTCGAATTTTCGATGGTTTACTGCAATTCACCTGTTAAAGGCTTAAGTGAATGGTGTCCGATTTTAAACAGTACATGAGCCTTTACAATAAAAAAAAAAGAAGTATCTCGAAAGGTTGTACGTTTATGAAATAACGTCATCTTGTAGCATGTGATTAATGTTTGTCACGTTTCATACGTTCAGTACTAGAAACCTTTGTACTATCGGTTGCTATATTATATGATGATCGTGTGTATATATGGGAATAGTGCCTTTTGCATATATAACCAAGTACTGTATACATCTAGAGGAATATTTCAAATATCGAAATAAATAAGAACGTGCTTATCTTGCAGTTACTCTAATCAAAGGCTTACGACTTTGTCATATAGGTTTATGTTGTCAGATCTGTCTCGATAGCACGCAGTAAGAAAATCAAACAATTTTCTTAGTAAGTTAACTATTTTCTATGCATCAGAAGACAGCTTGTCTGCTGTAGGTAAACATTGGTCGCGCTGGCAATAGCAGGCAACGGAAAGAAGAGATAGTTTTCCATCTGCCCTAATTTCATGTCTGAACCGTCCTGTCATAGCACCAACTACCAAAAGATATTTTAGTTGTCGTGACTGCAAAAATGACCCAGGTCAAATGGAAAGGACCAAGTGTCTCCTGAGTGAAGAGTAATATGTACGAGCTCTATCAGGCAGCTCTATCATGGTGGTGCATAATAATTGACTGTTTTCTAGCGTTGATTTGCTGGCGCAGAGTAGCGCGTCCTCGACGGTACAAAGGATATCCAGATAGAACATTATTAGGAAGGAAGGAAGGAAGGATGCGTTTTTGAAGATTGCCTCAAATCCCTGTGTCTGTCCCATTGAGGGACAGATAGAAGGCTAACGGTGCAAATGGCGTTCTTAGGTCAGAAAGAGTTCAATTAGTAGACAGCAGTTAGTAATTCACTTACCTTTCTTCTCCTTCTTAATATATAATGTTAAGAAGCGTCGTAGATAAAAAGCCTAGGCAAGTAAATTGCTGCTTTTTGTAATTATGGCGAAAACAATAACGTACCAATTAAACATCTGCGAGCCACCTAGAGATTTGCTTCACTGTATAGTATTTATCTTTCTTGAAAATTCTCCATAAATTATAATTCGCAATAGTAATCCGCTTATGACTATACCCATTAGTTGCGCTCTATGCAAATATCTCCCCATTGCAGTTGTGAAGACACAGACTAGAGAAAATTACATGTAACTATAAAACAAGGTCCTTTCGGTAATACAGTTGGACTAGGAGCTCCAAATGGGCATTCTAACCCAAACTGTTATTCGAAATGGGTATTTGTTTTTTGAGTTCATTGGATTCAATTTGGCCTTTGCTGCGGAAATACGTATACCTCCGTGGCTTATTGGAGCTCATTGTTATTACATAGATTCATCAAAATTCTCGATCCCCACATATATAACAGTTGGCGATATTAACAATGTGGAAAAATGAGAAGATACGCTTCGTTTACCTCACCACCCCTTTACCCGAAGCAGTATACTGGACCACTATGAGACACCATAGACAATGGTTAATAAATAAATCATGTGCTGTCATCAAATAGATCAAGAGCAAAGGTATTTGAGTTTATAGAGCTTCAAGCGATCTGAAAACGGTGACCTTGTAATCATTTGCGGGATGAAGGAGAACAAAAGAGAATTTGATATGATGTTTTGAAAGTTCATATATTTCAAGCCAGCCTCCATTCTAATCCGTAAGTCATGTTCTACACGAAGCATCTTAAGATCAAACATGCTGCGCTTCTGTCATTACTAAGTAAACAAACAGGGTGTTCATTTCTAAAAACTAGCACTACATGGCTAGATACACGGTACTTCTGCTCCGATAGGCCACAGCCAAACGAACAGATCATACGTACTATTCACTTCAGACAGTTCTGACCATTTTCGCGACCATAGTGTTTTTTTTATTTCAACTTTCATTTTATTCTACACTACACCGACTCCTGTTTATATCGAGAAAGGCAAAAAATACTTCGAGAGCCGCTTTTACTTAACGGCGATATGGAGTAACTGAACGTGCTTTTGATTTAGGCTTGCCTATATCGTTACTTCTGCGAGGCGTTCCGTAGTGCGACTCGTCGCAAAAGTCCGATTCGTTTATATTTATCCACGAAACAAAGAGTAGTCCCGTCTATCTGGTCGTCTTCTCGAATTGGACGCGTCGCCCTCTTCTCTAGTGATCAACGCCTGTTCTATCGAGCTTTATGCACCTTTATACAATATCGTATGTTTATAAGCTTGCCTACGATGAAATAGTACAGTGGGCTGTGACAGGGAATGTGATCAGGGTGATTTCGTATAGAATCGAGTCGTTCCACGGACGCATATTCTACGTTTTTGTTTATTTTATTTTTGTGCAAACACCAATTTTTTTGTTTATTATTAGCATGTTTGACTGAATCTGTGTACAGGCATATGATAGTCATCCATAATGTTCGTACCCTACAAGTGTCAACGAAGGATGAGTTGAGCCGCGTGTGCAGCTGTGCATGACCTTTAGTTGCTGTGTTGCGAAGAGTGACATCTTGATACTTACGAGCGTCTTTAGACTGCCGTCCCATGTAAATGCACCTCGACGGGCTCATAGAGCTATCAAAATGTGTTCGCGTGTGTAAAATGAGACCTTAGATTTATCTCATAGCCGAAAGAAAACAGACGTGACATTTTTCTTTGTAGCTCCATGTCGGCTGGTTCGCGTGATACCGTACGTAAATACATGACAGATGTCGTGTGACCTTCCAGTAGGCTGTTGGTAAACAAATAGCAGCCAGTTCCTCGCTGAGGGTTTTGCACGTTCTTTGGTGGTTCGCAAATGAGTTAGCCGTTAAAGATTCGGATTTAAAAGCTTGTTGTACTTTTAGACAAAAGCGAGGCGAATATGCTAAAACCCCATATATTTCCGCATTGTATTTTAATTCATCTGTCGGAAACAAGGCTTAATCAGAAAATAAAGCGACAACGTCTGGATTATGTTGTGCAAGTGTTACTCAAACGAAGCCTGTCAGCCGATATCCGGGTCCATTTGCTTTGGAAAAATAGTCTCGGCCACGATGAAGGCAGTGCAGTGTTTGACATGGAAGAACCGACGAGAAATTTCAGTCACGTACCACCAGCCTTCGCCATCTACCTTCGCGTCACTATGATTTGTCAATGAATTGTCTTCATATGTACATTTCACTGTGCAGAAAATACCAAAGCTGATCTTTTCGGCTGATAGGACAATGAAATGATAATTTAACTTAGGGCTTTATACGCCGGCCCGATCATTTGGTGGAGAAGTTAGGTTGCCACGTTCGAAAGAGTATACGGCTTTCTTATCTAATTGTTTCCATCACACACCGCATTGTTCATTTCGCGTCATAACTCATGCAGCCGTCCTTCAAGTTTAATTCGAGCAGTTAACTTAGCTTCAATATCTCTATCGATAATAGAATATAGGTCAGTTCTCTATTTACGTAAATTCATGTCTATTTCTATTTTGATCGAATAGAGTATCTACTCATATATGAAAAGCCTTTTAATCAAATATACCAGTCAAACGAAACGTTACACGCTTTGACATCTATACAGGCTTTTTATCCATAATTTTAAGCTATTTGAGACCTATTACACAGTAACGAAGCAGACGTAGCAAAGCTGAGGCGAAACAAATGGTTTATCCTGTGCTTATGACTTCTTTCAGATGTATAACAGTATTGCCTTGTGATGAAAAATTAGGTCAAACTGAATTCTGACAAGCGAATGGCGTAAAGCAGGCGGACCTGCCTTGACTGTTTTCCTATTTTTTGTGTCACCTTCCTATTTTTTGATCACTTGAAGGTCCGCTGGCCTGCAGAGGCGCGCATCCTTACACAGGCAAAGAAACTTATACTTGAAATAATTTTCCCAGTGAATCCACGTGGAAATAGTGGCCTTCTCTGGATCCCTACGAATTGGAAACATTTCGTTCGTCCAATTTTCGGTATAATAGTGGCAATGTCCTTGGTAGGAACCTGCTTACTACATTCATAAACAGCGCTGAAGCCCGTAAAGAATATGCGTATTCAAACCCAGCCTAATTCGGAAGTTTCAGGCTTAAAAAGGTAAACTCTTATAAACTACGATTTGGCCGCCTTCGGCAATTCGCACGGATCAGTATTTCGACGTGGACCTCTGAAAGTGAAACTGCGTACGTGAAAATTCAGAGAGGCGGTATTCGCTGGCAAAGAAAGATGCTTTGGGCAAGTGGTTACAGTTAATATTCGAAGCGGCATATTTTAGTTTAAGGACTAAGACGTTTTGATCGGCCGGTACATAGAGTTTTACGAGAATTATTAGTGTGATCTATGCGAGTGTACGCTGCCTCGGATGAAAAGGAATTCTTGTAAAGGAACTTATCGATGTAGTAACATTTGACGGATAAGCAGATTGTAGCCTTAAAAAAGCATTGAAGCCTATGTCCCACACCAACCTTTTTATTTACTGAACACCTTCAGTTATTGTTGATACGCAACCAAGTTCTCGGAATCGCTTTTTTTTTTCAATGTAAAATGTTACTCCCATCGAGAGCACCTTAGGCCGTACTTGCAGCTTGCGACCTCCTCCCCCCCCCCCCCCCCCGTGAGAGCATGCTTGTTAATTACAGTTGCCATGGTGTTCTTTATATTTTTTGAGTATGAGATCATGCCTGCTAGATATACCTTTCTGCTCTGGCCTTATGAACTCGATAGTTCTTATAGCACTAATTTCATGAAACACTGTCATTGACGTGCTGTTAATAACCGACCACAGCGGATATTTCTTCTAGCACATGCTTCCCGGCTCTAAAGTTCTACGAATGAGGCCTTATGAGAATTTCACTAGCCACTCATTGCTGACTTGCGTTGGAAATGATCCTTTTTCCACGGAGATGCAAAGTAACAGCAAAGAGTAGGGCTTAATTAATGCTGGGATTCTGTTGGCGCCACTGTTAACTTGACCATACATGTAGACCTGATAACTTCTCGCAAAAAAACAATAGAACTCCTACCCGTTTGCCAAAAAATACAAGTTCCGGTTACTTCTTGCAGAAGAAAAATCGATGAGTTTGTTTCACAGTCGTATAGCTTTCTCGATCCGATCAATACAAATCAGGTTGAAATCGGGTCGAAATGCACTCACAGCTGGACGCCTCACATGTTTTAACGTGGCGTGCTTTACATGATAATTAAATATCGTTCAGAATTATAAAGAAATTATTCATTGATATAGAAGCAAAACAATAGATAAATCGTAACAGCCTTATAAGAACAAAATAAAAACCGAAGAAAAATATCGTTGATGGCTGGCCATGGCGACATGCTTTCTTCAAGTCTGAGACTCAGGACAATTTTTGGTTTCCCGGTTCACTTATGACAGACGTCAGAAAGTCATCGATTTTGAACTTGAAACGCGTTTAATGCGCACTATGATACGAGTGAGTGGTAACACTTAACCAAGCTTTTTTTTTCAGATATACTAGCTTCAGAGTGTATCGCTTCTGAACTCCATTGCCTTAACGCGACTATCTAAGAAACGGTCTTCAGGATGCTCATAGATACAAACAATCTTGAAAAAGCAGACCATGAAAATGATTGTTTAACATTTTAGTTGTTCGAATTGTGTTACCATTGCTCAAAAGTGATCTTCGAAACCAGTATATCAGATGTGGCTCATCTGGTGTTTTATTTTGATGTTTATAACGTCCTAGAAATGCAGTATCAGTATGTATATATAAAGGGATACAAATATTTCTGGTGGGCAGTCACATCGCCTGAATCTGTCATACCTGTTTGTATTGTTCAGTATCGACTATGGTGGACATCTATCAACTCATGTATCAACGCTAAGCCAAAAATTTGTCGCCTACTTTTTTTACCAAACATAATTCGATACACACTGGTCTGGTATGTAATTATTAACTTGAAATTAAACTTAATTAAAGTGGATGGCATTTTTGATAATAAACGACCTTCGAAAAAAAAAACGTATACCTTTAACCATCCCTCCTCATAACCTCCATCATACCCATTTTGCAAGAATAGGCTTATCTCAACCTAAGATAAAAATTTAGCATAAACTATCTATTCTGTCGCAAATTTTAACACAGTTTTGTCATCTAAGTAATAATGTAGTGTTATGTTTATACAGCTTCGAGCGTGCCATAGAAAGGAAACTCCAAGGGTGTACCAATGAGCTACCGTAAACAAACGTGACCCAAGTCCCTTCATTACTACATACGCTTTCATACTTAATAGACTATTACACGTTAAAGAAGAAAGGACTGAGTATTTATATGAGAAATAATTGTTACATTCGATCCAGTATAGAGTCTTCAATGTAAAACATGGATGTCTTCAATGTAAACATGATATTGTATTAGAGCGTGCTATAGCTAGCAACTTCGATCGTACGTCCGACCGCGCCGAAAGCAACTCTCCGTGTACCTTAAACTACTTGTCCGTATAAAAACAGCTGGTTCATTTCGAATACAATGTCTTAACGTATACTTTCTTCCGTATACACCGAATACTAGCGATGAAGACCGCAATCAGCAGCTGGGCGATTCTCGTCTTGTCTCTAAACTGTTCGTTCACAAATTTCCCTAGGCCATAGCATTTTGGCAAATCGATTTTCTCTCTGTAAAGCTCTCGCGTTCCTTTCCTTCCTTCCTTCCTTCCGAAGCAAGCTACAAGAACTGAAAGCACAGAATATTGAATGTACGAATTAAGCACACATTGGACCGCGTGTGCTTAAGACTGTGCTAAACACAGGAAAAACGATGCGGTATGAATGTTTAATCTAATGTTTCAATTGATTGCTACGGTCCATCAATTATCGGCACAATTCATTCTCCATGCGTTTTTACATGTACAATATATATGTTAATTAGTTTAATGAATATTTGATTCTGAGTGCTTGCTATGGGCATGTATTCGCCGTGGCGCTCGATAGGTTAGTTTTTTTTTTATTTAATATTTACCCAGTATTTTTGTGTGTATCGTTTGCGCACACCCACTTTGCATTCTGCTGACTTCCGGTGGGCCCTCTGTCTTAAGCTTGCTTAACATAGAACACACTGGCAAAAACACACAATAAAACCGGCATAAAGCCACATATCCTAACGCCCCGTAGCGATTTGTTTGCTTTAAAGGGGGCATACTCAGATCACGAATAGGGAAACGACCCTTCGATAGGTAATGAAGGTTAACTATTTCACGTTGTTCAAGCGTTCGTGTGCATGGACTCGTCGCCCACAAGCTCCAGTAGCGGACATGGCATTGAACACCCTCTTCAATGCGGCGAGACAAATCTGGTAGATTCGAATAGATGGGCCGGTATATCGGCAGGAACGACAACTTACCACGTTAAGCTATCCTTTTCCTAGATTCGGTGACCCGTAAAGGCATAGTATTTCAACATGAATTAGTTTCCCAATGGCTGTTTCAAGTCCTAGAAACTCGAAGTTCGTTTATTGCAATCACATTAAATTCATGCACGTATCATATGTAGAAATCATTCGCTACTGTTCGAAATGTCCCAGTGAGTGGACACGATTGGACCACGTGTTGAAATACATAGGAATACGGTGCGATCGTGAATGAAATAACAAACAGGCACCGATGGACGCGTGGCGATTGTTTGCTATCAGCTCGCTAACAACAAATCTACAACTTTGAACCGTTGACGTTTGGTTGTGTTGTCGACGAAGTTCGGGAGTTCCACGAACGCACAAATGCATTAATATGTGAGGCTCTCTTCGTATGCACGAACCATACGTACGTAACCATGCGTATAGCGTGACATGGTAGCGTAGAAAATCGTAACAAAGCCACGCTTTTAGTTCTTTTCAAAGGAGCTTTTCCTTTTTATTCGGATATACGATAGCGCAATGGTAATATGATAATCTGCTAGGGCCTTATTTCGCGTTACGGTATTGCATCTTTTGGAGTCTGACGTAGACCGTTGTGTTTCGGCGTTACGTCACTGTGTAGCAGCCACCCTATTGCTTGTCTGTTGTCGTGTGTATGAACAAAGAAAGCATGATTCATACCCGTGTTGTTAGACAGTAAAAAGGATATTATTATACATTTGTAGCAAAGTTATCAAATATATATCAAATAATCAATCTAGATTATGAATCTAGCTGGATTTTGCGAATCGCAGTTGAAAACAATGTATCCTTGTATTACGTTTCACACGAATAATTGAAACCATTTTTATCCCTAGCCGTATATTTGCTGACCGTTGGGCCCCATATATAGCCGAGCGTTTCTAGCAACACTACGGTGGCTTTCTATTACCTATATGAGTAAAACCTGTGGCTAGCATCTTGAAAAATTGCTTTTTCCGATAGCTCTGTGACGCGTTCAGCTTCTGAGCTGTACCATTCTCGAGGAACCTGTTCTCACAATCCGTATCTAGAAAAAAAAAAATGATACAAATTAAGTAGTTTATATTTATTTTGTCATCTCAACATTGTAACGCCATACCAACTGGTGGCGTAGGCGATGCAAACTTGCCTTTGAATCGTCATGTGCTTGTGTGAATACAACGATATATGAGCAGAGTGTTCGAATACCAGTACCGAGAGATGGATAACCGGTCAAAGGTCGATCAAAGAACTCGTTCTCGTCAAACTCGTTGAAGTATCTTTTGTTTCTTCAAAGTGTTGGTATATTATTATCTAGGGCTAAGAAAGCTAAAGGCACTTACCGTACAAGAAGCGGCAATGTCTTCTTATGGTTGTATCTACTGTTAGCAATACATGGGCTTCCGTTCACAAGAAGATTGTGAGATGCTCGAATCGACACGCAGCCGTTTAACGATAGCTCAGAAGAAGTCTATGCGATTAAATGATTATGTATAGCAGTACATCATACAAGCACTACGAATGTCACTCGGGGTCGCTTGCACATTTGTCGTTACGAGTGAACGCCTTCGGATACGGCAGATTCACGTCACCAGTTATTCGGCCATAGCCGTTAGTGTAGAACCTCAAAGCCTTCGTTGAACCGTAACGAAGGTACCAGGCTGACAATAAAATGGCTCTTATTAACGTTTAAACGTAACCTAACTTAGGTGTTTTCAAACAAGATTTTTGTAAATCAAAACAAATAACCCCTCTAGTAAGAATACAGTATGAGTTTATGCCGCTCCCGGCAAAATTCACTGTCCGCGAACGGCTGTATAACGGAACGCTTACTGACAATGCTGAGTCGAAGTTCTTTAGGCCTAACTATCTTCAAGGCTCTAGCCTCAAGACTCTTCGGCAGTCTGAATTTGATTAGTAACTTTCAACAGAAACCGCCGGCTATATCGTTGCGGCTTAAGGAGAGGTCGATTAGATGTGCACTAATCAATTTACAGTGAAAGCGTTTTTAGCTTTTCTCACAAAAATAAATGTTAGAGTAAGCTCCATTGTTTATGAGCAACTTTTGGCTGCTGTCGAATAAGAAGCCTTATCTAAATATCTCCATTTTATACTTTGGTTGCTTTAATAGTTTCTACAAAGAGTACATGTGAGTCCAGCTTCGTGGACTTCGTGGAACCTCGCGAAAGAAAAGTTATTATTTTTTTTTTTTTACCTGTACACAAAATGATGGAGAAGAAGTTCGCCGACTTGCGTTAGAGGAGACTGAATGGCCAAATAACGCACGACCGCTTTTCTGGGTCGAAGATTTCCGGCTAACGCTCAGGCCCACCTAACCAGCTTCTATTTCGATTTTTGCTTAAAGTCCAGGCTCGTCCGTTCGTTTATTTAACTAACGTCCGTCTTACGCACAGTACGTTGAATTTAATAACGCTTCAAAAAAAATTTCCCAAACCAGCTAGTAGAGGCGACTAGAGGTGTAGGTGCGGTTGATATGTACCGAGCGATTTATGGGTTGCCGAAGCTCTGATTCCGTACGTAGTATAAGAACTTGTTCAGACAAGTTTGTCGAAATAGATTCGTTCAAAGACCTGTACTTACGGAAAAGTTAATAGTGCTATAGCTGTGTTATAGCCATGTTTCTAGAATACGTCGATCAAGAAAAACGAAGGTCACTAAGTGAGCAGATTCATCTAAGTTAACTGCTCGACAGTCTTTAAACGAAACATATCTTTACTGTTTATGTATGTATTTTTATCTAGCTTTGCTAAAGTGAATTACAGTACAGTTAGTTAACAACTGATTTGTAGTGAGTCAAGGAAACAATTACATCTTCAAGTTCGACAGCCGGGATTACGACAGGATCGCCGGATCGGAGGGCCGATGACAATTAGCGGGCAACAAAAATTTGTTTGTAAAAAAAAAAGTTTGTTATGTTTAGTAGGCAGACTTGTCGCCACCATGGGAAAAACTGACATTGGTTTCTTTTCCACGTTCATTAATACACGTATTGAAACTAGATCCGTCGGTACTGAACTAGTCGACAAGGCTCATGCCTAAGTAGCGAGGTTTTTTCAATGTCCGTTTAGCTGAACTAGTATAGCATATACGCATCTACCTGTTGAAAATATGCGAGACTCGATCGGTAGTTTGCTACAAGCTTGTTGACAAATTAGGCTGTTGGCCAGCTTCATATATGATACAGCAGAGAAATTAGACAATCAAAGTGTTCATTTGGTCATATCACATGAACGAACTGGGGCAAATGTTGCAACGATGACCGATTTAATATGTCGAATTGGTATGTAACATTACGTTTGACACTGATCTAATGATGCTTCTGTTTTATTGAAATCTGTTAACTTATCTTTGGTATGCTTTTATAAATTTGTTTTCACTGAACTACGATAAATCAGAAAATTCGATCGATTTATGAATGTAAGTTCCATCTTGAAGCTGCAGTGGTGGGAACATTTCGCCATGTGAACCTTAAATTCTGCGAAAGCTCTATTATTAGAAACACCATAAGCCGTTAGTTTAAGCACTTCCGCGAAAGACATTTTCAACTCGGAAATGAGTCCCATGCAGGACTCCTTTCCGGAGCAGAAAGGAGGGTAACGAAAAATTAAGGGTTGTGATGGAAGCCGATCCATCTCAGGGTGCACAGGTGTTAGCACCCAGTTTCGATGTTATGTAAAAATACTATACCTATCCATCTCGAGGTCAAATTAATAATATAATAAAGCTGAGCAAATAGATGCCAGATGATTTGGGTGAAAAACAAAGATGATGAGGCGCCTGCTTCTGGCTTTGCCCTCATGTTGTAACGGTAAACCAGTCCTGTATTGTGTTTTTTACGATAATTACAGATGGTTACCTCAGGGGGGTTAATGCAACTATATAGCTAAAGTTTACTATCAACAGCTGAGGGAGATGGTAATAAAAAGGCTGCATTAAACATTCAAATTTGTAAACACAACGTCTCACCTCCCATTGTGAAAGCTGCAGGGCGAAAACGTAGAGGGTACACTTGGGCAGCATATTCGCGAGGTATTGCTCGTAAAAATTACCATTGTTTTTGAAGTTCCGACAGTTTCTTTACAGGCAGATTATCAATACCTACAATTAAGATTTTCGTGCCTGGACCCCTACAGCAGCGAGATAAATACGGAAGGTAGCGGAAGGCCATAAATAATGATTGAAAATTGAAAAGAACTAAACCTGTTAAAAAATGCAGGAAGTTACAGTTTGCTATGTCACGTCACAGAACGATCATGAATGTCCGAATCACGTTTTTCGAATATATGCTAAATATATACAGCACATATAAACCCGTGGCTTCTTCAACCGGCTTCAGCTAACATTGGGCGCAGCGTAAAGGTCACTTCTTATTAGTAAATGACGGCGTTCTGGCTGAAACTGGTTTATTTCATTACGCTGGCTCCTTGTTTTCATTTATCCTAATAATCTGTGTAAGTACCATCAACTGTTTCGATACGAAATGAGAGAGATGAGGTCGTCAATGGACATTGATACGATGTGGTCTGTAGTTTAGGGAGAGATCGTCGTTGACCATGCTCATTATCATTATTTATTGAGATTTTGTCCTCGTTCAAAATGGAAACGATGCGTTATTTGCTACCAGATTTAAACGGCAGAATTGTTCAATTGGTTCACGTTTAAGATTTTCTATATACATTGTGCTGGTTACGTGACGCCTTATGCCAATATACGGCATATGCAGACCAATGTCTAGTTTAATCCTAAACCTCCAACGAGCTTTTTGTTGGTTTAGGATGAGATTAAAATGTATTACCGTTTATATCGACCGGCATACTTAGGAAGCGGGATAGTGATATCATTGACGGAATACCACCAAGCCAGATGCTCGAATCTCTCGCAACGTTTCTGTCTATCTGATGATCCGCAGAGTTCGAAATAATTCGCGTACGATTCATAGATAATGCCTAAAACGTATATGACAATTCAAAATATAAAGAGGCCGAGACATGGCCTGCGCTATTTTACGTGATCCGTTCAACTATGCCCTTATGCATACAGTTTTGTATTTTTTTTTTGCATGTAGTAGCTGATACAATATGATTTCTCTTTTTGGTGCAAATTTGTCATGTTTATTGTTTAATTCCTCTTACTTTCTAGTTAGCTAATCTGTGTGGCCTGTCATTTTTAGCAAGTTCTTAGTAAGCGAATCGATCGATTTGTTTTATTTGTGTTAGCTAGGCAATGTTTCTGGAGCAACGAGTCGCCGATTTACGTTTGTCAGGTGACGTCTGCCGTTAAATTAGACAGTGGACAGATGATCTGTTTGGGTGTTAGTCAAGGAGGTTAACCTCTCTATGTCTATGTCGAAAAGTTCGCACGGAAACGAGGTCATCCACGAAGCTAAGGCTGGTGACAAATCCGCCTACGATATTTGTTCTATAATAAACTAGTAACAGGCAAAAGAAGGTTGTCCGTGGAAGCGGCCACCGTTAATCACTTGTGTGCCTATAAAGCCACAAGCAAGAAGCATTCTGTAAAAAGAGCCAAACTAATAACGAATAATTACGGTTGTGAGACAGAAACAATCTGATAGGTGCTCCATACTTGAAAGTTGAGCCCATAACTTGAACTGGAGTTTCAGCTCAGCGAAGTGAGACAAATCCATACTCGTAGAAATAACAGTACAAGCACCATTATATGACAGAACTTTATTTTCAAGATGAGTAGAATCCCAAGAGACTCAGAGGGTTTTCAGCTTCTTCAACCATGGCTAATGTTATCGCCCTTCTTTTGCATATTGTTGGGCAACAGAAGGTTGTGCAGGCCATCTTCAGTGGTGTCCTAGAAAATCTGGACACGACACTTCATAGTTGGGCTTGCTCGCATGCCGACAGCTTCTCCTAATGTTGTTCAAGCAGCAGCAGCAGCAGCAGTCATTCATGTGCTTCAGAGCATAAAGAGCACAAGTTTGGTCTTAGCCTTATTTCGATCCATCCTCCGTAAGTAGCACCGGGAACTTGGAACCAAAAAGTTCCCGGCTTTGATACCGTTGGATGGATGCAACTTGATGCGATCTTGCACCTGCGAATTTCTTAATAAAGAAATCTCCTATAATTATCGTACTTTATAATGTTGCGTAGCACTGAAGCTGAAAGGTAGCCTAAAACGTCTACTTGATTTTGCTCTGTCGTTCATTATATAAGTTCTCAGAATACAACGCAGTGTTAAATGATGCATATAGATAAAGCCAAATGATTAAACTTATGTGTACCTACAATGTCACTTGTAAATTTTATTGAAATTAATCGGAAGTGCTTGCTAAACCTGCTAATGGAATGACGCAGAGGGGCAGTATGGAATTTACTCTAAGTGGGCACACAAAGAACAGAAGGAGAATGATTTGGATATCCACCATTTGAGCATTCGAGAACAATGAAATCGATTAATGCCTACTGAAGGCAAATAAGGCAGGAAGCCTAACGCCTATATAAAATATGTCCAGCCTACATAAGATCGTGTTTGTCACATGAAAATTGCACGAGTGAATTACGCTTCGTGTATAAACGGCAAGTTTAAGCTTCCGGTCGCTTTTTGATCAACGCGTAAACGAAGCGTTTTGCAAGACGTCACAACCTGCGCCGCTCTGAATCGGCTTTACTTCATCCTTGTAAATATAGTGCAGGACCGGTCTTTTCAGAGTGCAAATTACCAAGTCAATAAACCAGAGACACAAAACGCTTCCTGGCGGAGTCGTTCAATAATCTTTGATGGTTGCGTAGCCTCTAAACTACAAGTTGGTAAAGTTACCACAATGCCTAAACAGAACTCAATATCCACAGCACACAGAATAGCCACCGATCTCGAAAATAAATATTCTTGGACACTTGGACCTTCATAGGCCAGCCAAAGAAGGGACTATTATAGCTGAATAGGATGAAGTATAGCCGGTACTCAGTTGAATCTTAGCATTTGCCCTATAGCAGCTTGTAGTTGAACGATGCAAGTTATAGTTAATGACTCAGATCAGTTTCACCTGCAGCTCTCTTTGAGAGGAGTAGGCACAAGTATGGATGCGAATCATCGAATGGTTCTGGAGGATCGGTGTTAGCTACCCTAATTCTCGTTATTCCCGCTTTCTGGTAAAGATCGTGGCTGTTCACGCGTTTATAACAGACGACACACAAAGAGGCGATTAAGAAGCGGTACTAAAAAGAGAAAAGAACCTTTCAGCATCAATTCCGTGCGCATGAGCTAGGCCAATGCATCGGGTATATTATTTGGCCTAGTTAAGGTCAGCAGTAGATCGCGTAGATAGTGATTAGCTGTCGAACTGCGCATCTGATTTATTGGAAACTCGGCCTAGACCTACAAGATAAACATAAAAATGTCATCAAGCCCACCAACTACTAAATAACCAAATTCAACATCATGAAGCTTCCAACTCGTTACTTTCGGAAACTTAAAATTGATTACTTGCGTCTTTACTGTCTAAGCATACTGGCACGTATAATTAATCTCCATCTGCTATGTCGGTCCTGGCAGGTTTTACCTCAGAGGTAAACTGGAATGAGTATGTTAATGTAATGATTAATTGAGTTGGTGTAATATTTTTCAACTTACTACGCGCGCAACTACTAACATGAAAACCTTTATTTCAGGTAAGCCCAGGGTGTCTGTTCGGGGAGACATACGTACATCGGAGAGACTAAAATAAGCATATGCCAATTCCTTGTCTTAAGTAAGTGATTGCGGGTACTTCAATTCCCTCTACAATCGATCCTTGTATTGAAAACTAAAAAGGTCGCGCTCAACAAAATGAATCCTGATTGGTGAGCTATTAAATTCGGTCCACATAGAAATTTTAACCTTGCTTCGCGCTTTACGGAATCCAATACGGGCTGAACTGTCCTTCAGATTTCGAGACAACACGCTCTCCGTCCTACCAGCTCATGACAGACACTCTTTCTACTTTAGTTCATAATTTTGTTGTCAAACTACAAGTGACCGATTATTCCTAAGACTAACCATACCTTTAGTCCCGCCACGCATGTGAAAAGGTGAACACATAGTTTACAAGATCTGTCGACCTAGTTTAGGGTACGTGTAAACTCTAGTCGGGGTTGTTTTAGGTAAGTGGCTTAGTCAGCGCTGCATTTTGCAGCGTCTTGGAATTGATTGGTAAGAATTTCAAGCATACAAAGCATCGACGACATAATAGGTTCATAGAAGTTTTAGCATTTAGCTATGGCCGTAGGTGCGCGTCTACGGTGTTCGGAAGGCACACGAAGAATATCCCCTATACCTATTTCCGGACAAAGACAGTTTGTCGTAAGGCTGGTACGTAGTATATGCATCTCTTTGAATGAGCAAAACGGTACTGGTATCTAAGAGAGAATCTATATCGGTAACTACTGAACAAGCTCAAGTTCACTATGCAGGTACTAACCTGTGATTCGGCAAAGACTTGATTTTGGGCATGGACAGTTATTGCTTAATAAATGAATACTAAATTCGAACTTATGGATAATAATCATAGAGTGAGCTCGTTCATTTATGCATCTACGCAACATTGACTATCGCTCTCTTGGAAAACTTCAATATGCTTTATGGACAAAAAAAAGCCCAAGTTCTACCCTATAACTTAAGAATATTCGCAAATGCAACGATCACTCAGATACGGCAGTATTACGAATACAGCCTTAGTGCGTTACTTAAACGTGAAATAGAGCTTATTAGATTTTACAGAGGTTGTACCCGACGATTCGACGAAAAAGAGTGAGTGCAGTGGCGCCGTCGTCGAGTGTCGTAAACAAGACCCATACCCAACAAGTTTAAGACAATATTCTAGCCAGCGTATTGTGCGTGGAACGTTTTACCTGCGCATAAGCTGAAAACTATACTTCTGCGCAGAGTGAACAACTATAGGTCTCATTCTTTGATAACTCCTTTCATTCAGGATAGTCTACCATTTTTCATGTCGTGACATCAGCTCACTTAGCTGAATTGGCTGCTTCTTCGGCAACTTCTTAAAATCACGCTACAAGAGAATATTTTAAAGTACCTTTAGAGTTTCAAAGCCAAGCGGACGCATCTTCTCGAGCAACTTCAAGACGGTTCTAGTATGCCGAAAAAGATGGTCTTTTTCCGTTGTACCGTTTGTCGAAATGTTGTAAGGAGTTAGGTATTCTGCGTATTTTTGTCCTAACGATGGTTAAACAAAGCCTGAAAAAATTCGTGCGCTCAACTTAAAATCTGGTTGGCTCGAGAGAGGTTAATGGAGAACCTGTAACAGTTCGTCCGTTCAGTGTGTTTTGCTCTCAAAATACACCAATTGGTTACGGCTTGATTCGAAAGCGAAGAAATCGGCGACATTTTATCATACACAAAAACTAGAGATTATTTATAAATAAATTATTTAATAAATATACTATGCGTGCTTCAATTGCGTCTTATACATATCCTATGCGGGGACATCAACGTATAACAGTAACCATTGAAAGCCAACAATTGTGACTCCAAAAACTTATCCTTTTATTTATTAACTGACATAAGTCTTGTATGAGCTTGTGACTTGTACAATCTAGATTAATTACAATTGTAGATAAGTCATGATTATGATTACTATCGCTATTTTTAATTAGTGAACGTCTTTCTGTGCGAGAGAGTTAATTTACAAGAATGGAAACACGTAGAAAACAAATAAGGTACCCTCACAGATAGCAACGAAAATATGTATGATTTTGGTGGACTCCTGTTTTCAGAAATTACAGTTGCTTCAACAGGGGACATAGAGCCTTTCGTTGGCTTCTGCACAGCTCTGAAAGCGTTCCGCTGTATACCAGTCAAATACTTTTTAAGGAGATCTGCAACGAAGCACAGCTTTTTAGTGTATATTCTAAGATCACCCTTATTCACGGCACATGACGAATATGTCAAAAGTAGTAATGAGATAATCGTAAATGCATTTCTTAAGCATAATAGTGTCACCAAGTCCTCTATATTCTATAATGTACCGAGCACGTTTAAAACCAACATCTTTAAAGTTAAAAAGATAGGTCACTTTTACAGTCGAAGTCCCGAGAGTAGAAAAGTGGTGGGTCCCGTGCAACATTATGAAGGGCAAAATAGGACCGCACTGTCCCGTATTTCTTCGACCATAAGCTGCCCGGTATCAATCAGCTCGTTGACTTTCATAACATCGCTAGCCTAAGCAGCTTCAAGCAATAAAGCGGCTTGCATCTGAACTCATCGTTATGTAAACATTGATTCCAAGGGGTTTTGCGCGAAGAAAGGAAAAAATCGCTAAATGTAATTCCTAAATCTTCTTACGAATTGGATCTTTGAACTGGAACGCAGTCACTCTATTTTGACGGGAAAATGAGAATGACTGCCTGCATTACTACTGAGATTAAAGAATCCCAACTCGCATTAGGCACTTTTTTTTTGACACACTATCCTACTTGGATAGCAAGATGAAAACCCGAAAAATTCACAATTTGGACGAGGTATCGGGTCACGCGAGTCTCCCGACTAGATTTTCTAGCATAGGCATCGGCCACGGTATAAGAAACCGACTTCATTTCATCTGTTTTTCTTGCATTATCCTACTCCTGTGGTACGGAATTAAAACCCAGCGTAAAGCGCACATTAGGTATTAACACGAAGGTCTGAGGAGACAAAATACGCGAACACTGAATTGTCTTTCAGCTAAAGAAGGAGGATTAAATTGTCCATCAGACTATTCCTTAAACCTTTCAGCGATCTGTAAATATGATCGGGTATTTATACAGCTGACGATTTTTTCGGGAGCGTATCGGTGTTGTTTGATGTGTTTCTATCCGATTTCTCGCGACGGTACTTAATTTAATAGTATCGAAATCAGGTTTTGGCAGGTAACATATTTAAAGTGGAGATCGGCATCTTGGGGAAGGACCACTCTCGGAAGAGTAGCTTTTAAGCTAAACTGGAGACATCCGAGATACGTCTCGGAGAGAGGCAAGGATCAGGAATGGAGCAAATCCATGATAAAAAATTTAACAGTTGCATATAGGGCACAAACACCGCTTATAAGCTCATCTAATTTATGACTGTGTGTGCATGGAAAGGACTCCTACGATTATCGTCGTACTTGTATGCGGTCCTTGATTAATTCTGATCTTATAGGTAGACAAGACGGCCTTCAGCAAGTCAGCCTACATTCAATTATTGCTAACCAGAAGACTAGGTAGTTGGTGAGCGTCGACAAAGATCGTTGAAACGAATCTATTTGAATTTTGTTGCTTTAATTATATTGGCAACCATGTGAAATCAAGATGTCTTAGCTCAGTTTTGGCGCCTCTTTCGAAGATATACCAGCTCGTCCTTTCAAAGAATTAACGCATCCGGCCATCCCTTTGGCCAGTTCATTTCGTACGGAAGTACGATGGTGCCACGCTTAATCTTGCCAGCATCCTTCACGTTCCGTTTGTCCTTGTAGCTTATTTGTTGGACGACAGGATACGGCGTGTCGTCACAGATGGACGTTGGTTTACAGTTGAGTGTATCTAGCATTTGTAAAGAAAGAAATAGGTTTAGTGGTTTAGCACGGAGAAAGACTGTGGCGGAATGAAAGATTAATCCAACGCCAGCAGTACTTTAATATAAGATGTGAATTAACATTGGTCATTGGAGGAAACGCTATTCGAGGCTAAAGGTTTACCTTGATTATCATCTTACCATTTTCTTACTATCGCTGTAGCGTATTCAAAATGGATCTATATTCGTCACAATCAGTCATTTCATGTTAGATGTTTCGTACTTAAACTATGAAGCATTGCTTTTGAATTGCCGGCTAATAGAACAAGACAAAGTATGGCTATGTTCGATCTCAAATTCAGACCATTTTATTTGTCCCTGTATTTAGCACACAAATACATTACCACTATCACGGGAGCAGCTCGGTCACCTTAGACAATGAGCCTTGAACATCGAGTAGCCATTATATGCCCCTACAAATATTTAGGGAACATACGTGTACATGTAATACATCAATTTTGCAACGGGTGGAACCTGTCGATGATGCGCCACTGTCTTCTAGTTATAAAAGACGTTTACTGATTGGCGTGCTCAGAAGACTCCGACAACCTTTACAGGACTCTACTTTATTTGGACAGAATTATAACATGTTTTGTCTTGATAGGTTCCGTACGGTGATCCAATAGGTAACAACGCAAGGCGCGCGGTGAAAGGGTGAAAAGGACGAAAATACCGTTGGGTGCTTTATTATGGCGAGGAATTTTTTCCGTTCGTCATAGTGATCGTGTAGCGTAACGAACGGATGGAACGGCGACATACATTGTTTCTGAATGTGGCCGAATACTCAGTGACAACTATGGATTCGTCGTTTGTAGAGGGTTACAGTTGCGCTGCGAAATACAACTTTCAGACCTGCACTGACGGGTTCCCTCAAGCTAATTCACTTTATCACTCGATGACTGCAACATTAGTAAAGCAGCTTTTGGCGCTGCAGTAGAACTCCTTCCACTGCAGCTTCTATCATCCCCTAGTAAATCTTGCACCCACTTCGGTGTTTCATTGTTGCTCTTGGATAGGAATGATCAGAAATTAACGATAAATAGCGCAGGGTCGACCCTCTATCGTACACACGCTTGCCTCCTGTCGAACGCCATAAGAAAGAAGACGATGTTTGGGGTCCAATACCCTACAGACCTCTAGCTATTTTTTCTATATATATATATATATATATATATATATATATATATATATATATATTAGATTCTACCTTTAGTTATCGATTGTGCCCAATATGGATCCTGCATGTCATAGACGACCCATTCTCAAAGCCCGTATTTGTAGGCAACACGTTTCTGAATTTGGCATGCATTAATTAATGCGATGTATTTCGTTTTGAATGAGTCATATATATGTATATGTATATATATATATATATATATGTATGAAGCTATATTTGGAGTGTAAAATGGCACACGGAGAGAAACCAACGTTCGCTTAGCTTGAACAGATTAGAGAAGCATTGTTAGGTATACCTAATATTCTCCCGCGGCTACATCCAATTACTTAGCTATCGTTGGTCATTTCCAACACCGAACGACATATACAAAGATATCGGAATAGGGTGGCAAAGATGTAGAAATACCCTTCTACGGCCGTGACGTCTCGTCCATCATCTTTTGTGCAAAAGATATTTTCTCGACACAATGTGGACATTTTGCTCGCTGCGGATCGGCATAACAGGCTGTTGCTATTGCCAGTCCCACGACCGTTCCGTGGCAGATGTTGTTTGCTATTTAGAAAACATATAATGTAGAAAAAAGCTGTTGTCATCACCGCCAACGGCGTTACGATCACACCTGATATATTTTTGTTTCCAGAAATGCAACCCCGTTTGCCTCCAGGATAGGGAGTGTAGACATTTTAATCTTTGACATCCTCGATAATTGGCCAACGCAGAATCCCGATAAGCTTTCTAGACAGCCAGACGTACTTCACAAAAAGGGCTGCAAACCAGCTGATAATTTTTTTGCATAGCTAGCTTATCGCTAGCGTCAATACATTCGCAATACATATCGATAACCAGTATTCACTGCGAGCACTGCTTCAGTGCCATGTTTAAACGACTAAGAAGTGATTTTGAAATTATTTCTTCTGTAATCGGCGAGTAACCTTTGAGGTTACTTCACGTCGAATGATATGGGTAGGCCTAAACTCGTTACAATGTTACTCAAATACGGTACGTACAAAAAGTTTTCGCAGAGGCTAGAAATTTACGGTGCCAAAACGGCGAAAAAAAAAGTGCCAAAAGGCTCTCCAAAAAGGCATACCGTTGAAGCTTAGCTAAGCGGTTCAACTGACAATTAAATTTTTTTCTTCAAAGTAATCCTTAATTTTCGCATGAACAACTCAGGTGAACTCGAAATGTTTTTTCAAGCCATTTTGATGTATATTTGAGCCCTTTAAATCTTACTCCTGTAGAGGATCGTTTGATTTGTTCCATAGATTTCCTAGGATCCTGTAGAAATTTGGGTAAAAATGTTTTTATTTTTGAAGAAGTATCATCCACTTTAAATAAATTAGGTAACAGCCAAGTTTAGCTCAAATTCCGAGAACGACGTATTGTTTTATTACACGGAATTTTCCAGGAAACAGTGCTTTTCCTCTAGTACCAGAAACAGCTAGTACCTGCTACGGCATTTTGTTGGTCCGCATTTGAATGTTCCAGTATGCATGTGTATATCAGTTCTGTTAAAAGATGTTTTTCCCTATCAAGTTGATTGAACGTATTTTTTCCAATACAATGCTAGAAACATTTTTCATTGCTCCTCCGCATTTTTATGAATAATAAATCCGTATTGTATTTATAATGTATAGATTCGCGCGGTACGTAAACGCTTTATTTCAGTAGAGATATTACCGTGCAACGATAACGAATGACGTAATCGACGACTACTCGTCCAACGTCAAAAAGAACCAAACGTCAATAATAAACGTATGGAATATGAGCCTATAACGCGGCAGCGTGGACCCTAATCTGTTGCGCGTTTCACCACCCAGCTGGATCACTTCAGTATTTCTATATAAATCTGTTACATGGCTTCTTATAATTAAATTCACTTTTCTAACTATGCTTCTTATATGATTAAATTATTATACTGTCATAAAACAAAATTCATTTACCAATGGGGATTACTGATTTATAATCCTTTAAGCGAACCCCTACGCTATGCATAATCTGCTTTTCGAGAAGCTTAGTTATTAGTACATGAACGTTATTTGTCGCAACAAACCCCAGCTCGTACTATGCGCTATTCGATCAGTTGCAACGTGGTCCTGCCAGAGTGTACAAGTGACTTATATGAACTAAGGTTTATTGAAAAAACCGCCTGAATATCGTCTGTTGGCAACATTTACCCTTTTGCCACTGCCATCGTGATATACCTTGCGCTTACGTGTCGTCGGTGCCACGGAATAATCGTCTAGCGGCAAAGCGGCACCGTTTTAGCTGCCTGTAATGAGTTCAAGCAAACCACGGATTATGTGCAGCTTCTATATTACGACTCCGCTTACCGACAGCTGTGGTTTGCTAATATATGCCTGTCCAGCGTTTCTTAGATTTATAATCCGGTCTTGTTCCAGCTATCGATACGCCTGTCACGATTGTGCATTGATCGTTGGGCCTTTTCGAATAGACTACTTTGTGACAGGTAAAGGTTGGAATGCCTAACGGTGATACCGGACGCGAAACTTGGAACACAGAGAGGTCTTCTTGTAGCGTAACAAGATGACGCTATTCAAAATGGAACATTACTCTAACCAGCTGTATGATCTTCGCTTGCATTTGAAAGAGACGAAGATAAAAGAGCCTGTTGGCCATTTCTGTCCTGCATTTTACTATCGTGAAGATGACACATATACGCCTCCGTGCTACGCAATCGGTTAGCCTCGGAAAGATGTAAGATAACGGCTTGAACTGGTTTCCTTTTGCCCTGCGCGGTGTTAAGCATGAAAAAATGACGCTGTATGGAAGTGCGTTGATATTGAGTATGCCTCGATTATCCCATTATGTAAATTAGTTCAAAACTATGTTAACTATCGATTCAAAGCCTTTCAGAACTTTGGCCTGATCGGACATTGTTGTCATTCAGATAGGAGCCCCATGCTCCTAATTTCACAACTGGTTGTCCAGAGCGGGTCAAAGGATCGCAATAGTTTCCAGACTGCGCTCAATCTAATCGTACATGCTTTGAGGGCTTCCAAATTGGGCCGATAGGGCTGAGCACCGTTCATGCCCCGCTGCTCAAAGGCTTCCGTGAGAAGCCCGTTCTCCTGTTCTCCTGAGGTCTCAAAATGTAGTTTGCTTGTATGTAAATCTAAAACTCTCATTTCTGTTCTTAAAATCTAATAATTACACCAGCAATGTAAGCCATGTTTTGGTAGAGGCTTAATAGATTTCGGCTTCGATATCTTTTCCTATGTGTATATATATTAACTGAGCGTAGAAACTACGAAAACCATAAAATATCTCGAAGTCACTAATATTTATTGGGCATCTCTTGCAGTAATTTTGTGCCAACATTGTTGTTGTGTTATGGTAGCGATGTTACATAAGACCGTTATGTGATTCCTGGTCGATCTCGGTCCCCTCAACTTGATGCGGCCCCGGGGCTCGTATGTTTAAATCAAATATAATTTGGTAAATGACTTCGTAGCATAAACTACTATCGCAATGACTGTTTAAGTACATGAAAGCTATTTATTATTATTCTTGTTATAATTATACTGTCATGTATCTGTTTGACTCATTATAGTTTCGTTTATAGATTAAGTCTGAAAAATAACATGTATCTTATACAACAGATTTTAGCACCAAGTACTCGGTGAGATGTGAGATCTTGCTGGAGTCAACGTACACGCATGGAAATGATTACTGTCTTATCGGGTAATTATGTTCTCTTATTTCTGCCAGCTCTTATCTACCCTCAGCAGTGGTACAAACGACTGCGCTTACGGCATCGGCTGATTTTCCCTTCATTCCAAGGGTGGTCTTCTAAGTCCCAACTGATTACTAAGCCACATTTGGGGCCTAATATCAACGTTAGAGGTTCTATTGCTTATATCTACCTGTTTTTATTCACGTTACTGAGATCGAAGGGCAAGCTTTTTGTGTCAGGCAACTACATGATCTTTTCTGACGTTTAAAGAGGAGATTGTATCTACCGGCAAAGAACCACTTGCAGAATAGATCTCCGAAAGGGCCGGTTGTCTTCAAGACAAAATTGAATCTTCATTGCGCTAACCTTTATTTGCCTCGACAAATAGCTTTGTTTTTTTTTCTTCTTTTCAGGAGCTTATGTGGCCAGTTCGGTCCTGAAATGCAATACTGACAAGTCTATGAAAAATTAGAAATACCAGCGCATTGCTTACCTCGTTCGATTCAGGTTTTCGCTATTGGAACAGCTGGAATATTTTCTAACCCAGCGTCCGTCAATTGCATCTTGTTATTCCGCAAGAATCTGCGAGACCGATTCCGCTTCTGCAACTTGCTATCTGTTCTTTAAAATTCATTCGCCATTGCTGCAATGATGCACAGAGTTCTGATAATTAGCTAGTTAGCTGTCAAGTAAACAATGGAAGAGTTAGTGCATGATGTAGTATACGTGAACTCTCGGCCATTATTCCAGGCCTGCTACGGGCTGTTTAAGGTAACCGTACGCTACCTACACATATAGACTCCCTTTTACTCCTTTCAGAGACTCTTTCTCAGAGAAACGCCCGATCGGAACCGAGCAGCCCCCTGTATGCGTATCGGTTGATTCCATTCGATCGACTGGGGCCTGAAGATTTTGCAGTTTGCTTTCCGCACAGAAGACACCTCCCCTGATTAGGCGTACCGCCACTGAGTTCCTGCAGATGTGGTGTACTAAAGCATTGTCTTTATTTTTTTTGGTAACATGCAACGACGCTATTGCCTTCATCGACTATTGTCGTGCAAACATTAATTCCGACTTACATTTTTGGAATTGCATTTGGGTTTCTCCGTATCGGAGGTAATATCAACTGGATTCTGGGTTATGTTTCAACGCCCACTACGTGCAGGCAAAGTGTTCTTCAACTTGCACACGGTTAATCTAGCTATCTGTTGCCATAGTAATCCCGCAGTGAACTGCAGTCGTCATAGTCAGCGCGGCAAAAAAAAGAAAATGAGAGGCGTTAAATGAAAAAAAAATAGAGCTTCGAGTTAACGTGCATTTACCGCCATATTGTTGTTGTACCGCCACATTTCCAATAAAAGAATAAAAAATTATACTTTTAACATTAACATATTTTGCTAATATTGTTGTTAAAATGCGATGGGTATACCGGTTACTAGTAAATAAAGTGACATACATACATATCCGGAAAACAATATGAGATCTAACTATCTAATGTACGATTTATCACAGGTGGACCGTCGCGCTAAAATCACACACTTTAATGGTTCTAGCTAACTAAAGAAAGACTATGAAAAGTGAATTGTAAACACAAGTCATTTGTTATTAAACATTGATCTCTAGTCTCGTTGCCTGTCATTTTATTTATTTTAGATACGGCTCAACAAGATATGACCTCAAACAAATACCGTGTTAGCTCTCTGTTATATATTATAAAGAGTTATATATACAACGAATATCAAATGTATGAACTAATTTATATACAGAAGTATTGATTTAACGATCTTCCTTCTCTGTTCGGGAAAGAACTTTTTGTCTAGAAGCTATCAAAGAGAGTTTATAACGTCATCATGTTTATTTCTTGATTAAAGTCGTTAACCTCTACCTGAGCAATTTGGGCCAGCCCAAAATACATACGTACGGTAGTATTTGAATTTTCTACAGTCCCAGGAAGAAGTGCGCGCCACTTATTCTAATTTAAATAACAGATAGAAAGTCAATGGAGTAGGCAGTCTTTGGACTTGGAACTGCTTGACAAAGCTTGAGAAACGACGACTACTTCGGTACGCATAAAAAGCGCGCTGTCTGTGATTTTTCAATTAGGCGGAGCAAAGCTACTGCTAATGGCATGACCAGCGGAGATGCAGTCCAGTATAAAGTGATTTCACAGAATTCAAATAGTTTTTATGATCAAACGTCTGTAACCGTGCATAATACTCTACTTCTTCCCAGCAGTCGCAAAAGGATTTTTGGGTCTTATCCTTTAACCCGAGTAGCGAGCCCGAAAGACCAGGTGAAGCTTCGTTTTTCCGCGCCTTTCGCTCTATGAATGCCCAAGGATGGAGGATCATTACAAACTGTTCACGAATACAAGCTCAGTCAACCGAAGTGTACGGTCCAGAATAAACGTGACTTGTTCAATGTGCGCGGCTAGCATAAAAAACCGGTACTTCGAGCTCAGCGGCCTCTACGCGGAGGCCGGTGGCTCTCTCTTTGGCAACCGAAAAGCTAGCAGACGACTAAAAGAGAGCTTGTTGAGGAGACATGCGATGCGGCATTGCTTGATTGTAAATTGTGGCGGCGAACAGTAGCGCATAAAAGATTATGGCCGTGTACAGGAGATCTTTGATTCTTTTGCTGCAGCTCAGGCACAATAGCGAAATTCGTCTTTAAGGAAGGACAACGGCAAGAATATCTCTCCCAAGGGAGCATTTTGTTAGGTCCAGCTTGCGTTCTCAATGAGGACTATTACCGTGCTAAAAAGTATTCCCGCAAGCGCTTCAGCAAGGCTTTACCGGGATAGCAGAAAACGAAATGCAAACTCATTGAGACTAAGGAGCATGCTGGTAGTAGAATAGAGAAAATCGGAACATATGGGAGAACATCTGTATGAGGAGTTCTGACCCCTTTTCTTTGTACTGTCTACGCTTATTTTAAGACGTAAGATAAAATGCCGTTGACGGAATTACCTCAGCGCGTTCGCGTTTATTTCCGCCGTAATCCTCGTCCATAGAGCACAGTTTAAGGTCGACACCTGCTGCAGCTTCGAGCGTACTAACTGACTAAACTCTAGCTGCGTTTACCCTGAATATCTCAACGTGGATTACACACTGTATCACTAAGATACTGAGTGTTGTATACACTTCGGTTTTATACAGACCAGTCAGTGTTAGAAAAGGAGCAAGGAAGCGTGAAAAGGTAACAAATATAACCCTCAAAACTAGAAACTTTTATTTCACATTCATCACGTACCCGTGACAAAAACACGAGCGGGCAAAAACATTTGCATACATTAGCCAAGCTTTACGTTCGGAGTAAGAAATAGAAACGAAAAGGTATTCCGAGTGGGGTGATGGAGGACCATTATTTTTGGTTGTAGCTGGAAATACTTCTACAGACTTTTAATTTTTCGTTTTTTACTTCCTTAAGGTAAAACCACCATATAAATAGTACACGCAAATGAGAAAAGAAGCTCGCAACTCGATAGTCGCCATATGTACGCTCAATGCAAATTCAATCGATATCAAAGAAGGAGCTGTAGCACTAGCCATCATTGATCGAACCCTTTGCAAATATATCCTTAAGAATAAATCCATTTATCTAGCTTGTTTGCAAATATTTAACACTTGGTAAATAAATAGTTTTATTCTAGACTCGTTTCGCTTTAGTGCAGCACCAGAAAAAACTTCAGTGGAAACAATTCCGTCTGCATAGACTCAATAATGTCACCTGTATTTCTGTTTGGTAAATTGCATCAACGATTTCATCGCCCCAAAACAGCAAACTTCGATTGCGGAACCTACATAGCAGCTAATGTACCCGTAAAAGAATAGCTGACAAAGCTCAAAAGGAATTCAACTCGAGTTTAAGGGTCACAATACCAATACCCATATCCTATCATTCTTTAGTGATAGCGCCCTAAGTGCCTTAAAAAGTGACGCCATCGTCGCTTTGAACGCGTAGCAGATTTGGTGGAAGTCGTTCGCTGTAATTTAGAGCCGTCCAATGCCCGACTATTTGGCGGTTGTTGAGACCGTAGCTGTTAGTGGGGTTAGGGCGCTGTCAAGACGTCTGTGACCCGTTCAGCAAACAGGTTCTTCTATGTCGAGTTGTACACAATGAGTTTAACGCATAATTATTGCAGAGCTTCTACTTATCGAACAGGGTTATCAATAAATTTCAAAAGGAAGTGTTATCTATTTACGTGGAGTAGCCCCGAAGTGCTTATGATAGCCCCACTGGTTGAAATGTATGCGTTACAAATTCGTGTACAGTATATGTGTTAAATGTAAG
Organism: Varroa destructor; assembly: GCF_002443255.2. Classification (NCBI taxonomy): domain Eukaryota; kingdom Metazoa; phylum Arthropoda; class Arachnida; order Mesostigmata; family Varroidae; genus Varroa; species Varroa destructor. Next base: position 17,960,344 of record NW_019211458.1, read on the forward strand.
CGCATTCAATACAACGGCATTCTTACAAAGTTGTTAAGGCTCCTGCAGACCCCGAGGCCCTAGGAGCGACTTACAATTGGGGGTGATAGCAGAGAAAAAAAGACGCAGAACCGTCAACAGAGAAAGCAGTACCTGTAATGGTAATGATATCTGTACTGATAATCTTACTGCACCAGGTTATGTAGGCCCACGTTTTATTAACATTTTTTTAATCCATAAAATTGGAGTTGCTGTGTTTACATCGACTCCTACTGCCTTATGCAGAACAAGCTCAAGGTTTTAATACATGTGCCAAACGATGATACAATTCCATAATATACGGTCCTTGAACAGTGAGCACGCAAGGGCTTCGGAGACAAATTTCCTTTATATTGTATTGCATTGAATGCCGCTTTGCAAACCCTTGATATTTCTGTTATGGTGCAAAACTTCAAGAAGCTACGTTGCACAGCATGCTGTTGTTACACCGTTATCTCGACGTCTGCTAGAAAAACAGGGCAAGCAACGACTGATTACTATTCGAACGGTGCCTGCCACCTGACCCTGTAGCACCGTTCATTTGCCCGTTGTGCTGCGCACCTAATGAATAACTGAATTGAAATTTAATCTATTTAGTCTTTTAGCCTTTGAAGTCCTCAACAAACCGGTGTATATGCTTGGATAAATATTTTCGAAATACTTCTTAGTCTTTGTGAATAGCGGAAACAAGGCATATTCATCGAATAAAGGTATACCTACAATATATGGAGGTTAAGTGAATTAGATCCATATGCTGATATGTTATTTATTGTGTGAATTCGGAAGATATAGGGACAACACGACGACCGCTGGCTCGAAGTTGCATGTACGCTGCGCAAAACGGATGTTTAGTTAAGATGTTATTACGAAACAATAGTAAAAAATATGACATATAAGTACTGTTAAAGCGGACCGTTTTCTACGCCTACCAGATCGACTGGGTGTCTTTTGAAACGTAGCAGACCCTTTATCGGCGAGAATAACTGGAACAAAAGGTATTCTTTTGTGAGGGATAGAATTAAAACGAATGAGAGCTTCGAATTGCAAGGAACTATACGGTTTGACTATGCAACGTTCGACAATTGAGTTAATAAAAGTTCTCAACTTAAAAATCTACAAAGCGAGACTGGAGAGCATTTTGTAGAAGGCTATATCCTTTTGACCATTCAAATACAGAAAGCTTTTCAGAAACTATTTATGGAGAACCTATTTTTATTGTCAATACATAAAAATCAAGCAATAATTGTTTCGTAGCCATTCTTTCCACTAGAAAATACTACCATTGACCCATAGAGCTGATCCAAAATAGAGCCAATGAGCCCTAGAGCATGGGCTTGACAGGAGTATGGCCGCTCATCGCTTTGGACCTAACCGAAAATTGTTAAAGCTAAGCATAGTCCACCGTGCAAATGTACCCAACGTAGCTTTAATGAAGTCTGTCTATTTCCCTTCTCATCGGCGCCGCTTTCAAGCAGTAACTTTCATTCACCTTCTGTCCGGTTAGACTGTAGTAAATTGTTGTTGTTTTGTAATCACACAAACAAAATCCTTCTTGTATTGACATGAGCTATACTAATACACTGGACAAATCAAGTAGAAAGACGTTAGATTACTATGATGAAGGGAGTGCCGATTAGACATATATATATATTGGGCTCCCTTCCGTCTTGTTTAAAATAAGATAAGTAAGATTATAAAACTATGAGAAGAGGTGAAGAATACGTGGGGAAAAGCCTTCGCATGAGTCGAAAAAGTGTTAGAGGGGCATGGGGGAAGTGACGTCGAACAAAACTAAAACCTGTTGTACGTACAAAAAACAGTCGTGATCACTCTAATATCGGGTGCGCTCGAGACCGCGCACACAAAAACAATGGTCTCTCATGGGCTATATAATTATTATTAGATACTTTATATCCATTTACTTTTTTGGGTATGTGTCAGTTGCAAGCGTGCAAGTAAATGAAAGATGAATTTGTCAAGGCGCCCAGTACGTTTCTAAGATCTAGCCATTCACTACAAAAATACTTTCGTAAAATACCTCATCCTGTACATAAATTAACTTCAATTGGAGAAAGACAGCTTTCTTGCTGATCCTTAAGTTAAGAGCTTATTATAACAGCCACTGCCGAAGAGGGGTCTGAGAAGTAGGCCCGACGAATTTCCTTTATACGACAGTGCTGTATGGTGTAGCGTCATGCTAGTTCGGGACACCAATCATACCATTATATACAGTGTGGCTGTGCTTACAAATATACATACACAGAACCTTCCCGAGGAGCCACAGCTAATTCACTCGTATACTCACACTTGCACACACGTGCATTTGTAACGCATGCACTGCGGGCTGAATAACCAGCCTCACAGGAAGATACTGCCAGGTCCTCATGCACAGATGTTTGCGTACCCAGGACGCGGATGGCTTGCAAATATTTATTTAAGAACTGGAAAACGCTTGTTCGTGCCGCGTTATCGATATCCGCCAAGAATAGGAGCGTACAACGATATTCGTTACTCGCATCGAGAGCTTCTACCCTGATGATGCACGCTATTAGGCCAACCTATTTCCAGTCGAACCTAGAAACAGCTGATAACAGTTACGTATATCGTATTGTCTAATCTGAGCACATGTATATTAGCTTAGAACAAATGAAAAAAAATTATTTCCATTATTATTAAAAATAAAATTATGTTGAAAAATTAGTGCGTGCACGACATGTGTTCTAATAGGTGTCGGGGAATAATATGGTTCGTTTTGTCAAACTGGCGTCATTGGAGATCCACAGTATCGATTGAAAAAGTCTGTGGTTTCGTAAGACAAGGAAAAATCTGATAGCGGTCTATTGTGTTCTAAAAGTATGGCTGAATTCAGTTCCATGGCATTTACTAAGAAAAATGCAAACATGACTGACCGAGCCGGGTCGAAATATTCCAAGCAGCAACGATTGTTTTACATTTTGCCTACCGGTGGCCTAACAGGCTGTTCCTCGGGGCTTCGAGACACTTTGATTCAGTAATAAATATAAAGTATAATGCTTACTTTATTGTAGAATTTTATTTAGCATCAACAGGCCGTCTACCTATCGGAACATTTAGCTCAATCGGCTTAATTAGGGAGCAATTTCAGGTTTGTACCACGTTACATAAAAGACCAATTATCTTTTTCGAATTTGATTACGAAATTCGGGAATTCAGCACATGTGATATATGGACACGGGGCGGAACATGTCTACTAGGGCAAAAAAATACGCAGCAATAATAAGGCTAGTATTTGCAGCTGTCCCATGTATTTTACATAGACCGGGTTGTTTTGCCTATTCTCTTCTGAAGCCGTGTTCCGCAAATACATTCTTGAAACTTCTAAACATGTGTCTTTTTTTCCACTGTTTTTCGGTAGTATAATTAATTAGTACGGAATAATTATTAAGGTTAAGTATTATATTTGTCTAGCTATTGAAAAAGATAACTATATTAAGTGATCATGATGTGCTGAAGGCAGCCAAAATACCATTAAGGTTCTGGAGCAAAGCAAAAGTTTTTCAAGCTCTTAAATCAAGTTATCCAATTTGAGATAAATCTTACTTCGTTCCGTCTACACCATTCTACGGTGGACACGTCGTTAAGTGCACCCCATTTCTACCTTTTCTGGAGGTAAAAGTGTCGTCGTAAAAGCACTGTAAGTTAAAATTAATTATTTGCTGTACAAGGGCTCCGTTTCGAAATGCATTTGTCGTTGTCGTTACGTGACAATATCAGCGCAACATATTAGTTTTTACAATTACACAAGTTCTTTATTTTAGATACTTCTTATCAGTTGATATTGTTATTAATTCTAAATATGTATCTACGTACCTCGTACGATTCAGAGGTTTACATAAAAAGCAGCTTGAATTCAATAAGCGTGCAATGCCAGAAGTCTTCACTTACTGAAGTGCGGATTATGTACGCGATAGGGTGTTTAATACACATGTGTATGGGCATCGTGCACATCGAACATCATTTATTTATAGTATCGAGATTCTATAGAAGACACTATCTTTTGTGTAGCCCTGCATTGAATTCATGATGTCAGCCGGAAGCGATACTGGGTCAAGGTAGTCCTTATAATGGGAACTACCACCACTGCGTCATTAGTCAGAAAATCTAAAAGAAGGCAGGATAACCAAGTTGCTCTATATGAGACCGACATATTTTTCGAAAATTGTTTCAATTATCCTCCAGTATGAAAGTGAGAAAAGAACGAAAGAGAGCTGGTAGAAGCAAGTGCTGATTAGAACGCCTAAAGAACTCTACCGACCATGTGCGTTTTCTTGAAACGCAATTCACAGTTGTTTTTAAAATTGGCGCCAACATTCATAGCCATACTAATCCTACAACATAAACAAATCTTACCTTACCAATGAAAATTTTCGAATCGATTTACAGGTTCGTCTTGTTTTTGGAACTAGCGCCCCGAATAGCGGCCAAGTTTTAGCGCTTGGCGGTCTTTTTTTTTTTTTTTTTTTTACGTGATCATGTCATAAGAAGTAATCATGTCCAATAGTATTTTATGAAGTGGATATATTTAGAGGAAATTAGAAAATTTAATCGATAAAAATGGTCGAAAAATTCTGTGAGACACTTTGAATGAAATTAAATGATATTTAAAAAATAATATGATTAATGAAAAAAAAATAATAGCAAACATTTATTAACACATGTAGACATATTTGCGATGTGTAAACGATGTTCCAATCGTTGAACAAAATGACAATACCCGATAGTTGTTCTGAAAACTGTACCTAACAGGCTGATCATCCCAAGTTTTTGCACGTTATCGAGCAATGTTTAGAACAGGAAGTGCTTTTGATTGGTAAACGTTCATCACTTTGGTATGGCACATGGTATCCGTGTGGCAGAGACTACCTCCCATTTGAAGCAAGAACGATAAAACCTGTTCTCGTTCGTCCCGAGACGTTGCTTGGTATTACCTCGGTGACTCACCCCGGAGGCTTCATCTTGATCACCTCCACATGGCCTGAGGCAGCGCTTTTTCCGCAAGGTGTTGTCTAGTTTGGGACTATAAAGGAAGGCGTATTGTCAAGCATACGGTAAGCGACTCCTCTGGTAACATTGGCCGAATCATTATTGCGTTCTCGCAATGCTATAGCTCCGTCAAGGTGCTAGCTATTTTGAAGGGCTGTATTAACAAACGAGGTCATATCCAACCCGAGGAACGTTTGCCACGATAGAGATCAATTTTGGTTTTGCAATTTTGGCAGTTCGCACTCCGCTACAGTGAGCAATGCCGATAGACAATCATTACCTGCCCGACATTACGTAACCAAAAAAAGGGAACTATTTGTCTCTCTATTTATTCTAACTAAAATTAATAAAAATCAAGCGGTGAAAACACCTATGAGTAGTCAAGAATGCGGCGGAATCTACGGTGGTTGAAAAACAAGAATGTAATGTACGTTTTACATTAAACAATGTTACTCGTAAAGTGTAATCCGCAGAAATGGATAATATTACTACGGTAAAAAGATTTTGCTAATTTTAAACCAATCATTTGTTTCACAATCTAACACATAAAGAAGCAAACAGCAACTAAGACTCGTTATCAACAGGTTTATCGTGGGGCCCAAAAAGCTCACCTAAAGCTCAATCTACTGCGCCTAACTCTGGATTGCAGGCTGACTTAGATCGAGAATCATTGCTGGACTGCATGGCCTGTTTTATAGTCAGTCAGCGTTTCAGAGAACAGACCCTGCAGCAATCGAGACGGCGGTCCCGAATGCGCGCTTTCTTTTATTTGACATTTGGTTTGCAAGTACTGAGAGGACCCGTGCGAGCTTTTCTATTGCTTACTATAGTACTTGCTGAATATTAGACCTTCCACCTCATAAACTACTGTGATGATCCAACCGGTACTCGCGTATGGTCTAGCTTATTTACTGTTGCTACTAAAAGTAACATGGTACGAAATGAAAAAATACAAACATTTTCACAATATATATTTAAGCAGAAAGCAAGAACTTTTGTTATAGCATGCAATCTCTTTGCTAACTACTTTTTATATGATTATGTGTGTACTTTCTGTGTTATTGTCTCTATCTCTCTTTACTAGAACTAATAGCCGTCGCTTTTTGCATCCACTTGTATCCGAATTTAGGCAAACTCAGAGCCTGCGTCGAGCCAGTTCCATCGAAGTTTGAGTGCTTCAACGATTTCGTCTGCAACTTCACCCCCCGAGGCCGGCATCTATGTATGTGTCCACATCACATACCGATTCTAGTAACCAATAGAATCGGATCGAATAGCGACCGATGTAGTGCGCCGGTGGCCGAAGTTGGTAAGTACTGTTCAGTGATGCGGTAGTCTACTTATAGGTATGGATTTAAAAACGGATATAGGTCTACCCACATCAAATAAGCCAGTATCATTCGCTGCAAGCTATAGCGAATGCCTGTTAAACAACTATTGCCGTTTACCAACAACAACAACAACAGGCTTAAGTCTATCCGCTCCATAAGTGCGACGTTGACGGATCGAGCGTTTAAGATTTCCGTCGCCAAAGTGGCCCAATGCTCTGACCGGCAACTATAAATTTTGTATTCTTTATCTGTAATCAGCCATGAGAAGATAAACGCTCGTAATCTAGTGGTAGCATACTCTCTTTTAGAATATTGGCGGCTGCGGTATTTGTGCTTGTCTGTTCGCCAATGCCCAATCTCTCCAAGATCAACTGCTAGTTCTGACAACAAAATTAGAACACCAACAAGCCAATTCATTGTAAGCTTCATCGACAGCTCAAGGGGTGTAACGCAGCAAATCTTAGTCCTACCCATCGACCTAGGTAACACTACTCCGGTTAGCACCTGGGCGTGAGCCATCAAATGTATCCCAAACTAAGCAAAATGGTCAGTCACGCGCTTTACGGTACACGTAAAACGCGTGACTGACCGCATGTACCGGACTAGAGGAAGTGGCATTTCTTTTCGCTATAGTAGTATATATAAAGGCGAATAACGATTACCATTTTATGTGTCCAATACTTTAAATGCTTCTAGTTAACGAGACATTAAAGTATGTCCAGTGATCCATTCCATCGATATTTACATACAGCCGCCACGCCACGTACGCCTTCGTCTCATCTATTGGTTTTGGCTCCCACACGAACGTGGTCTTTCGTTACGTCCTAACAAAGAAAGCCTTTCGAATGAAATCTGGCGATCGCATAAACCGCCCAGACTGATCTCGGATTTTATAGATTATTCCCTTGGATGGCAGGGAAACCCCGGGTTCAGCAGGCGAATCTTTTCATACTCAATCCGTGTTTTCACTCCTGGAAGACTGTCTCAGCATCCAAGTACGCACCTCAAAGTTGGGGTCTTCAACCATTACAGCATACACGACGTCGACCTTTCACACTGCGAAAAATAACCCTCTGGAAAGTATATATACAATATATAATTGTCTACAGCTGTTAAATTAGACGGGGTAGAGGACACGACAAAGAGAACGTGATGGCGTTTGAAAATACGAATGGGCCCCCCAACGAAGACGTAAGTACGTGTTACCCTCAGGTGACAGTGTTGATACGTTGTAAGAAACGGCATCTAAATAGATCAATGTTTGACGAAATGAAAATTAGTAGAACCGTGTCCATAGGCTAACAGTACTAAAAAAAATTCACCGTCACTGCTTAGGAATATCTACGGGCAATAAATGGCGGCGTGGTGTGACACTGTTACCTATAAAATAACAAATATTTTTTTTGGTAAAAAAGAAATTTAGGTGGATATTAGAGTAGGCAGTATTTAATCTTTCGTTCACATGAATATATATATATATTAAAGTACTCCTTTTACACTCAGTCTTTTTTTTCTATACATAGATATGAAGAAGGCTAGTTAGATCTAAGAGGGATACGAACGGGGTAAGAAAGATGCGCTCATATTGATCACCACCTTGCGAGCAAAGATAAAAGCAGAGAAACATAAAAGCGCCAATTGTTATATCGTAGCATTGCTCTGAAAAGGAAATTTTTGACCTACTGCCTTTTACCACTCGAACACAGTTCATCGAACGCCCAAGATATAATATGAACATTGAATGTACTATAACGACAGGCCACAGCAGCTTTGTTAAGTAAGTCTGTTTTAGCTAAAATTCGAGAATATCTGCAAAGATACCTTTGATAGTCGATTGTGTCTCTTTGAGACTAAACCTGTGCCGGAAACCTTTCTTTTGAAATTAAATTTTTGAAAAGAAAACCTACAGAGTTCGTACTTAATTACTCCCAAGGCCATTGGAAAGACGGAGCTTATCAGTAATTTGTTCGCAGAGCACATAACAAGGTACGTGTTTGCATAAATCAATTTGTGTTATATAATACACAGACATTTTGACGGTAACATTCAGTTTTCTATACTATTTCCTATATACCTCGGATCCCACCCTGATAATGATCACTATGATATATAGCGTATTTGAAAGGTATATTGAAAGTTGACCGTAAAACACCTAAACAACGGATGTACATCAACGATAGTTAGCTTTAGAATATGTTTTACTATGAAGCTAACTTTCGGACAGAATACTTTTTCAGTGGTCAATCTTATATTGATTTATCGCGCAAATATATTTCAATACAAATCGCTGAAAGCGTCATGTATTACAGACAATTAAATAATACGTCTATTTACTAAAAAAACGACACCTTCATGTAGGTCTGTACATGTGAAATGGGCGACTTGATGAAAACGATAGTTTCGACCGTGAGAACTTGCACTGGAATACCGGCTATTATATGGTACAGTGTCGCTTACGGTTACTCAGAGGCTGCTCCATTTGCTTAGACATGGAAATGGTGCGCCAATCTATGTAAACAAAGAGTCAAGGACAAAATTTTTCTACAAGTTACATTGAAAGTTGATTGTCTAATTTATCTCTCGTTCGAGAGGCAAGCTTCTATTGCAACTATGGTCAAATTCGGCTAGAATTAGATAGGGATTTACCTAGTTATTACGCAGCTATCGAAAGCTGGTAGGACTATTTCGTCTTCGAGAAAAGCTCATTCTCGTCAACTTGAGGCACAACAAAGTTCACACGAATTTATGTTTGGCGGCGTTGTTTGATTTAGTGCAATGTAACGGAGAAACTTGATGTTCAGAAGTGAGTTCCCGTTTCGTCCGTTAGTTACAGTACGTTGTCAGCATCGTCTTTCAATCGCCGCGGCCATATTGAGCTCAAATTAAAAAAACAGATTCGTTAAATATACAAGAGCATGTATGTGCTGGTATAAGACATTTCTTTCCTATAAGAAAATAGTTTTTCTTGATTTTCCATTCACAACTACCAGGTTGATATATGTAAGAAGTAGAGTTACAAGGTAAAAGCGAAATTTATGAAATGGCATGATAGTTTTGCTCTTTAGTTTTTTTATCCTGGTCTAGTAAAGCTGTTTTAACTTTGATTGCAATATATGGGGCCTTTTCGAAATATAGTATTTTCTACATCATTTAGTTTTTTACATTTACATCACATAGTACATTTACGTAGTCTACAGCAGTATACAGATACATATGTATGCACTTACTGAGTCGCCGGTTATACGTCCGAGCTTTGTTTTTCTTAAGCATGTAGAACAACTACATGGTCGCCACTTGCTAATTAAGCTGGCATCTACAAATGAGGCTATGATAATAAAACGATGATTATGAAACGATGTTAGACACGCTATATAATAGCTAACGAAGACACAGCTAATCATGGTGCTCTAATAAAAGCATTGCATTAGGTTAACGTCTGTCAATCGCACCAAATAAAAGTCTGCTGCTATGTCATTATCATACTGGATGCGTCTGCCAACGTTCTACAATCGGAGGAAGGGCATACGCTAGTGAAATATCCTGAAGCCCCCATAGTTTTCCATATCCGACTCTTATACAGTGGTAAAACGTACAAGATTTAACTGATATTATGGAGCTGTATCCATGGCATGATCTAATGGTAGTACGATACATATCTGTTCACCATGATCGAAGCTGCCTTAACAATATCTGTATAATCTGGTAAGCAAGCTAGTGACGCATCACTCGCGAGCTTTACCCCGCGCCTATTTCGCTATCAAACACAATTTTATTTTACCTCTATAGAGGTAAAAGACTAATTACATTTAGAACAAAGATAACGTCGAATAGCGACCACCAATTTCGTAATTAATCTAATCTACTAGCTTCTTCAATAAGTTTTAAACACACACACAAATGTTAAACACAGGTAAACACGGTGCAATTTTCAGTCCGGTGCGGCGGGGTTTCTTCAAAGGCGGGGTCTAAAAAAGGGGTTGCTGTCGTCGGTCTATGGGACAAGCACACTTTTCCCTTTAGGTAGAAACGTGTGTGGCCATTCGTTTCTATCCTTCGTGCACATTTTTACAGGATGAAACTGTAACGTCCCATAAAAAGTCACCCCACACAAAAAAAAAAGGAATCGTTTTAGGTCCAACAAACAAACAAAGAGACTCAGATTTTTAGCAGAACAAATGTATATATAGTGTTTTAATCCGTACTATCATGATTTCTCATACATTAAACATACTTACAAATATGTGCAATAAATAAAGAAACCATCCAGTATATTTTTTATTATTTTCCTTTTATAAATATACTGTTTATGGCTACGGGACAGAACCATTTTGTTTAACATTTTGTCGGCTCATCTGTTGGTATAATGATAAACTCATCGCGTGAGTAACCCTTTAAGTTTTCGTATGGCGATCTCTGTCGCAAAATTCATTGTATCTTCGAAGATCTTCAAAAAGAAGAAAGCAACCTAAAAGAACCTGTGAATACTACAGGCGTCGGAATGAACAGGTGAAACCCTGAACAGTATATTACTTAATAAACTAAAATTGATTTAGTTTAGAGTTTAGTAATAATATGACTATAATAGCTCTTCCGCGATCGAGTGAAGGTAGCTGTTCAATTGATTTCGATTGATTGTTGAATCCTCCAGAATCAGTGATATTTGTGGGCTATACCCCGTGTTGTAGAATACAATCGTACGGCCGGACAGCTGCATGTTCAATCAAACACCTTATAAAAACAGTTTCAGCGCCTCGCAGTAGTTGTACGCAATAAACAAAGCCAATGTAAATATCTGGCTGATATAACAGTGAAAGATTTAACGCGAATGACGTTACCGTCCAGTCGAACTCGAAAAGGATGGCTCACGCCCCAGTAAATATCGGGTATCAGAGTATCGGTTTAGCGCATTGATCACAACTGAGCAACGCAGATGAAATATCTACATATGCATATATAACCACTACAAGTAATAATAAAAACATTAAAAGTAGAGTTTTGGTACCAGTTCAGATAGACCGAGGATCTTCCGTTTTTTTGATACCGATCACGGGTGCTGCTTTCGAGTACAACATCGAAGATTGCTCATCAATAGATACACTAGGTGTAGACATTTTCTAATCTGCAGGACATTTGTGGTATTCCAGTAAATTTCGTTTTTCTCCTTTAGATTACAGGGCACCTCCATAAAAATACTGCCATGTCTGGCAGATTGCGCGAAATTTTCCATATTCGACATATGAAACAATCCCGTCAGAAACTGTAGGGCCTATAGAACGTTTATCGGACATTGTGCGCGTGTATTTAATCACTTCAGCTAATATCTCAGAGAGTAAGAAAAAGAGAAACGAATAAATATTATCTGAGCTGTTTTCCATAATTAGCCGTTAATGGATAACTTATTAATGCTAATATAAGATAACTTTCAACTTGATAAGCAACTTCTCTTCGCCGATCGGATTGTACCAAATCAATAAATGAATTTATCAATTATCGATGGGTAAGTTAATAGGCAAACTTCCGCGAGTGATATCGATATATAATAGCAGCCTGGCGTGATGAATGATGTATTTGATCCTTGGTACAAAACCCAGTTCGTACTAGCCATTAGAAAGAACTGGGTTACGTGATTCCCTATATCTACAAACAAAATGTCTTTAGTTAACAAATTCCCTTACTCTACGCACGTCTCCAATAAATCAGGAAAGAATTAATTATTGACTAGTAAGGTGCCAATAATCCTACAGCCAAATAAGGAAAAACAACAGTCAAAAAATAGTCGTCTTAAAATGTTGGCCAGTGTGAGCAGAGGTACCATAATGCCCGGAAGGAAATGCATCTGATAACAGAAAATTAGGACACAGATAAGCTTGTATACCGTAGGAACTAAGTCGCTCCTAGCTTAGTATACTGTATAGAGTCAGGAGATGTCCCGTAGAGCTGTATAATCGAGTCCAAGTGTAAAAAAAGGCCGCCAACTACAACGGCGTCTAGTCATCAGACTTCAAGCCGAGGCCTGGACAGGACGAGTGACCTTTGCTAAAATTAGCTGAACGGAAAATATAACGGTTACAAAAGAAATTAATTTTGACGATAGATTCAGTTCGGTAATGCGTGCTAATGAATTTGCTACAAACGAGAGATCTTTCTCAGATATTGGTGTGTCTGTGTATGTAATGATAAGTGTAGAAGCAAAATCTTACTACTTCGTGGACACCGACTGCCATCGTAGCTAACCACTCTAGAACTGAAATAGGCAACGGAAATTCAGCTATGCCTTTTTACAGTAGCAGTAGCATCTTTCCACTTAAATTTGCCCTTGATGCGTTGCGTGTCTTTAGCCCCAAAAAAAAAAACTTATAAGTAGTGAGCTTACCTAACTAGAGCTGAAATCGCACAGCTACGCCTAGAAGAGAGACGCGTCGAATACAGTGTTCCTGTTGCATTTATATGTCGTCGTAGTGAAACCTGCAATTGACACATTTCAATTTCTTCTGTTTGGGTGGCTGCTTCATACACTTTCGTGCGTTTTAGCTAGAAGCGCGAATGCGTAAAGATAAGCTTCTAGAAGCGGCGCGTAACGGTACAGGTGTATATATACTCTTAATGCGGCATTTTTACTACAGATAGACGCCAGTTGGCAAGAGGCGGACTCTATTAACAATCATCATCCCTTCTCGAAGTCTGTAGGATTACCCCGGTCCCATTTCGCGCGCTCCTTCGTCATTTGCTTCCCTCTGTCGCTGCAATTCCGCTTCAGTCAAATCATAGAGAGACTTGGCTTGCCACAGCAATACCTCCAGTCGTAACAACATTGTTATCAAATTTAGTGTAGACACGTGCCTTGACAGCTGTTGCAGCGTTAACTGACCGTTAAGGTGACCGGCCTCTCATAGCAAAGGTGCCCGACCATCCACCGAAAAGATTGCGTGCGGCCTTAATTGTGCTCGTGCTACTGTCAGCAGCCTTAAGAGGGTTGCATCCCGTAGACAATCGCTGGCAACGCGGAGTAATAATCAAACGACTTCAAAGCTTCGTCTACAACCGTGTTGCATCAGGTCGTGCGAGCAGAACTAGTCACGGTTCTGCTGTTGTTTGCTATCTTGTTCTCTTCCGGTGTTTTGGTTGAATCGATGCTTGCAGTAGGCCGAACTTGATAAGTTCATGCCTCGGCTTATTAAGTTTCATCTTCGTTCGTTATTGCCAGTCTATGCTCTGCTAGCTGTCGGACGCGTCGTACCACCCGAATAGAAGTCGGCGCTAAGCGCGGAGTGAAAACTGTTAGATTTGCTTGATTTGGACGCTTCGTTATTATTGTGACCACTATGGCCTTTCTAGTATTCTCGTTATCACACGGAAGTAAATAGATAAAGGGTCGAGAAGTCTTATGGCAGGAGTTTGGGATTAGCGCCGACCGCGGGCGACGCAGGTAACAGGAATTATGTAGAAGGTAAAGGCACTCTGTGCAATGCATAAGAGCAATAGACAGTATTTAAACGAGACTAGCAAAAAAACTCACAATGATCAGATAGAGAATCGAAGACGGCAGACATGGGAACGTTTCTTTGTGTGCTTCAGGATAAGCCATTTCTTTCTGCAGTAAACGTTCTCTATTTTCTTCATCGTCAATCTCTTGTAGCTGCGTGGCGAATGACTCACAGTGTTTGTTTAATTTTAAGCTCGGACTAAACAAGATTTCATGGAGCGTTAATGGGATACATTAATGGGGTTTCCCTCTGGTATTGAAGTTTCAGCAACAGTGGCATTTTGAAGAAGGACGGAGTACGCAATTTTTGCAGAGGACCCCAATGAAACAACTCGACCGTATTTTTGACATAGGTGTACGGCCGGACCCTCCATGACGGGAGACAGATATGATGACCAAGGAAAGCATTAGTTTTACACCATAGCTTTCATTGTCTCTTAATAGTTTATTATCTCTCGTTATTTTCCTCAGTCAGTGTTTAGAAGCTGCGTTACCAAACATGAATCTATTTTTTTCTATAATGCATAAAATAGCTATGTGGGTTCATCAAGGACGAGGCATGGAGACGGAAAGGGAGGTAAAGCATTTAGAAGCGTTTATTCCAAAGTGCAGTCCTATATATAGGCACTGTTTATATATCTCATGCCATTCAAGCTAAAAGACAATTCAGGTACCTTCTATCAGTTAACATAAATAGACACTGGATAGCGCGTTAGACTGAGACTCAGCTGCTGTATTTTCCCATAATAAGGAAGAGTATATTCTTCCATAACCAGCTACGTAGGCAACCGATGTCTGTTCACGTGACAGCTATAACGCGAATTATAAATAGCTATACATCTCAATATATTCGAAGATATCCAGGTATAACGCTCAATGAGGCAAAACACGTTCCTCAGTAGAGCTAAGCTGAACCCAGAGTATAGAGTGTCATGCAGTGATGTTACTACTCCACTCCATATACACGTAACAATAACGAGACACATCAGCAAATACTTCAACCCAACCAAAGTATGATTTATACCACGATTTATCTATGGGAAAAATCGTATTTTTTTATGCTCACATATTTAATTAATATATTATATCATGATAAAGTTAAAGATTTTTTGCTCAAGCTATTATTAATATCTTTTATCTCGCCTTTTAGTGCTGCTAGACGGACGCTTAATGGTAATGGCAGCTGGGCTGCGTCCCGAAATGGGTTCTAACCCTTGAAATACACAATAATTAGCGCCAATACGCCACAAATGACTTACTGTTTAGTATAAGCGTTAGATGATCTTGAGTACGATATCCGTAGTACAATTAAAACAGATCGTTATTGAATAGTTAATTTTTTTTTGTATAAAAGGAAATCGCAGTCTCTATATATTGCAAGCAAAAATACTAGATAGTTTTTCAACGACAAGATCCATTATAGGTAGTAAATGAGAAGCTTACCGTTGAAACAGCGTCGTAGCACAAACTCCAAACTACGTGTGTAAATAGACGTTTATCTGCGATAATATTTTTTTATCTGCATATCTATTGACTACTTTGAAAACAACCTAGAATCGTTCAGACACTGTTCCGTCAAAAGCACATTTAGGGCAGGTCGGCTCTACCTCGTTCGGTTACATAAGGAAAAAAGAGACCCTGAGTTGTTCCAGAAGCACAGTTCCTTCAATAGAGAACTTACCGGTTGCTTAGTACTAAGTTTCATAAGGATGAATGAATCGCTGCCGTATGCGATCTTCACGCGGCCTTTAAATTATTGAGAAAAGACAAATAAAAACATTGGCTTGGTCTGTACAACAGCCTACGTGAAAGTCGGAAAGAATAATACGAGTCCTAAAAATAGGGACGTATTGCCTTAAGTTAAAAGTTGACTAGCGAACAACTTGGTCTACGTTCTGGTAACTACAACATACGTTCAAGAAAACCATGAAAAGCTATTAGGAACATTCAGCCTCATAGAACCGACAACTTACCGCAGCTTGACGGCGCAAAGTTTTATACTTACTTATAGTTACTTCATACGTACTTATATATATATATAAGTACGTAACTAAGGGATTAAGCGACACTGACGAAATAAGGCGGGAGCTTGCCTCCGCATTTACACAGCTAGAGCGTGTTCAAATAAAATTAAATAATATATATTGTCCCATATTGGGTAGTTCATTAGGCATCCTCTTTGTGTGATTATTGCATTTTCCATAGTCAATAATACCCTTTCCGCCATTGTTCTAAGCCCACCACATCAGCGGCAGTAAAGAGAATATAATGGATAACATTATAAACGGTAGAAAAAAAATCTATTTCTATACCTGAGGGTCTATTTATGATGCTTCAGATCTGTGGTACACCTCTTTTGAGACCCGTGTGTTAGAATTGGAGCGTATAACGAGGAAAAGAAGATTCAAGGTAGCCGTAAACCTTGCCTCAACGGGTCGATTTTGGCGTCACATATGCTGTGTGCTGGTTTGCTATAGCTAGCCGTGTTTAGCCTCTGCATGCAAATTAGACGTCTGTTCGCTCCTGGCTGGCCAGTGCTTTCATAATACGCATAATCCTCTCATTCAACGTTTGTCGAATGTACTTAAGTCAACAAATATGTGAACGAGAAGTACTATAGCCCATTGTCCGAATCCAACAAATCATGTTTAGCGGCTTTCTCGATGTAAAGTAAGGGCTTGCCGATTTCAAACTCAGCTAAAATGAGCAACGAAACTCTCATATTCTTTGGTATCGGTCTTTCTGCAAGACAGCCGCTCAAGCATAACCGTAGCAATCCGTATGTACAGGTGTCTCTCGTAGAAGCACCATGGAATACACTTACTGCCGACGACCTGCATGTATCAGCGGGTCTTCGTATCGCGAATACTATGTAAGCCTAAACTCTAGATAATATGATGTTACTATATAGTGAAATAGTTTTGTTGGATGATTTCGTTCTGTGTTACGTGAGTCCGTCTTTTTGGCTTAGACTTTTTGTCTTGAAAGAGCAGCTTCAAATGTTTATAAACACATGACATCACGAAGTACGCATGCGCCTGGACCGGCCTTTATTGTTCGACTGCTAGGACGCGTGCTTACCTGTCCGTCTAAAAATAGCAACGACAACAATTCACTCTTTAAGTGTATCAGGTAGTGTTACCTTTAGCTCCATCGAGCATGCCTCGAAGGGATAATGTCTCGGTTTAACTCTATTTAACACCTAACTTCCCGACGATCTTCTTTAGGGCCTTTTCGAGTTGTGTGTCTGGTAACTGCGGTTAAGCATTCAGATTGCGTTAAGGTTTAGAAGGTAGCTGGAATTTTGTGCTATCTCTGACATACGTTTATTGACCTTATTTATCTCATATTTATTTCAGCTGGCCGATTCTTTCTTGCATAACGTAATCAGTACGGTACATGTGCTTCTTAGATCTTATACAATCGATTCTATAAAAAACTTCAAATAAGGTTAAGAGACAAGTAAGGATGACACATACGCATAGCTTCAACGACAGCTTGCAGTCATTTCATTGTTCCGTACAAACAATACCGGAAGACAGACTAGAGCTAATAACAACGACGAAGCTATCCGCGCAGCCTTTGTCCTATTTTCGCTATGTATTCGATGCAATTGGGTATATATAGATAACCAGCGAAGAGATAACCTGAAGGACATTGAGACGCTGGCTAGGGAATACGTCGTCTATACGTAGAATACACATCCAATGGCTTTCGAATCTTCAGTCTAATCGTGCTAGGACGCCTGCCATGTTCTGGTGTGTGAACGGAGTTTAACATAATGATTTGACATACAGAAACATTCGCATCGTTTTACGCGTGTCTTTTCACGCTAGCGCGCATGCATAGCCTCTGGTGTTCGTGAATGTTTTATTAAAAGATCCGAATACAAATATACCAGTACAAACAATTTAGTATTTTCACTGAATGATAGCGCAGCTGTTGTTCACAAGGCACCCTATCAGCATGGCTAATGTTACAAACGTTTAAGAGGCTGAAGAAAATCAAGCTTCCCTTTTAATACTGACCTTAGCTTATGGGTCTATAGTGTGTGTGATACTTGACAAATACGAACGTTCTTCACAATAGCATAGGCCGTAGGGAAGATAATGTATACTACCCGGTTAGGCATATTTGTTTTTAGCCAGAAAGTTGTCGTTCCTAATTAAACAAGTCATACACGATGGGTCAGCCAGCACTAGTCTAAACTAAGCATTCCGACATCTTCCTTCAAACTGCAATTAATCGTTCTATAAATCCCATTACCTGAAGCGGGTTTCCGGATGGTATATGCTGACCCATTTTCTAGTCAGAGTATCTGCCTATTTTGCCAGTATGGCTTTTATAGAGGTGGAATTATCGTTATACGTTTGTTAGCTGGCTGGAAGTACCTAACAGGCTTCCGTTTTAAAGCACGCATTTCTAAGGAGGAGGAAGAACTTGCCAAGCCCGGACAAGTTACAGTTCACTTAGCCTGCAGTTTTATCTGGTAAGGAAGGGGCTTTTTTTTTACTTTTTTCTTTTAATACTTTATTGATGTCAACTCACACTTGCAAGGTACGCTGCGTAATCTATTAGGTTGCCTACCTTCTTTCGTTAGCCTCTGAATCGCAGTTGAACCTAGCTTAGTTCAAAGAATCAACCCATAAATAGGAAAACATCTAACATAAGGTCAAATGCCTACGAAACAGATTGACTTTTATGATATATTTTAAATACATAACAGCAAACAACCATATTGTAAATGTGTTTACAACAAAAACATTCGACTCGTATAGAACATATTATTAAAAAAGCGTTTTGATTAATTGTTTTGAGGTTTCGGTAGTATCGTTAGTAGGTTGCCATCAGTGTACCATTATATTACAAACGCGCGCACGTTCACAGCCAAGTGATTACCGAAGTGTTTTTTTTTTATCTACCAGCACGACTTACGGTTCTGTGTTATATTATTGTACAAACAGCTCTCCTCATTATTTACAAGCTACAACGGACTAACAATAAACATAATAACAACAACTAATAAAACATTAAGGACAATATACATTAAATAATTAACGAAATAAATCGTAAGCTAGAAGCGCGTCTCGTTTTTAGCAAAGAATTATGTTAAAGCCGGATAACATTTGCGAGAACCTCGTTTATAACAATGAGTAGATACGACGAGGAATTATTTAAAAGTGACCCCTCTGCTAACACGCAACAGATACAGTCCCGATTTGGGGAATTTCACAGTAAGCTCCTTACCTATGGGCGTAGGATTTGGGCGAATATTATATTCATTTTTGTCAAACATGATTGCACAATGAGCAAATACTACGTCCCTTATAAATTTTGAATAAAAGATCGTTTAACTTGAATTGCAAAGTTGAGATTTATGACGCGAGGACAAGTTCATTCGATTTCTTTAGGGGTTTCGCGAAGCCGGTCGGCCATAAAGTAACTAGTTGAGATCGAATATTTATACCACTTTCTACAGGATACCTCTAAACTATCGTTTTTAAAAGCAACCCCATTAACTTTCATGCTACTCCAAGAAGCCTGTTTGTCCCATCAGCGCAGGATGTTGTGTGATGTATTTTCCTATGCATTTGCCTTCTCGCATAACTATGATCTTAATGCGTAGACTTACTATTATATAAACATGACCCTATTTTATCTTAGGACTATATATTTTTCGGGGTGAATTTGGATCAGACATGTATTTGTGATGTTTGTTGTTGTGTAATATGTTCATTGGCGGGACCTAAAACAGCGGCCCTACTATTGAGTGGCGCAATTTCGTGTATAACACAGCCTCTACAGCTACCAGCCGGCTGAACAACTGCAGTAATGCTTATTATACTAAGGCAAAAAACATGTTTATAGACACTTTTGCATTGCTCTGCCATCCCATTGAACTATAATGAAGGCTTTTCACTCTCTAAGCCATTCTATGCGAATGCTACCACAAGAAACTTCATCCGTACCGAGACTTTTTATCATACCTGATTCACTTTATACGATGTGTGGTTGTTTTTTTAAAAACATGGTTTCGTTCACATGGGAAAAAAATTCGTCACACATTATTGATGAACTGAAACTAGTGCTTCTCTGATACAAATTGAAAGTGCGTCAAGCACGACAAGGAGGATGTGTAACAGCTTTTGTGTATCTGTCCACAGCTTTGTTGTCTGATTACCCATTCATTGTAGACCCAATTCGGACGCAGCCTTAGAGTATTCCCTTACAGGAAGATTCACTAGTCCTATTCGGATTCGTGACACGAGCTGTAAGAAAGAATCAATTCTCAGCTTTAAGTGGAACTATGTAATGTGTGATAAAACGTTGCTCATTCGTTCATTGGGAGACATGCAGTCTTCTAAAAGTGCGCAGGGTCTTCTATAATTGTCTAACAAACTGTAGTTCAGTATATACCGCGAATGAACAGAACAGGGCTCCGCCATCGACGACCAATCATATTTTACGATTTTTCTATTTCAATTGAACATGTGTTGCGTCAACATGTATTGTCTATTAATTTTTTTGGTTACGGCATCTGTTACTGTTTTGCTCAACAACAAATAATTCGGAGGGAACGAAGCAGCTGTCACCGATTACATTGGCAGTCGTCGTATTCTTAATAGAGCAGTGCCCTCCGGCTAAATGATATCTGCCTATGTCCGTCATCAGCAGAAAATTATGTTATCTGTTGCAACAATAGCAAACCATGAGATCCCAGTAACTTTGGCCTCTGTAGATAACAATTATCTTGTTACGTTCACCATTAATCTCGTCCAACTGAGTAAAATCCAGTAAATTTGTTCTTTTCTTTTTAGCAAACTTTGCCCCCCTTCTATATCTACTCTAGATAAAATCTAGAAATCGTCTTGGTCACCCATTAGTGACCTCCCTACCGGCCTTACCTTAGCAGGCCAGTTGTAAAAAGATCTATTTATATGTGGAAACGCCATTGTTGTAGATGGGTAAGACCATTTACGATAATACGTACGGCTGACGTTCCATCCGGAACTGGGCGCAGAAGCGGGAGAGATAATTCCGGCAAAACACTACTGTAGTGCCAATCCAAAGAAGCGGCGAAACCGAGGTAAGGTACTGGCCTAAAATAGTAGTATAATACATTAGCTGGAAGGCTGGAATAAAAACCATCTGATGCAGTGCGTCAAGGCTATACCGGCAAAAAATCGAATCTACAAAATTATGTAAACTTAAACACGTACTTATAATACTAATTTCATTTGTTCACTGCGGGCGATAGGAAAATCATTTCCTTATTAATCTCCACAGATATTCATGGTCATAATATTTGATAACATCAGCCAGCACATTTGCGTACAATTACTACAGCGAATACTGCAATAAAGGGCATTCCATCGCTTCGCGCGATTACAAGAAGAGAAGAAGCAAGCTTCGCATCATTACGAGGGATTTGGCCATGCATGTTTGAGATGTTTTGTCTTCTCTTCATTTACGCCGGCGAGTTGTAAAAAAACGTGAGATTAAAAAGGCACAGGAGGAGTGTGACGTACGTTAACCAATTGCCGCGATCACCCTTTCGCGGTATTGCGGCCGTCGGTGTTAGGATTATTTGATGCGATGCTTATGATTTAGGCTGAGCACTGAACACTACGTAGTTAGAACATGACCAACCATTATTACGTATATATATATGTATAGATATACATATACCCATACTTCTTCTAATTGTAGCTCCATAGCCTATAGATGACTCTGCAACGTAGCGCGATACTTGAAAAAGCTTTTAGCAACATCATACATCATCAACGTCAACGTATCTTCTTGCCGCTGACTTGCTCGAGTTTATTTCGTCTTCGCTTACTGTTCTGGATATGTGTTGGGTCCCACTGGACTATGCAAAGTCGCTCCCCTTCGATAGCATGTCGTGAATGAGGATCTATCTTAAATCCTAAGGTTTACGCATGTACGTACCAACCGAAACGGTAAAATAAAATGACGGCCCATAGGGGCAAGAGACGGTGGCCACAAGAGGTTGGTTCGCAGTTGAGGGCAGAAAACTTTCCTGCAGTTCTTAAAGTTGCGTTTAGATGGCTCGAACGATGGAGTTGCAGAGAGTACAGGAGCAATTGCTGCCAACTCTCGATCGAAAGGAGGGCGTTTGTTCGTGCATTGTGATAAGACTTCGATCGGAGCTCATATCCGAATCCCATTGCCTGTCCCAGTCAGGGCAGCACGGACTCTTTATATTACTACCTGTCCGTCGTCGCATTGGCTGTCAATGACAGTGATTGTAAACTTTATTACATAGTCAGCTTATTAAGTATGTCCTAGTGCCACTGTCGATCCTAGCTATTCGATCGGTTAAAGCCATTCTTATATCTGAAGAAATCCTTCTCTTACGTCGTGACAAAATGGATTTGGTCTAGATTTTGCACAAGGTGTATGCACGAGCTATATATGGATATAGTGGGTTGTATCCGCATGCTATACACTTAGATTTTCGATCAGAAATACTGCTATAAGGATCGAGGTATTAAATGTATGTTCGCTGGCAAACAATTGAGTTAAGTTCGATATGACGTTACGGGTATGAATACTGCAACTGGCATTGTTTAACCCAGTACCAGGTTTACGCCTTCTCTGTCTAGTTTAAACTCCTTCTGCGTTTGATCAATTGCCTGTTTTAAAAATGCGCGACCTTCGCGCGCCTATCCGTTGGCAAACGCAGTTAAGTAGACTTCGCCGACTTCTTATCGGTCTGCAGTGTCTGCATAAATGGCGTAGCTCAGGGAGTGGTAAACGTCTTGACATCATGTTTACGCTCCAAGGGACATCGGCACGTAGGTTCAAATGAAAATGTATCTAAGGAGTGTTCTGAGGTATCCAAATACACAAATACGATACGTTTTTTTTTGGTTTTCCTTGAACTTCTCCAAAGATTTCTGAGTTGGCTGTTGATAGATCTTTTTATAGCCCGAATTTCGATACCTTTCATGCTTTCTTTCCTTTCTCGGGGGGTTTGTTTGATAATGTTGGCAGTTGTATTATACTATGACAATTATCTGCAAACTTATTTATTTATTTACTACAAGTAAACTTACTATTCGTATGTTGTTTCACCAATGTTTTTAGCACTAACGGGAACTTCATGTGTGTTCCTTCTCAGCCATATTACATTTCTGCCGTCCGAAGCTTTTGCAGATTGGATGCTTTCATACTTAGGATGTACGTATGATAAATAATCAGGTAAACAGACGCTCAGAGGGAAACATTCTGATCAAAAATATGCTTATCGTTTTTATCAACTTTCGGTTTAATTTTAACATTTTTTTTTTTATCTCACATAAACAGAATTCAACACATATTCATTATGTAGCGCCACGGCGCATATATAGATGTACTTTGCTACAATGTAAATACTATTTGTTAGGATCAGACTGCAATCCGATCCAACAGGAATATATTGTTATTGCTAACTAATTGCAACTATTTAGTATAAATCATCGACGACCATGAAAGGTTAAACTACAAATACTAATGGACAATATAGTTTTTTTTTTTTATCTTGAATATACTAACTAAATGGAACTAAACGAAGTTACGTATATCAAGTTCGAAATAGTTAAGCCGCTGAGCTCTTTGTTCAGGTAAGACCCATAAGACTATTTTTTCATCTGGGTTTCCTTATGCAACCATTGTCAATCATGTCTTTCATCTAGGCAACAAAGTGTGTCAAAATGAGCTAAACGTTGACAGGCCTGATTACCTATGGCCTGTTCTTTGCAACTCATCTTCACCCTAGCGCGTTTTTTTTGCGTATATGTAAAGTATGTGGATGTAAATCACTAGGACGAAAAAACGAATGACATAGCGTGTGTACTTCTGTGCGAGCTTCAGTCTATTGTGTCTATTGTAAAAATAGAAAAGAAAGAATACACAGAAAGCGTTGATTGTATAATGGCCTTGTCACTTGTTTTTCGGGAAGTCGTGCTGGTATATAGACATAGCAGGTAGCATCCTTTCCCTACGACAGACTCAACGACGCATGAGTACCGAGGTGGGAACAATGTTCGTATAGCCTTTCCGTCTAAACAGAGGTTTATCACCAGCCTTACAGATTCTGCTTCGAGTACAGCCCAGAGCAGCCTACAGCAAAAGTACGCAGGTGGGCATGCACGGAGCTCTATTGACCCTGGGCAAATGAAAAAATCAATAAGGTGGCCATTTACAGCCAGTTCAATCGTCACTGTGTCAACAGCAGTAGAAGTAAGCTGGTCGTCGCTTAATGCTTTCAAGAATCACAGAATAAATAGGTTCAGAAAGTGTTGTAGCAGTAACTTCAGTCATAGCCTAAGTAGATAATCCAGTTCAGACGTTTAGCAGCGTCACCAGCATTTGGAGCAATGCAACAAAGGTCTCCGGCAATGTCCTGATAGGTACTGGTGATCAGTGATTGACTGAATTCTGCACCGTCGTCATCTCTTAAAAAGGATTATATGCAAAAGCAGAATAAACGATAAATTAAGGCTAAGCGTGAACTTCTAGAAGAAAGAGCGTCAAACCTGATGACCTTTATAAACGTTGTTTGTCTTCTATAATTATTTTTTTTGCGTTTAAGTATGCAAATATAGAGTGTAAAAACGCCATGGTGATTCCCTGGCGGAACAACTCCTAGGTTGCCCGTTACGCACCACTCGATCGAAATACGAAAAGAGTACCTTTTTTATTCAAATCCAAGAGTAATTCTCGAAGATTCAGCATTAAAATTGCCGCTTCTACACAACAGATGCATTGTTTCCAGCAAAAGCTCAAA
This sequence comes from Varroa destructor, assembly GCF_002443255.2. NCBI lineage: Eukaryota > Metazoa > Arthropoda > Arachnida > Mesostigmata > Varroidae > Varroa > Varroa destructor. The sequence goes on from NW_019211458.1 coordinate 17,984,990, forward strand.
CTACGTTCAGCCTTTATGTGAACCAGCACCCCACAACAAACGCTGTTCACAGTTATAAGAACATTTCTGAAACAACAGGATCAAGGGGTTGCCTGGAGCTTAACTAGGTCAAAGGATATTTTTCTTCTAGTTCGTAGCAAAATGCCAAGTAATTATAGACAAAATAGAAGGCACCTAGGAATCAGCGATGTAGTCATGTGCTGCGATTTTCTATTAAAGTGTTAGCAAGTTCGCGGTGAATAGCACAATTGAGCTCCGTCTGCTCTTGCACGTGACATCGCTCTGCGCAAACGTAAACAGGAGGGAAAAGATACACAGTTTGCACCTTATTCTAGAAAAGCATTCTAAGATATATGTAGATTATATATATATATATATATATATATATATATATATATATATATATATATATATATAGAAAAGCAGTATTTGGGATAACAAGTGGGGCTAGTCGCTTTCTTTTGATCAAGACTGCTTAGTGCTAGGAATATCGCCCCCACCATGTCCTCTCTGCCACCTTACGTTCTCGTCGCTTGAAACAGCAGTTCTATACAATTTGAGCGTAAAAGCAGTTGTGGACTACTTGAGTATACTAAAAAACATAATCTAGATCTCGTTTAAACAGTAGAGGTTAGGTCTGCTGTCAGCCCATGTGATCACATATCCGCATTACTTTATGCGAGTGCATTCTACCTTTTTTTTTCTAGCTAGGTGTTATAAATCGTCAAGGTACGACTTTCTCACTTGCGAGCTGGAGATTGAAAACACATAGCGTTCGACATATACTTCGTTGAATAGCCTTCTGTTTTAGAAACTTCTCAGATACAAAAAAGTTCCAGTGGTCCTACGTCGCTGTCCATCTACTCTTCCGGAAGCCACTAAATGCATCGTACGCATTGCCACCCATTATCGTCGCAGTCATTCTAATTGCGTCTATTTGCGCGGACGTCACGAAGCCAGCAGTGTCCTATAAAGGATATGGAGACAACTTGACAGGCGGGATTTCTGAAAAAAGGATACTTTTTACCCTATTATCTCGCAGCGCCCTTTCAGCTAAATCTACAATGCTAGGTCTCACAGTCCAAGCGTCCGTTGACGTCGCAATAGGTACCATCACTACCTTTGCCTAATTCCGTTTTTGCTCAAGATTTCCAAAAATAAAAAACTGTCGATTAGAAAGCGGACAAGTTAACAGGCAACTTCAGACCATACGCCCGCCTATATCTCCGCCATTCAGTGTACTTGTGAAAACAGCAACTGTAGCTTACTACTACGTGGTAGTAGTAGAAGCTTAAGTAATTTGGTTGTGCGTAATGGGTATTTGAACGGGCAAGACGGGCACGCGTTAGCATCACCTATCTGTTATATTAGTGTGTGCAAGGTGTAACATCAAGCTCTACACTAAGCACCGACATCCTCAAACGTAACTAATCTTTGTCAGTTCAGCTTTGCTGTCCGTTAGTGCCAGCATCCTCTATGCAACTTGGTCATGAACAGAGGCCAAGCAAAGCGGCTATTTGTAAAGAACCCGTTAAGGAGACACTGGACCGTGACACGCTGGTGCGTGAAACAACCATCCACCATGGACTCCTATTACAGCATTCTTCACGCATGAGGCACGTCGGCCACGAAGATAAGACTCTTGCTGTCTTCTATTAATTTTATGCAACGAGAGGAAGCAACGTTTAGTGCGTGCTGCGACGAGAGTGGGAAGAGTTTGTTCTGTCGGCAAAAAACTAAATGGTGTATTACCGATCATCTCTACGAGATAGATCCGTCGTGTTAGAATGCGGCACGGAAATAGAGAGAGCTCTTTATTCTATTTCCATGCGTATTGTTTTATGTTTATTATTCTGCAAGCCATGACTTCGATTTCAAATGGGGTATAAGTAAAATGTTTCATTTTTTATTATTATCTATTATATATTTATTATATCCGTTAGTCCAGGGTTTCGTCATTTATCTCATTATCCAGTTGATCGGTTCTCCCCTGTCAATAGATGGGCAATTCGAGGCGAAATCCTTTGTGCGGCACTTACTCTGTAATAGTTTCACATTGTTGAACACCTGTTACTGGCGAAAGCATTGTTCACGCGCCAGCATTTCTGCCGTCGTGGTCATTACCTCGTTGTCACCCTGCACTTCTAATGAATCTTTCAGAGGTCGGCTTGGGTCGCCAATTACGCTGGCGAATTTTTGAGGACAGAAACAGCAGAGGGGTTGGTATGGTTGCTACCGTGTTAGGTTAGGTTGGAGATTAGGTGACAGGACCCACATGTACAGCGATACTTCTCCTGTCACTGTTATGAGACGGTAAAGCGACACAGAGGTAGTGCTCGTACAAACAGTAGAAAGTAAAGAGGCCTATAGTCAGGGCCATTCAAAGCCTATTGGCATTGGAAAATCCTAGCTAGAGATCACGATCACACTTGTGATGTTCTTAGCGGGGGTAACTGCTGAGTATTTATTAGTTTTTCCTTAAACTAGCCCAAACCGGAAAGAAAAAAGCACAGGAAGCGCTCGACTCTGGTTAAATTTTTGTCATCAAACTCCTTCCCATTCACTGTTCACTTCAGTAACGGAGAGACGACTTCGCTCTTGCCAGCGGTATGTACGTCTGTGTAAACGTTCCAGTCAAACTTCATTCGACATCGACGCTCACATCCCACATCCGCGTTCCTTACGTACGGAGACGTCGAAAACGTGCTAATCACCACTTACGAGAAAAGAACAAGTGTCCTGAAGAGCTACTAAATCAGTTTAAGCTGCTGCGTCTATTCAGCATAAAGAGTACGATACATTCCACATGCGGTGCAGCGTAATCGAAAAGTACATTTCTTTCGCAACGGAGCCAAAAACAAATTGTTTAGGATCGTTAGGATCGCAGTTAGTCGGCTAGCACGCGATGCCATAGCCCTTTTAAATAGACACTTAAAAGAAGTAACTAAATCGTCTGATGTTCAAATAAGATTGTAAGGGGAAGTTAAAAGCTAAGGCAGTAAATACTATATATCTACTATTGTATATCCGAATGTATTTTTCTACATTTTGTACATTAGACTCACACTGGCCAGTCATTCGAAAAGCCCTATCCCTATAGATGCGTGCATCGTTTTCCTAACTAGTGACAGAATTACATCATTTGGCTAATGGTGTAGGTGGCTTTTTCAGCTCAAATAGTGTAAAAGGACCACACTTTAGTACACAGGACTTTAGCTTAATGACAAATATTAAAAAAATAATAAGGTGCATATCTTAGACGTGCCGGCGCGTAGAACAATGCTTACGGGAAACTTCAAATTTCAAAGCAAACTATGGGTTTTGAGTCTGTAGCTATTTAATATTAGCCTTTCTCCTTTCGCAAAGTCGATTCTGTGAGTTAAATTATGATCGCATCATATAATAGACGACAGTATAGCTGAACTTGGTATTAACCCAGGGATCTAGGTCAGAATCAGCGACGCAGAAACGGGATTAGGATACTGAAACGAACAGCACAAAACAGAAGAAAAGGACAGAGGAACTTCACTCAGGCCAAGACGAATCAGTAGCATGCTATCAGGAATCGTAGCGAAATCTTTCCCTATTAATGAACGATTTAAAAGATACTTGCTTGCAAGTCCGTTTTCCACCTCAAGTTTTCAAAATTTCTGAACATTCGAGATGTTGATTACTTAACCGTAAATGCGCGTGTAATTAACTTCAGTATCGCAAAACAAGAATCTTATCGATGGAATCGATTCTATCCATAAAATTTTTCTTCAAGGTTCTCCGTTGTTGTTGGATGTTGACGAAAATCAAAGTTTTATGAAACTTTAGAATTAATCCTATCTGAACAAGAAAATCCATCCTTGGACGGAGAAACTGTTTGCATAACGAGGTAGTAACTTTTCGTAGAGCTATTATAGTTTGATTTGAAGGCAGAAGACAACAATTATGGAATCTGCATTTAATGTTAGTTATACAATCTAGGCTGTACATCTTTCGCTAAGGCAGTAGGGCGCACCGTTTCAAGCTAATTTTTTGCTTAACACAGTAGCTATCTATACTGTATGATATTACGCTGGGATCGGCTTGCTTGTACATCGGAACTGTTACCGTTTAGGTCTGTATGTACAGAGCACATCATGCATGCATGAAACGCCTTGAACCAGTCGTTACCTCAATTCCTCAATTAAAGACGGGACCAGTCGGTAAGCTGCTCAACACAGCGTAAGTCCCATAAGTTCCGCATCTTTCTGAAACCATACCCTTAGTGTGTGTATAACTATAGCATAGTATATTCCTTAGAGATCTTTGCGAAAATCCGTATTTATTGATAGTCCCCATGCTAAGTATAGCATTTGTACCGCATGCACATAACTTATCTTACGCACACTCCTACTCTACCTGAAATAATGAAAAATGGAGAAATAATGAGGATTTAAGGGTAATAGGACGCAAAGTGACATGCATGTCTGATAACCCAACAAACATTGCTTCCTACGCAATTAATTAAATCAGGATGAAACAATCACAGATTCTCGTGACGAAAATGCGTAGGTAATGCTAACGATTCATCGAATAGTAGGACGTCACCGTATAAAAACCATTGAATAAGCCACATACAGATAGAGTACCATATAGTATGTACCCTACTACAGAACACTACGCCAAAAGATTACCCGTTCAGCCAATAGATTATTATTGTTAGCAAGTACAGCAGTCGCAAATAGCAATCATATTATTCACATAGCATCAAAGTTAAATCTGTGTGCCTGCTGTTGACGCTCAAGACGATCCGCCTTTTTTTCAAGGAGATGCAACAACATAACCACAAGTAGATTAACGCAAACGATTCCACAGAAGGCAAAGACTGTGTAAAGCATTTTTTTTGAGGGTTTGATAAAGATTTTTGTCTGCCATTCTGATGGGTCTCTAGCCGGGTAAGGAATAACGAGTATTTGCGAGTTGGGAATAATTTGTATCCATTGATGGCCCGATGCGAGGCCAGGCATTCGAATCAGGAGGGTCTCAACAAAGTTTGGAGACAATCCGAGTCCGAAAACAATATACGGCAGCTGCAGTGAACCGTGACCTGTCTGGTAAAGCTGAGCTGCTATGGACACGTGCTTACTACTATCTGAAGTCACGATCTCGTATCGAGCCATCGGGCCGGGCTGGTTATAGCCATATTCGATAGTATCGCCAACACCTGCACATTGGCGTTTACTACAGAGGCCACTAGCGACGACGACCTTGATAAAGCACACATCTTCCACATAATTATTTCTTAATGCTTCAAACTGCCAATCCGTGTGTTGCAAGCTACCTGTCGTCAGCAACACATCAAGCTTGCCATCCTCTTGAAGGTCGAAAAAACCCACATTAGTAACCTGGAGAACCGCTGCTACATCACCTATATTTGTGTAGCCCTCAAGCTGACGGCCTTCGACACAGATGGAGTCTTTATTGTTGCTACACTTTCGATTGCGGAAGCCGACCACAGCTCGATTTCCACTGATAAGATTGACAATTGTCATAAAATCTGGATAACCGTCCTGATCAACGTCGGCAGACCTGAACGCCATCATGGCATTCACAGTGCGCTCATACAATGCGTCTTTCCAGAATGTCTCACCATTATGCAGCTGATAGAGAACCTTCCAGTAGCCATTGCCGGTATTATCTAGGTTCGATGAATTTTTACCAATCCAAATATACACAAGATCACAGAGCGCGCTGCAGAACTGCACGATGTGCAATAACTGGCCAATTGAAGCGAAGTCAACGAACGTCGACTGCCCTACCACTGCCGCGGTCCTCCCTTCGGGATAGGGCCGATTTGGGCCCTTTTCCCAAACGGCAGGAGCTCGCCAAAGCCATATCTCAAAGAAGTGTTGAGTCGAAATAAGTAAATCCGGGTTAAGATCACCGTTGAGATCGACGAACGAATTCGAGTGAGGACTGACAATTTCTGGCAACTTATCACCCTCAGAACTGTTGAGGTTACCCCGAATACACTGATTAATTCCCTGTACACCGGATATACATTGAAGTACATTGCGTTGACGCGCATCTCCAAGCGACGTTAAGATGTCGACGACATGATCTCCATTATAGTCAAACAGTAAGGGCTCGACGTATACATCGGTGATATTAATGTAGTCCGAGAAATTTAGTGGTAGGTCAAAAAACTGTCCGGTGCCCCAAAAGATCGTTATTGTTCTGGCCTCCCGTGAGTATACGATGATATCCACTATCCGATCACCATTGAGATCGCCGGGTATAACCGAAGTAATACGTGATGGAAAATCTGGCAAAAGGACATACCGCGTATATTTTTCGTCTTGAAAGCGCGACTGCAGTGCAATATTTACCTCCAAAGAGCGAAAACCCTTACTAGGAGAATCCGGGGCAACGAGCACAAAGACATCGATTAATTTGTCGCTGTTAAAGTCGGCGAAAGCCGCAAGATAACCAGACCGATTAAAGAACGTTCGATTGCCGACATTGACGAACGAGTCACGAACGCCGTCTGAGAAATGACTCATTAATGGTACAAAGATCAACAAAGCACCTAACATTTTCAGACTAAAGCTTCTCATGAGCATTGTTGTTCGGCCAATGCAGAATACGCCTACGGTCGTTGACGGCTAGAACGCCTCACTGCAAATTAATCAAAAGTGGGCGTTAAGTTTTATTGCAAGTCGGTCGAAATAAAAAAGCCTTACACTAGAAAGGGTGATCGAAGTCCTTCTCCGTACATTTCTCCGAGTTCCAAGTACAAACCGAATTTAGCTCAACATCAAAGCAATACAGACGGCTTGAGAAGCGCGATCCGGACGAAGTTCTTACTGCCTGGGACAGGATCTTTTGTTTGACAATTTTTACTTCTTTGAAGCCATAATCTCATAGCTTAAGGACTTATTATATCGCCGAAAGTGAGCTTCGTTATTACCAAGGCTTGGCGTGTGAGATAATAGAATGTTTACTGTGCAAACACCGCTAAAGTAAATTTTGTAATTTTTCTTGTAGAACATCTACCTGGATTTAATATTATCTTGTCGCAGAGCACGAGCTAATCTAGCTTGGTAACTTATATAAGTTAGACGATGTTCCAATACAGTCTTAACTAATTTGGTTCAATCATAAATCATGATTTCTTACTTTTCTATATCAACGTGAGAACAGGTCCCATTAAAGTGGCATGGTACACTGGATTGATAAAACGAAGCGAATTATTAGGAATCATGTTTATGTATATATACATATATTCTTTGCACATGTAGTACGTATGCACAATGCTGCGCGTATTTGAATTGTAGAAATCTTATAATAAAAAAACAAAAATTACTTCCCCTAAAATGTATTATAGAACCTTTTCTATTTGTTATTAATTAATTTCGGGTTTTCGAGAACCCAGCTTCAGGTGTGTTATTATATCCTAAAACACTATATATATATATATATATATATATATATATATATATATATATATATATATATATATTGTTGAGTAATAAGTTGATGAACTAGCGTCTATCATGTTAGGCCGACCCTCTCTATATTATAGATAACTACTAGCGTTAAAGCTTGAACTATGTGTTGACGGTATCGACTGATGACCTTCGATGAGAAATTCAGCAAAACGGAAAGACTTGATAAGTTATATATATATATATATATATATATATATATATATATAACTACCGAAGGTGCTAAGTTACAGTTCAATATATCGTTTGTACCACTTATGTCACAAATTCAGTTGCATTATTAAAATACCTAACCATTGAGTTAACGGAGCATTATGTATCACTTTGCGTTAGCTAGCCACGATGATCATATAGAGCGATTTAAGTTTTATCTGCTATGTTATAGATGTAATACTTACATTAAAAAAACATTAAATTATGGATACGCAAAAACATAAAAACATTGATGTGTTATTAATTTCACCATCTTAACATATATGGCAATGTTTGTTCAGTTAATAGGTGATCTGCCATGGAGAACTTGTAGGCTCGGCATATCAGCTGTTTCTGCAGACATAGCGACATAGCGGCTGAGTAAACGTTCATTGGTTTGTAAAATCTAAGTGCTTTTTTGCTTATTCTCTAATAAAATGATGGGAATACATCAAAGATTTAATCCAAACTCCTACTCTCTTCAGTCCGATGAAAACTTCTCCGTATCATGACACTTGCGTTGCTGGCAAGCGTTGATGAAATTGGTTGTTATCTGTATCGTTGTATCGGAATGGTAGTCTCCTTAGGTTTTGTCACAAAAGTCATTACGTATGCTGTCTTCTGTCGATTTTCTTTACGGCTCAAAACAAGAAGTTTTAGCCAAAGCTAAAGGCACTTTCTACAGCATCGCTCGTACCACAAATTCTTCTAAGGTCAGTTCTTTATATGTCTTCGCCTAACAACAAGTGTGAACTTGCTAAGCTAATCGAACGCGGCATGATTAAGTGACGCTGTAAAAGCTGTAACAGCTACCGCAGTACCAGTCGTAATAGTGGCCGTGTAGCCTGATAAAGGTCCAGGCGAAGGCGTAGCAATATCGTTTTGGACCTTACCGTAGCATCCTTCGGGCCCAAGTAAATACAAGCCCGCAAACGAAAAGGCGTTCCCATCGGGGATGTGACAGCCTGAACTAGGCCGCCGTCGACGTCGCCGTCGTCGTCGCCGTTCACTCCACCAAGGGACCACAAGAACCAACGAAGTAGCTAGTGAAAATATACTACAAAGGCAGAACTCAGCCGCTACACCGTAGCATGAAAAGCACAGTGATCACAAAAGAAGGAATGTCCGAAAACAGTCCATTTATTTAGTCGGTCACAGACTTCTGCAGGCTGCGTCCTATTGCCTCCAGCGCCTATAGAGGTGACCGGACCCCTTGCCTATTTGTGTGCAGCACTGTGATGTGCGCCAGTGGGAAAACGTACTCAGCGTGTATTCAGTTAGTAGATTCTAGGGAAATCTATACGATTTTTTGTCAGAAAAACTGTAGAGTAGATTGACTTCGTGATGATCACTTAAGCACTGGGCTGTTTTGTTGAACAAGTAAAGACTCAATTGTATACGTTTAAGGTGACGAGAAAAAACATGTGAGTTCCATATTCTTAGCTATCGCCTTGGACGGACTATATGAAATCAGGGTTACAGCTTTCAGAGCCAAAACCAACTGCGCATCTTTATGTTCTTTGTATTTGTACTTTGTTTTTTCAAATTACTCAGTTGAACTCTCGACGACATAGTAATATTTGTCCAGTATACCCTTCAAGTACTCTGCCTTCCACAGTGATGTAATCTTCAATATTATTTGATCCGCCCCTCACTTACTTAGTTCCGGAAACTGTACCAGACAGCAATATCATGAAAAATACTTCGCGTTTGAGTCATCACCCTGACATAGCCATCAGACCTTGAATCTTATGTCCTCTATCTTTCTTGTGGCGCCTTTTCTCTGGCCCATTCTCCAATCTTTGTTTTACCTTCTATTAAGGATGAAGCTCTTTCCAGCAGGGAAAAAGATGGGTCGGTCGAGAAATAGCGATAATCGCCGCATCAATTCAACACACTTCATGATTCCTCCACTTATTTCTCAATGAACGCTAATTTTACCAGTCAGTAGTATGTACAGGAACGGGATGGTACGCTCGGCAGACAAATAAGTACCCTTGCTTTCTAGGCGGACCTATCCGGGGCGCCACCCTACAAACCTTCCGTCACTTTTTCCCGCACGCTATAGCTTAGAATATAGGGTAAGTTTATCGTAGCCTCTGCTTTTTTCTCTTATAGGTTATTGTTACAAATGGACAAAGTCAGCTCCGGTGCGGCTACAGCGCGGTCCGAGTTGAAACAGTCCCTTTCTGTAGAAACGTAGTATTGATTTTCGTTTTTTTGCTGCATCTCGTGCACTGCCAGTACTTCCGAATGCCGCGACCTCTGTCGCTCCGCATTGCATCATCCCTCGACCATCTATGTTGGTTTTCGTACTAGATGCACAAAAACAAGCCCAATCAAGACCCCAGCAAAAATCAAAAAGGCCCTAACCAAGCTGACAGCAAATTATCCTAAAACAAGGGTTCCTGCTCCCTGTCCTTCCGTTCATTTTGCTCAGTTGCACTGTTGACTAAATTTCAATGACATTTTGGCAACGCGAGACGGAAGCCAGCGACTGGTACGGTAGCTTTTGCAACTGGCTTCCGGTCCAAGAGAAATAGATACAGTGGTGACAACAACAGACTAAAATGAGGAAAAGGAAGTATCATAGACAAAAGAGAATTTAGTGTAGGCCAGCTTCCATATTTTCTCTATTCTTGGTGCTCATATTCTCTCACTTTAAGCCGTTCTTGCTACGTTGGATCTAAGTTGGCTACCCTTTTGAAGCTTGTAATTCAGGTAATATTAATATATATACATATTAATATTCTCTGAAATATCCACAATAGTCGAGGTACTTCCAAGGGGACTATATCTGTAATCACATTACGGCGTGGCGCCGGAACAGCTTGGTCGATGCTTATGAAAAGTCCAAGCTTACCAAACCACAGCTGTACGTACTGGAAGAACGAGAGGACGTAATTTTGTTAGGCGCCGGTGTGAACGGGACAGCTCCTAATCCTAGTCCACGCATGGAGGAGAGATCGAGAGATGAAGAAGGCGATAGGAATAACTTGTATTTGTAAGGTCCAGGCACAATCTATCTATGGTGATAGAGAAGCAATGGAGAAGTTCGCTGATGCGTGTTCGCTTTCGTACTCTTGCCGTGCTTCCTTCTCCTAGAGGAAGTCGCTGGTTCAGGCTAGTGGCATTAATGGCAATTGGCCCTTCCTACTTACCTACTACAGCACTAATGCAAGGGCGCAAAGGGTAAAGCAGTATCATAAGACGGCAGGATAGCTTACGGCGATAAGGCTAACGTCGAGAGAAGACGGGAACAGAGAAAAGGATGATAGCAGCAAACAAATCTTACCAGTTGTCAAATAGATAGTTAGTGTTGCCGTGCAACGTAATCGTTATCCACATGTTATATTTAATGGACGATTGACTTTGTCCTATATTGCTTACCACTGGGGAAGTTGCCATAGACTCCTTCTGCAGGCACCGCCACCAGTGCACCTGTTATTGATAAAACAGCTGTTGTTACCAAAAACAGCTTATGTGCACGCTTAATAACAGTACGCTGGCAAGTTTGTAGCGTGGGTTGGCTATCATAAAGTTGTTCTGGCAATAACTCCGTTTAGGGCTGAGACGGACTAACTAGTGTGATCTGGCCCGATCGTTATCATTTGGTGAGACACAGTGCTAAAACTATTTTTTGTGATATTAAAAGGCTAACGATAGATCGCAGATACAAGGGAGTGAAAATTATCTAGAAGGAACAGACATGATGAATCGTTCCTTTAGTGATCTGGTTTCAGGACCTCTGAGTGCATCACAGAGGTCTCCAAAGAGGAGGGAGAAATTATCTATCTGTGTTGTGTGCTTGATTGTAGGTTCCTTAGAGTTCGAGAAGCGGTAAACAAAAAGCGAAATCGGACTTATACGAGTTGGACTCGCTCTGACGCATAAAGCCCGGATGGGTACCAGAATCGGACCTAGACTTATTTAAGCTTGTCGGCCGAGCCGTTCGAGTGTAAATAAAGGGGTTACATAGACTTAAGGAGTTGTCGCCACCTATATTACATCTTTTTTTGCACAACAGCAGCCAAGCTTAACTTGGCAGTAACTGCATCAACAAAATTGACGCAAGCATTTGTTTCTATAGTTCGTTAATTAAGTTTTTAATACAGAATGCATACGTGCGAATAGATCTAGCGAAGATCGCGGATGTCGTATTCATATCTAGTTACAAGGCCTAAACCCTCAATCGTAGGCTAAGCTTGATGAATGCCAATTAGAAACTAAGCCTACGTATTTATTAGCCCTATACGCAGAAATGTGTTTATTAATCGGGTTAGGCATCACAAGAAAAAAATCGGAACAGAAATCGCTGGCCCTGTACGCGTCCTAGCATTGTTGACCGAACCGTTACCTGCAATAATGCATCAAGTCTATCGTTATCTTGCCATATTGAAACAGCCGCAAGAAATGTGGGTGGCGCCCATCACATTGTAAAAGCCCTCTAAAAGAAGGTGTATTCGGTCGTTTTCATAGATAAAGATTTACCTTAACCATTATTTTACCGTATGCCATATTAGACCCTGTGTTTGACCTTTCTGTCTTATTATCCATACAGAGTCATATTCATCTTACTGCCATACGTTCATCCTATAAGACCCCGGAGCGTTTTTTAGTTTTACTACAGATTTTTCTCCTAAATTTCTGTCTAAAATTCGCTTGCAAACTAGCGCCGCCGCCGCCGACATACTGATACGTGTTTTTCTAAAGGGAAAAAACAGTGATCTTTCGAACGACCTAAATTCCAAAAAAGGCCAGATTGGCCTGAACGAGTCGTGGCGCATCACGCTGCCTCTTTCTCCACGACCGGAAGAAGGTTGAGTATTCTATTGTAGCACTACTTACGTAAAACGTGCTGTGAAGATTATAAATAACGCTTTTCTCCTGAATGGCGGCACAGGCTTTCATCTGGAAATTTTGCGCACTCCTTTAACGTGTATAAGAAACGACAGAGCGAGCAAAGTGTTTCCAGCCAAAGCTAACCGTTCATCAATAATAAAAATTCTAAAGCGACTTGTAGAAGGCTATAGAATAAGGGAAGGGAAATGCGGATGCCTCACGACGACCTGCTTGCTGCTCAAAAAAGTTTAGAGGCTTGTGAGACCAGACCTGGAGATCGTTTGGAGCTGCAGCGTAATATGGTATTCTGGTAACGCAGATGGTTCCAGGCAATACAGAATTATTCATAATGACTCTGCATCTAAACAGCATTTCATGATTATGATCTGTTGAATTTCTTAACTCGTTTGATACTCGTGAGAGCCTACAAGGATAATAGTCCTGGACCGAGCGGCATGGAAAAATCAACAGGGCGGGATACACAACCAGACTAAAGAAAACATGAACGATAAGATGAAAATGGAAGTTTGGCTCTTATGAAAATACAAGAGCGTATTGAAACTGAATTGAATGCTGAGAGTGAACGATCTTTGCAATGAAGTACCTTCCACTTAACTTAGAGCTTTTCCTGTCAGTAAGCTGTCTCCGAAGCAGGTTACTTACGCCGGATTTGTGATCGGAATTGTCAAAACAAATTAGGACAAATAAAGTTTCTTAATTAAGATTTCATAAGTCGCTGTTGCTTTAATTGGGCTCAGTAAGCATTTTACCCATCAATAGTGAAGGCAGCAACCTTTGATGTGAGAAATATTTTCAACTCCACAATCTTCTATCGACGATACAGGTCAAGTGGGGTCTTGGGAAAACAAACAATTTCCACCAGTCTTCGCTAAAATTCAAGTAAACCAAAGTGGCATCTTTATAATGGGACGTTCTAGAAACGGGTGGAACAGAGAAATTCTTCAGCTCATGCAGGCCAACCTATAGAGCTAGACTGACATGAATATAGGCCGTAACGTGGCTAACTGAATTTTCGAATATGCACCGTAGAAATTCAAGTAAATAGTAAAAACCACCCTAATAGATTACCGTCATACAAATACAATGTCGTTGTATAGAAAGTATCTACGTAGAATTCGAAACTTGCGACATATTAAAAAAACACTGACGAAACTTAAAAACAGTAAATCGTAACAGCTGTATATTCCGAAGTTTGTACTGCACTCTTGGTGCCTTTCGTAATGTCCGCTATCCACAAAATGATTCAGTCGAATTGGCCTGTCGGAGTTCCTAATTTGTTCTGGTAAGTACGAGCCTACTAAGCAGGTAGGCCTAAAACAGCTTTTCATACATCAGAATGGGAAGAACACGTCAGGAAAAGGAAATGGCGATAATTACGTCACAGTTAACACTGTGGGTTTTTACGCACCCTGGCCTACTATTACTCGAATTGTTCGCAAGGTGTCTTAGAGGCAAATCTGATGCAAAGAGATTTACGCAGAGGCTTTCTGACTACAGTAAATGCTAAAATGATTGATGATCATTTGTTCACTCAAGAAAAGCACAGCAGACCTGTTTGGATTACTCACCAAACGAACATTCTTACCGTAAATGCAGGAATCAATCCTCGACTCAATCAACCTCTGGCTTGCGCATGGTCTAAAGAAGACTCCCATTTTTCCTAAAATTTCTACCCTATGCTCATGTTCTGAATATTATGCCCAGTGATATCTCTTTGAAGAAAGCGTACCCGTTGATAAATAAGTTTGTTTCAGTGTTCCAAAAAGTGTTGTAAAATCGTAGCTAGCTATAATGTCAAATGGTAGGCTATACGTAAGATGGCGTACCGATTAGTAGGGACAAGTTTGGCATGTACGTGCGTCACGCGAGTATGTTCTAGAATAAGGACTTGTAGCAGCCAAACAGCCGATATTTAAATCTGCCAGGCGCTGTATCAAGACTGTCTGGATAAGCCTTCAATAAATATTGTCACGAGAGTGCCAACTTGCTTAGTGTCATTGTGAAGAGGCGCTTAGAAAATAGACCGAAAAGTTTCGACGTCGACGTGTGATTTATGGTGTTAAGGCTTCAGTTTAATGCTGAGGTCGATTCGAAAGGCAAGTACTTAAAGTAGCACGTACGTCACGAAGTTCTCTACACGTCACCTTATTATCTGTTTGAAGTTAAATGCAGAGTGTGCATCGAAATGATTCCGATGGATCGTCTATACATGTACATGTAATCATGGTTTGGCTCGAGATGCTTAGATAAGAATATTAGACGAGTTTATATGCATCATTCTCATTATTATCCATTTGTTCTTAGATGAAGATCCAGTAAACTGAACTATATGATTAAAGGAAAAAAATTACTCAGTACGTTTGCCTGTGCCCACAACGGTAACAACTAGGGATGTATTATATTGAGTTTGCTAATATTGGTAGAGTTATTCAGTAGATTTCGGCGATTATTAAACTAAGGGTGCTAAGAAGACATGAGTGCGCGAACCATCCTTCAAGCTTATTCTATGCGTCGCTAATTTATCGATAACAAATTACAGATAGTTACCTGAGCTAACTATTGTTAGCTATTACATATTAGGCAAGCGCACTGGAAAGATAACGTATTTGACAACTACACATAAGGGAAGTCCTCGAACTTTGAATCCGAGGCTCGTCGATTTCATACTAAAAACCAACCATCTGTTGGAGTACCTAACAGATACCTGACGTAAAACTCGACATCTTCACGATAATGAGTAAAAGACCAAGATAAAATCCAGTGACCTGACTTGACGGGTAGGCATAGAGTGATACCCGAAAGCTACTGGGATCAATTACAATCGATCTTCCATTAGTAACGTTTAAAATTAGTTTCAATGTAAGATCGTTTGTTGCTAAAACTTCACACCTTCTGTCTATTTGGTGAAGTTGTGTTTGTATTGCATCATATGAGAAAGTCCTACCTACCTACCTACCTACCTACCGCGGTCTTCCATTCTTTCATTTCTTTCCATTCCAGTCTTATAATTCCAGAAGCAAACAAATCGAACTATCTGTATAATAATAGGTTATTATTGCTACTGCTACCCTATTACTAGAAATTATGCGTTGATTCAACAAATTCGTTAAATGCATGAACGTTATGAGATACCATATTGAAGTTACATTCTAGCATGTAATCTTGGTCTAAGGGATCGAAGCGGTTCCAGCTTTCTTGGGCGAATTTTCAAAAAGTTTGGCAAACATTCTAGGTTGCTGTACCATTCCAGGTGGCCGTGTGCTAGAAAGGTTTCCAAATGAACTCTGCAAACTGGCAATAATTATTCGTGACGTTATTTTTTTCGGCGGCGCGCCACGTCATTTCGCTTAGTGGGTTTATTTCCTAAATGAATGGGTCACAGTTGTGCCCATTTGTAGGTTTCTACATATGGAACTACCGAACACATGTTATGCAAAATTAGAAACATCCAGAACGTAGAGGGGTAGTGTAAAATGCATATTTCCTCGTAGCTGATACATTCGCTAAGCATTACCGTAAATACTATTTTGTTTTTCCAAATAGCATGTAAAAATAGGCCACTTTATTCAGAATTCTGGCACGAGTTAGCAGACGATCTACTCTAGCAGCGAATTTAGTCCATCCAGATATTTGATAAAATGCTTTGTGAAAACATTGTGATTATAACCTTAATCAGCTGCGAAGTGATTGCCTCCATACAGGACAACATCGTCTTTTCATTTATTTCTCTTCAGCCAGTTGGACTGGATGGCTTCTAATTAAACGATATCGTGAAAACCGATTGCCATATATGAACGAGATCTCAGCGGGAAATCTTTGCGTAGAAATCGACCTTGATAATGCTGACAGTTACGTGAAGCCGTGATCCGTTAGTTCTCATTACGGTCAAGCAGTTCTTACATGAACAAATTCACATCAATAGTTATACTGTTACATATAGTAATAGGTTCATGGTTACTTATAATGCTCTCGTGAATGAATCGTCTGCAACAGTTCCAACCGCGCCAGATCGATTCAACCAATTTCAAACTTAGGACTATTCTTTCCGTTGAGAATCCCATCAGCAATGCTACCAAGTGATGCAGCCAAGTAACTGCTCTTTTTCTATTATTGCGTTCGTCTTTGGTCGCTTACTCTAACCCGACGATGACCCTTCTGCCTGGCCAATAAATCTCGCGTCTCGAAAAAGCATCTTGCGTTTCAAAAGATTTCGAATCGAGCCAAATGGTACAAAAGGCTTGCGCCTGAATACTGCCAGGCTTTGAGATGGATTCAGTACCACCCTTTCCTTGCTTCGGCCGGTTTGGGTTGCTATTGTTGCAAGTTAACGAAATCGGCTGCGACTTTTTGAAAATATCTAGCTCTATCATCCGAACCACGCAAACCATCTGGCACAACAAGCAGATTATAGAATTCCATTAAAGCCAATGAGTAACGTTGAAAACTGCTCTGGTAAATCGGTCAAGCTTGGGAACTCCGCTATGATGACGCGGTTAAGTTCAACCGATACAGGCTGATTTCATAACACGGAGCGTTTAGGTAGACCATAACAGTCTGTCACTGACCAAATGTGTGCACTGGGATGCGGCCAACCCACTTAAGCCCCAAAAATATAAGCAAAGGCTATAAAAAAGCGCACTGTCACGTATGGCTGGGTGCTCCAAAGGCTAGGCCCCTGTAAAGATCAGGAAGCCACATTGCTTGATTTCTTTTCAACTGTTGTTGATATTGACTCCTCTCCGCACAATTGGGGTCAATAGCATATCCTCTCTAGCCAGCATACTTGCCGTCTGCAAAGAGACCGGATGACCTGTCTCAAACAGATAATTATCAATTCTTGTCACAGTATGTCCTGCCATACAGACCTGCAGGGCAGCCGCGATGGCTATTGCAGGCTAGCAACCTCTGCTTACGGCAAAGGAATAGGCTGTCTGGTACAGGACGAATAAATCGTACTCTCAAAAATTGAATCTAGCGGAAACCAAGAGCCAATAATGCCCGGTAGAATTTCCATCTTCATGTAGAGTCACTTTCTAACAACATAACTACAATACATTACAAGTTAAACGTTGGTCGCTGAGTGACATGCTCTGCCGTGCAAGATCGCGTAGTGCATAAGCTACAATTGCGAAGTATGCTGATTACAAGGAATACTATCAGATACGGTTTTTTTCGGTCGAAGTGCCATATGTCTCTCACTGTTCAGCGTCATTAGGTACCAGGATCCCAATAAAAATCAGACAACCCACTGCACTGGTAAAATTAGCCGTCAGTTGACTCTTAACAGCGGCAAATATACCGGAACCTCACGTTTGCGATTCACAGTATCAAACGTCGGATTATACCGCCACGCCGTTGAAATACAAGCTTCATGACGGTCCTGCAACTATAATCAGCTAGGCATTTTTAACATCGGCAAAATTCTGCGGTCATCACAAGTCAGTGTCAAAGCCAGCATAACTATTATCTAGTTTTTACACCCCCCACTGGTTTAGTTCTACACGTCCTTCCAACACGAAAATGTTAGCCAGTTAGGGAATCAGTGCTAGCACCGTGCACGGTACATTCCTTATATAAAATCGCAGCTCTATAGATAACAGCAGTTGATCATTTAGTTAGACGTCGCCATGACCACTATTGACGTCAGTCAGAGCGAAGGTACCGTGTGTAGTTGATTCACTCATAGACTGATCGCTAACCAGTTTGACGGCGCAATAGCGTCGCCGCTATGAAACAGGTAAAACATAACATGTTAGCGTAATAGTTGTGGAATCCGATTTATTTGTGGTCACAATTACGGAGAGATATACGCTTTGCTGTGTTATGTGGACGTTTGATACTGACGACGTTACCGTCAGACTGAAATGAGTAATTACAACTTTTGAGCCGCAGCCAGCAGTACTGTCACTATGCGACCCTGATCGCAGCAAACGTGATCATAGTAGACCTAAATAAGATGTACTACTTGAAGATTTACTCTCGAAGATATTTAAAAGTCTTCATTAAAGCCTACACAGTTTGGTGCGAGCCTTCGTTAGAGGGAGACGAGAACGGTATGGAACTAACTGATACCAACCTTCACAGATGTTCAATTTTCACATGTCGTATCCACATAGTGCTCACATAGTGAGCAAAGTCTGAGAAACGATCATAACAAGACGATCAGCCTGTCTACGCTAACAACGATGCCTACGGACGACTATTAGCTTCTCATCTAGTTTTTAAGCGTCGGTCATCGTAAAATGTTATTTGGACAATTTTTTTTTCCTAACGGAAAACTACTTTTCGTTTCGAATCTATCATTTACAATTGTGGGAAATATTCGTCTCTAACTATTATAAACAATATAGATGAGACTGTCGGTTATTAACCGTTAACCATTAGCCTGTAAGGTACCAAACGAAAATAGCAAAAGCTGCCACTAAGAACCCCTCAATTTGATTATTCATTACAGGCGACAATTTCAAATCTGGAAACGTTGACAACCCTACGTTACCGCTGCCAGTCGAGGTAAATGACAATAATATTGGCTTCATTTATGTACATCAATAAGTAGAAACGTTCCGTAGTAAGCATTGTCGCATGTTGACATTAATCTGTCAAATTCACTATTTCTACACGTTCTATAGATGAAGCGAAAAAAAATACGATAATTGCAGAAAAACAGCTTGCCGAAGCCCGTAATTATAACATCTTGGCTATTAGATCACACGCCGGTTGTTCCACAGTTAATATATGTTTGCATCAAACTGTCGAATTGCAAATCTGATCCCAAGAGCTACAAGCGTTCGGCGAACGTCTTTGTGGGATTTCTGAAAAGCTGCTCCAGGGGTTCCGAGATGACTATGTATAGGTCCTTCGAGGAAAGGTGACAGGCTTCGTACAAGCAGCTGTCTTGTTCCAGACCCAGCTACCGGCAGGAAACAGAAGAAGTTGAAATAGCAGCGCTTTAACACCGACAGGTTGTTATGCTGAGGGGCGATGGTGCAGTAAATGCTAAGCGGGACGAGTAAAGGCATCGTCGGTGTGATGATGTTATAGGCGTGCAGGATAAGGGTTATTGGTGTATGCCGAACATGCCATGTCGTTCTATAAAACGGTAATGTGTGATTAAAAGTTCGGGCTTTGTCGTATAAAGGAAACCACCTTTCAGGTTCGTTCACGTTTCGACCTGTTGCTAAATGGGATCAACAAGATCTGATGTGCGAAAAAAAGGCCCGGCCACTACCCCCAGACTGTTGCTGGGTTATCAGTTACCTCGTACTTGTTGCCAATTGCATGTAATCAAGAACTTCAACAAATTATTCCATTGATTGAAATTAACCAGTTAACGTCATCTAACTCATTAAGTCGCTCGTCCTCTTTTCTCATTTTAGTTGTCGTGTGCTTTGTACCTAAAATTAAAACCTTAATGACCTATTAATCGGTTAAAGGAAATATTCTGAACGATTTTATGCTGCAAAGAAATGACATATACGGTATGCCTGTTCGCACTGAATGTAACATCTTTCGCACCTTTCGGATTGTGACATAATCAGCCATTTTGAAAACAACGAACCGGTAGGTGGTTCGATAGATCAAACAACTTAAAACAGCCGGCGGCCTTGTCCAAGCAGGCTTCTGTGACCTCTACCGATGTCTGAATAAAATTAAGATTCTTATTACAGTTATTCAGGCAGGTCAGAGCGATACAGTTCTTTCTAAACGTTTAAATGGCTCATTGCACAGCTGATTTTGCTCTAGCCAACGATAGTTCGAAACAGATAACTTACAATAAAAGTATCTAACTATTTGCTTTTACTAGTTTCATTTATAGTACGTTAAAGCTAAAACGAGTTTTGGGCCTGATTCTTTTTGCTCAACATAGTATCAGGATAATATTTAGCTATAGTTGGCCGGACGTCAATTTCGAGCTATCTCAAAAAGCGATCATCTCACCCTTCTGTTCTTGCCTTACGTGAAAATTTCGATCCAGAATATCGCTATAGGCAAACGCAACGGAATATTGTGTGCGGCCGTTTTTATTTGCCGATGGTCCAAACGCCGCGTCTGACGACAATGATTTCAGCAAAGGCGATTCTTATGATACGGCGGCATTCGCAGGCTGTAGTCACACAAGATGACAGGAGAACAGAGCAAGTGCCAAAGGATACAGTATCTTTGCAATATTAAAAACATCTACTTACCAGACTTGTATTTTTAAACACTTGAGTGGTTAATAGCGTAGACTCCTTCAACCGAGTAGATCAATGCGTTATGGCAAAAGAATTACGGAATCGAACCGTTCCGAAAGAGTACTGTCTAATCCTGTAGACATGGGAACATAACACTGGATTCTAGATTATTTTCGATCGAATGTGAAAGTTAACAATTGGAGACAACAACACCCATGTAAATGGCAAATTAAAAAAGTAGGCATCAGGAAACTTTCAGAGAGACAAACAGATCTCGAAGAACCTAGATGAAGGCAGATCAGACCTCACCCCCACGACCTTGGCCATAGCACCGAATTGTTAACTGTATCTTACAGCAGAACTAAGTTCTTTGTACTGAGTCGCCTCTTCGCAAGACAGACTAAATGTAATGTTTGCCTGAGCACTACGTTCTAATTTTCTAATTTAAAACTAATTTACTACTCAGAATCAAGTATTCGATAAAATTTGCCGTTAAGCTTTTTATACCATTCTGCCAAATTAAGCACGGTTGTACCGCAGTGTATCTCTTTATCTGTTAGCTCGGTAAATCAGATCTGCATAAATCCGGGCCAGCGCTTAAATTTTATGAGAGGGAATACCAGAATTGATATAATGCCATCGCCGCTTATTACAGATAATACGAAGCTAATGCAGTTTTCATGTTCGAGAAGACTTTGCAAGAACTTTCTCAGGTGAGCAGGTCCTATAGGACCACAGTTCTAAACGTATTCAGATGTCATAAGTCGTGCGCTGTTAACGATACCTAGCGCACTTAATCGTAGCCACCTGGAGAAACCCCACTTTCGAGTATGTTGTGATAGCAGTCAGCGACTCCATAAAACCTAAACTTTCCAATGCCCTCTGCTGACGGGTCACCATGAACCAGCCGATATATACAAACGGTACATGCAAGTCTGCTTAAATAAGAAGTGCGATAACTAATTAAATAGCTTGTCCTCTTTCCTTTTCTTAAACAGCATATAACTGAAGGTCCCAGATCACCCTTACTGATATACGGTGTTACGTATGGATAAGGCGAGCGAGTAATCTAGACGTAAAATGAAGGCTAGACACGATTTCAGTTTTCTCTATTTTTACCTGTCGACACTAGTCGTCTATCTGTCCGTATTGCGCCCGATCGAAATGACCGATCCTAAAGAAGGTTGTTGTTTTCATAATTAAGCGTAGATTTTTAATGGCATAAAGTGCGATAGCGATTCGATAATATTTAATTACATGAAATGATAAAAAAAACATTTCGTAAACGGTCAAGTAGATCGGTAGTGGTAGGTTTAGTGTTAAAATCGATCTCTTGTATGGTAATGTTTGAATCGTGGCAAAGCAAAACCTATTTATTCTGCTACCTTCCAATGGGTTTTAATCGCCTGAAGCCAACGACTGAGATGCTCCTGTTAGACCCTTAATTTTATACTGATCTAAATATTAACTGAGCGAAAGCAATCTAACTGCAAATCACACTTTATCCACTGGTCAGTGGCGGTTACTAACAGAGGCCGTGTTTACCGACCCTGCCAAGGGCTTAGTTTAAAAATTCCAAGACATCCTCCATTACTACGGAGTTATCGTCATTCAAATGTCAGGCCAGTAACTGTTCGTAATCCTAAGGACAACAATGTATTCTCCTTAATGCCAATGTGGGCAAACATCGAGTAGGACAGTCGACAAACAGCTCTGTCGCACCGAACGCTTATCAATTGATCTCCTGTTAAGAGATTCTTTACTATACTTGTTTTTGCAAAAAATGATTGATTTTTTATTACTAGTCGGTACAACAATAGGTATAGGGATAATAGCTCATGCTGATAATTGTTTGTCCTTCTTTACAGCCACAGTCGAATTTGCCCTTGCTCGCACTTGGTATCGCCTTCTTCATCACCGGTACTTTCCTGCTAGTTTCGGTGTTGATTTTCGTACGGCGTAAACATCCTAATACACGGAGCTGTCGTGACATGATGACTTGTCAGGTCGAAGCAAATACAGGACTCCCCCTCACTCGGAGTCATTCACTTAATAAAGGCATACAGTAAGTCACCCCTCTGTTACTTTATTTTACAGGCGACCAGGAAGTAAAAAAAAACCGGTTTTATGAAGGATTTCGGGTACTTTTAAATTATTGTTTCTATATACTTACCACAATATATGGCAAACACCAAATCAGGCTTGGTTCAGTACAATACTAAACTAAACGGCCACTATCTACAAAACAGCCAACTGTTTCACGCCGGTAGGTATAACGTAACATTGCTGGCTCCGGCCGGTTCTAACGAACTGTGTATCCATGTTCGGATTCGAACCTAGACCGTTACGTATAAACTTTAGCAGGAAAAGACGTTACCCCCTAAGCTATCACGAATTCTACTTTACATTAATACCATTATTTGACAATTGTCTTCGACCATTGTAATAGAAAAAATTCAAAGCGACATAATAATTATACCCCAGCCTTGATGTGAGCTTGTGTATGACTAGCAATGCAGACGACCTGGACTTTCAAGGCTACAGGCCTAACGTCTTTATTTATACTCTGCGTATATACTACTGCAATTTTCTAGATCGTCATATGCATCCCATTTGCTGAGAGCCATCAAAAGCCGGCTAGGCCAGATCGGCTAACCTACCCACGCATAGAGATGGAAGATTGTCCTAAAGGATCAGTTTTGCGGAAAACGATATATACAGTGCCGTGGATGCTATGTTCCATCTACTAGGGGGCATTTCTCGCATCACAAATCGATCCGATAGGTCTTCTTTGACAAAACCTCTGAACGGATCGGGATTCTATACAATATCGCCTACTGCTGCTGCAAGAAAAAATAATTATCGCTGACAGTGTCAACTAATATTTGATGCAGCAAGATTCACGTGAAGCGATATTTATGTCAGGCATCGTAACGATTCAATGTGCTGCATATAAAATTGACAGAAAACACACACGGGTCATTAAGTGGAAACTCTTGTGTCGATTTCTTAGCAGAAGGACGCTAGTAGTGAGGAGCTTAGGTCCTGAGAAACGGACATTTTGCTGAACTATATAATTCCGCTTATTACTTCAAAGTCAGAACAGCTGCACATAATTGTTAAAAAAAAGAAAAAAAAAAATATATATATATATATATATATGTAAAAAAATAAAAAATAATATTTCGAAAGGGCCCACTGCATTTCTCCCTGAAGTTTTTCAGTATCCTACTTCCGATTGCAAAGCTTGCGCCATCTTCCTTTCGTATTACTTCTAGCGGCTTGGTCTGTTTCCGAACCCGCTTCTTACAGACACCAATCGATAAAATCCAAGGAGAAAAGCTTCAATCCCTTAAAGCGGCACGGGGAAAAAGGAGTCAATCTACTACAAAGTTTTACTTCGGGTTGCTATTACCACCTCAAAGGCTAGCATTTATATTAAATTCTATTTCACGGCTTGGCATAACACAAAGATCGGCTAGATGCGTATCAATTGAGTATTGGAAACGAAACGTATTAATTAGCCAGTAAGCGAATGCAGGGAGAAAATGGCAGAGAACTGTGACATAGAAAATATTGAAAAGGTGACAGTTTTGTTCAGGTCCACAAACCAATCACAGAAAATCATTAGATAGGTTGTACATTTCAAACGTCTCATGAATACATAGCCAGTGCAAAGTTCTACTTGAAGCGTTTGTGTGAATCGAGATACACATCCTGGCGTACACGTCTATTAAGGCAACCCTTGGAAGTGTAAATGACACGGGGTAGAAAATATATAATATATATGTATCATTGCCAGGGCACGGGTTGGGAAACGATTCTAGTGGGCTCGCAAGCCTGCATTTGGGCAGACATGCTCTGAGTGTATGACAATTTCATCTGAAATATTGACACAGCGATAAGAAGGCTCCATCTTGATGACCTCCTTGCTGTTGTCCATGCTGGGTAGAACAGTGAATTACTCGTTCGGAATAAATATTTCCCTCACATTTAAGTGCCCATTAATTGATAAGTTTGCATTGCCCTTCTGTTTCATCTTACCTTTACTTGTTGAGTACTATTCGTCGGTAGTTAAAATTTACAGTTTAAGAATATCAGCGTTTGTCTTTCCATTCATGATCACCGCGTTCTATAGGCACCCAATTTTATCTGGGTAATACTATTGCTTTTGATATATCACGTGAAGAGCAGCTAACACAGGGACTTCTCGTAAAAAGCTAACAAATCAAATCTCGGCAGATTCCTGACACAGAAATTAAACTGTCCTCACCTGCTCAGGTCTGCAACAATACGTGTATCATAAGAAGACTTATTTACCCGTCGAAGTCTTACTTGTAATAAATGTTCTCCGGCTAACGTACCCCCGATTTCGTTCTATCTCTGTCTGCCCAAATTGATGCTTAATTTCCGAATCATAAAATGACGTAGCATTCAGGCCTGCTGATCTCATAGACTGACGCTTGACCATTTCAACTGAATATCTGTTAAGGATTACATAAAGGCGCTCTTTGCACTGCATCGAAATTAAAAGCAATTGCACACTGCTTTAATATAGCTTGCGTAAAACACATTCAGGGTCTTCACAGGGATATATTGAATTATATAAGTAACCTGCTTTTTGGGGATGCATCTCAACATATCTTGACTCTGACAAGCTGATATAATCACGGGTTGAACGAGAATCTGATTCGCTTGGATCGACATAACAAAGCGTCTTGGAAGTTGTGGTACTGCGTTGCTTTACGGTTGCGTAAGTTGAAGATAACTTGTGCGGCAGAAATATTTTTCACGCTCTATTCGGCAAAATAAAATAGGTACTGTTCTTCTACAACACGACCCAGGCTTTTTCATGGTGTATCATGAGACATTATATATCGAGCTTTTACCTAACCCGTGTTGTGGGTTATTCGCTATCAAGCTTGAAAATATGTCAATAAATCAGGCGGAAACAGAGTTAACATGAGGCCCCCCACTGTTCGGAAGTTTCGCTAATAGACGTACTTGTGCATACGGGGCGTCGCGCGTGAGTTTTTTGTCATACAAAAAGTGCTCATTTAAAACCAGGATGTATCAAACATGAAATTCTTATAGCATATTTTATATATTCTGTACATTTCTGGGCATATTACATAAATGTAGAATTATGAAGGAAACATTTAATTTACAGCACTCGATGTCGAATCCACAGAAAAACGTTTAACTCAAGAATATTAATTCCAGTGTTATTCCACCGGCCCACTCCCAACAGACTCTCATAATCCTAAGTTTAGGCTTTTTATGCTACTTATGATAAGTACTTTTTCGTTGGAGGATCTTTTCGACGAAATTTCATTGGCTGCGTTTTACCATGGATTAGAATGAATGAAGCAATAAAATAAGATGTATTCTTGGATATCAAACTATTAAGCACAATTTATTGAGACATGATCGCACAGACTCGCCAAAAAGCTTTATGTTTAAAAAAAAATCAAGACAGAACCGGAAAAGTTACCCTTAGTAGATGAAAAATAGTTTTGACCGGAATTTACGGTGCTCTTGAGAGAAAGC
This sequence comes from Varroa destructor, assembly GCF_002443255.2. NCBI lineage: Eukaryota > Metazoa > Arthropoda > Arachnida > Mesostigmata > Varroidae > Varroa > Varroa destructor. The sequence continues at coordinate 18,011,247 of NW_019211458.1, forward strand.
ACGAGATCATGCAATTTGTCTCATGTGGGCGAAGTACATGATACACTGGGAGAAAATCAGCCTTTAAGCAGATGCTAAAAAAAAGGTCAGGCTGTAAAACAACAGCAGCAGCTTACTTTTAGTTGTATTGATAGCCGATTTGATATGTAGTACTTTCAGCACTCGAAATGAATAATTTTTCGTCGGTATTGTCTCATATCACGCTCCTACCATGTTGGTCTTATTCTTGAATTATCAATATTGACCCCTCAATTAACGGCCCATATCGGCAAAATAAAACTCTACACATAGTTCCTCTATGACGACTTATATACATATTTATTTTTTTGTTTGTAAACGGTTTTTTATGATTAACAAGTTACGAGTCACCAATGTGTGATCACTCCATGTCGAGGCTTCCTCTTGCTTGTTGAATCTGTCGTGCCTCAGGCTGGTGTCGTCGAATTGATTAGTCCTTATTCACTGTTAGTTCAAACTATTGACAAGGTAAGAGCACTCGATATACCGGCTATTGACATGACCGTCTATATAGATAGTGCTTTTTGCCTTATAAAGGAACCATACTACATTAAATGAGTCGTCCTCGCGTTCGTTTTTTCGCGCGCCAGGACATGCAGGTGGCAAAATCTTCACTATTAAATATCGTTGCATTGGTACGTCACGGTTTGTTGATAAGTTTTTTTAATCAAGTTTCATACTATATTGTTATGATAAAAACAGGTTTGAAGGTATGTTTATCCTTTATGCATGACCAATGTTTAATCGACATCTACACATAGTTATTTTCGTCCTTAGTCAACCATTTTGTCGTTTCGCTTTCTATTATATATGAGTAAGATTTTCTAAATCTGGGTCAAGCGTCTTCTGTTGGATTCGTAAGCTGTTATAAAAAAACCTGTTCTGAATAGTACGTAGTACAATGAAGGGCTAGCTACGACTTAATTTAAGCAAAGATAGTTCTCTACTATAGTTTTACACGTGAAACGAGCGAAAATATGTTCTAAGGTATAGAAATATGCGCCCTCTTAGAACATGCATCAATTTTATTAATATTATTATTACATTTCTGCGCGTGCTTTTCGAATAAATATTGTCCTTTTTTTACGAATAAAAAAACTCAATTAGTTCATTAGGTAAGTAATCTGTATAAGTGGGCTATATAGCTTGCTTAAATTAGGTAAACTTAGATCGTGATTCTTTCGAGTTTCATCAATGGACGCCGGTTCGAACTATTACGCAATGACGTGTAATGGCACTGTCGGGAACAGATCAGGGCCCCCTTTATGCAAACTCAGGCAACAAATAGATTTGGGTACGATTGGAAATTTTTTGCCTTTGTGAAATTACAATTAAGCTTTAAGCGGGGCAAATGTCTTTGTTGGTTTTAATGTATTGAGGATGCTGCATATCATTTTAGTATGCTAGGCAAAAGGGGCGTTAGCTCTTATAGTGCACTACGAGCTCCAATCAACTTTTAATTTCGCTAGGATAGCATAGTATAGGTAAACGTTACTTCGAAATCTAAATTTTCCAGAAGGCGCGACCAGGGTTAAAGTTGTTAAAAAAAATGTTGTCGTATCTCGCTCGCGTCGTCTTGAGGGATGCCATCACGGGCTATGCATCACTGAAGTTGATTCCATTAACAGCGAGTTTGGTGTTTTCAAATAGGACACTGAATTCTTTCTGTAAAAGGGGTGAAAGTAACGCCGATAAAATGCGTAATGAAAGTTACGCTAGCTATGTTATAGGTTACTGTCTGGCCTAACTCTACCACCAAATACACAATGATTGCAATTATTGTTTTTTTAAAACATCCTGCACAAGCAAATTAGCCCTTAGCATATGTATTTCCGAAATCATTTATAAATCAACATTGAGTTGTTCAACAACTTTTCAAAGATGCAAAATAAGAAAGACTTCTGATCAGTTAAGTAGCAACGTTGTTGGTCCAAACATTGCTTCTGAACCATAGGTACCATCTTAATTCTTAACCTATGTCAGAAAAGCTAAATATCACTAATTTAGAGGATGTAACGAATTTACAGGATGCTTTGGTGTCTGCCACGATGGTCTATGGCAAGACGGACAACTTGGCTTGCATTCAAGACCCTTCTCTCAACATACTTCTTTTATATTCTTCCTCATTAATTGTAAAAGTGTACTTTCATTTACGAGTTACAGCCACTTCGCAATCCGCCTCATATGGCGTACCGACGACGAGTTTCTGGCGAACCTTTAGCTCCGGCCCTCAAAACACCACTGCATGCGCATTACCAGGGTCTTGTGAGAATAACAGGCCGCCTCTGTAAAAGCTATCGCAGTCGGCAGGATTCGAACCTGCGCGGGGAAACCCCATTGGATTTCGAGTCCAACGCCTTAACCACTCGGCCACAACTGCACGATTGGCGAAAACAATCGCTAGCAAGTTTACAAATCAATCGAATTGATTTACCTGCAGGGAACGTGTTTTAGCAACGTGCTTAGTGTGTATTTCCGTAGAAGGGGTTGTTTCGTTGAGTACTGCTTTTGGTAGCAGAATCGGTCGAAGTGGGGTTTAAACGGGTTGTAAGTAAAAAAGTAACAATTTAATTTAATTAGTCGCACTTTCTTGAAATATGTTACATATTTTAAGCAACCCATAGTGGTCCACAATAGTATTCTTCAGCATTAGAGCTGGTTTTCTTGCATTTTCAGAAATATGCACTAGAGCTAACTGCCCTTATGGGAAATATAAAACCAATATTTTTTTTTCTTATACTGTAACATTTTTACTGGAAGAATTATGAGACGCACAGCTGTTAATAAAAACCTGATATTAAGTTAGAATTTTTATTCGGGTAACCGCTCGAGCAAAGTTTTGAAGACTATTTTTTTTGAAGATCTATTTAAATTTATCTCTAAACTAAAAATTTTATTTTCGTTCGGTTTTTTTTTTATCAAAGGTACCACTCGTGGTTCTAATATAATTGAAATAAACAGTAATTCTTCAGGAATTCACTGCTAATTTTCAATCTGGATTTAATAAATAATCAACCTAAATTAAAAATGTGTAGGTAACAGATCCCATGGCAGGTTTCCATTACTTGTTATTATTAAACAAACGATTTTCAATGAAAAAGGTTTTATTCCAAATCGAGCATCGACTTAACAAGGGCCAGCTGTCGTCGTAACCTAACTTACCAAAACAAGCTCGTAATCAGATGTTTTTGATTAAGAAAGCCAAACTGGAGTTCGCTTTTCTGTGTACTTATTTCATGAAATGTTCAAATATATAGTGCAGACCAAGAGCAAAATGATAGTTTAGGTTATATAAGTGAACTATTTTATAAGTTTCATGATAAAAAATATGTAACATTACTTTTGTTTATATTATCCTCATTTCTTATCTTATATATATTTGCTATAGCAGGTTTGTTTCACCCCCACTAATTACATCGTCAACCCTGCACAAAATAGACACGGGTTGTTATTAACCAGTGCACTCAAACAATAAGAGTGTTTGCATTTACGTATTCGTTATGATCCTCATCTAGCGTATTTATATTTATGTTTGAATAAGTCTATCTACAGATTGATCAAATTTAATAAAATTTTTTTGGGAACCTCCTGTTTTCTACAGCAAACTTTATATAGCTTCAATATTTAGAACGGCTTTAACAAAAATAGCTATAGCTATTTATACCTTATAAGGTAGTTTTTCCAATAGCTACATAAAAGGCATCGATTTTTGTAACTCGCCTCTAGAAATGGTACATCTCTATTTGTTTGTCCTCCCGCCAGTAGTGTGATTTGATTTTTAATGGTTGATGGCATAAAGGTTGATAACAGTGAAATTACGTCATGGAGTCGTTCTATTCACATCAATATATGAGTGCATACAAAATTATCTCCTAATTAGACACCGCTACAGTTTTACCAGTAAGGAATATCTATATATAAATGTATATATTTTGCGATATCGAACAAAAAAGGCAAAATAGGAATATACGCAAAAACGTTGCTATTAACGATAACTACTACTATTAATCGACTTTATATAATCTACTTACTGTATATTATATACGATATTACTTATCATATAATAATTAGACGTATGAGAGATTCACTAGCATGCATAATATTACGTACATAAGCAGAATGGACACTATACGTTTCTACAATTATTTGAGGATTATTATTCTACAAGTTATTTGAACGATAAATTGCTTTTTACATATAATGAACGGCTCTACTAAGCTTACTTTTAGTAAGTTACTTTTTTTCGTAGTGTATTTAATCGCAAATTAAGTTATGATGTAGTTAAAGTATGTATAATGCTTACAGCGTAACTAATCACCATTGTACTAAACTGATTCAACAGTTTAAATTTTTCACAATAATGGCAACAATGAGGATCATGGGAAAAGCCGCTGATGTTTTATGCTAAGTTTAAACGAGAAAACTATAATCCAGTACTCTTGCATTATTTCTAAAAAGCTATTTTTCTAACTCTTGTAAATATATCATTATTATTAACAATTATGAATCGAAACATTTATTCATCCATTCAACGTTAACGTAATGTCAATGTATAGAACATCATTCTAAACTACACAATGTATGCTACATTGACTTTATGAGTAGTCAATTACCATATAAAATAAACCTTCAAAGGTGGTAAAAGACCCAAGGAATTTTGGTTCATCGAAAAATCTTTTTACAAAAAATTAAAAAAAATAATACTATTTGTAACACCTTATGTTGTGTGTAAAACTCCGTTGTCAAAATTATATTGATGTTTGTTATGGTTGCCATCATGTAATAAACTTACTTCTCTTAAGGGCTAGAGCATAGATATGCTATTACTCAGAACCGTGTTCAGTAAAAGATACTCAATTAAAACAAAAAATTACCGCAGCCGGCAGGATTCGAACCTGCGCGGGGAAACCCCATTGGATTTCAAGTCCAACGCCTTAACCGCTCGGCCACGACTGCTCAGGTGGCAAGTCGTGGTCCAGCGTGTTTAGATCACTAACTTACCGGCCCAGTTGGTATTTGTGCTCTTTACTACACCTATTGGAACTTTTTCTATAACGTACGGTACGAAATATTAAATTATTTAACCCTCAGCGACAGAACTTACTGATGTTTATTTATGTATAGAACTGACGGACCTAGCGTTCACTGGTGAACAAAAACACTTTTAGTGGTGACGTTCACCGTCAAAAATGGCTCCTGATGCCTACAGACCATAGCGCCCTCTCTAGGATGTTGTACCAGTTATAAAACTACGTTAGCGATGAATTAGTATAAAGACAACTATCAAATACTGCATGTGGGTGAAAAATTGAATTTAGAAGTGGGTAAGCGCAAAAACGTTGTTCGTTTTCTAAATAGTTGTAATTATTTTACTATGCTAAAGGCATTCATGCCGATTTTGCTCAAGCAGCGATGCTACCGCCGTTTCTAGCTCCGCTTACGGCGGCCTCAGTCTTCACACCGCGTTGTCATGGAGACCCCCTGACGTGGAGAGGGCACACGAACAGAAATAGAACAATGGTAATAGGTAAATGATAGAATATATGTGGGACCACCGGCATTCGCCCCGGGCAGTGTGAAAAATAACAACAGAACTTTTTTCTGCCAATTGTGTCCTTGCATAGATCATCTTTGTAAATGTATAGAAATGCTGCTGGCGTCTAATTATAATACATAGAATATATAAGAACTAAATGGTAAGACGTCAAGGGATTAGAGTGGTCTCAAAGTGTATATTTACTACGCAGCCGTGAAATCTTCATGAAACTTTTACGTAATCGTATAATAACCTAAACAATATACTCTTTCTGATAAGATGCGATACAATAAGATAGAAGGTCAATATTTTTCCCTAAAATAATGCTCGAGGCCCCGGCGGGGTTCGAACCCGCGATCTTCTGTTTACGAGACAGACGCCTTACCACTTGGCCACGGAGCCATGTTTAACGTCGCCCGAAAATAAGATGTCTTCTGAATTTGTTCTACATTGTTGAAATTAACGGAATTTCGCCTTCGGCCAACGACCTGCTTTGTTTGCTGTTAGGCACACGCAACTTGGAATCATGTCATGATAGAATTGTCTGATTTCAAATGCACAGAAATAGACTTATGATATATAATTATTACACATACTAACGGGATGGGGTTTTTCGTGTATATTTTGAATGCAATGGATGTCATAACTCTTAGCTGAAATAAATTTAGCAGACTACTGCATCGATATCTTATTATTAGCATATCTTATTAGCAGTACGAGCTGATTAAATTTCAGAAAACTCCATTGTTTAATCTCTTTATAAACATTTAAATAGCAACGAACGTCTCCCGGACCAATTAGATGGTTTGCAAATGACAAGCGTATATGAATTCGTCTGATTGATTGAATTAAATAAAAATCCTCAAACGATATTAGCCGCCCACTTGTTAATGTCCTCGAAAACTTTCTAAGTTATTTAAGTAAAATATTTCTGCATACGAATAAAGTCAAAGCCGCTTTATTCTTGCGCCAGTTCTTTATCAACCATACGCTGTCTATGAGATTTCGAACTCGACTCAGCGTTTTCGGTAACGGTTAGCATCGGTTCGTTCGAAAACAATATGTTAAGTACTACTAAAAGTCGAAGGCAGCACAAAATTATAGAAAGAGACAGTGGCCAAACTGATAATTGATTAGGATCCAATGCTAAATTTCGAACGGTTGCCTGGAACGCCGGCAGAAAATTTAACGGAACACAAATAGGCCAATTTAACAGGCCAGGCTATACTTACTCAAAGTGTTCAGTTTTGCGTTGCTCGCTCCAGTCTTATTTGAATTTCACCCTAAATGTTTTGGTTTTTAGGCGTTTTAATGCGTAATAGTCATTTTGACTACAGCAAAAATGTAAATTTCGAAGTTAGTTGATAAATTCACAGCAGTCTCTTGTAGAACATCAATTCATACCGTGTAATGTATCCATAACCCTTTATCCAGCTAGCTTTTATTGAGACCGGACTAGACTGCCCGTAACAGTGTATATATTAATTACAAAATTTAAGAAAAGTGTTCAGCATCTATTTTTGTTCGTATGCCGTTCTATAACCTTATTTGAAAGTGAATTTTCGTATGTCCTTCAAACAACTAGCTTCACCTTGTGGTTTGTCTAGTTCGCGATAAACTATGAGTAGTCTGAATACGGCCGTACAAACTAACTTAAAGGCTCATAACCCACAAATTTTTTCGCGATATCTTTCTTTGGGCTTTCAGTTCATATTTAAATATCTGGCATTGTTCTTTGAAATATTTGTAAATACAATTTTCCACTAGAGTGACAAGCGTTAAAAATATAAAGGTTCTTTCTCGCTTCGTTGACCGAATTCAAGTCGAACTGAACCTCTCCTCATTGAGATATATATAATAACGAGGGACGAATCTAACGATTTTATGTAGCGCCGGAATAGGATGCATATGATCTTCGGCTTTATTAGGATCGCTACGTCGGTGTTTATGCTGCCAGCATTACGGGACGGCGTTCGAACCTGGCGTAGTGGGATTTGTTTCGATTATGTCGGACCAGCCATAACTAAGGGGTGTTAGCAAATGGTAAACAATAGGGGTCACCGGATCGACCGCACAGACACACTGTCGGAAAATCTATTTAAACCGTACGCTTGAACTGATAAGAAACCTATTTATTTTGGGCTCGGCATAAACCCAATTGTATTAGTCGTTCGCTTTTGAAAACAAGTCTTCATCGAGGATGCCCAAATTCTATCAACAAAGTCTATAGTAATTTGTGTTTACAGTCGGATGCCGACAGTTGGATGGTATGTTCAGATATAACCGCTATTTGTGAGCTCGAGAAATAGCGGCATCGTTTATATAGGATATGTCAATATAATTCGTTTAAGCTCTTCTACTAAATTTGCTTAGCCTGTTGTACATCTCCGCTGACAGCCGTAAAACTCGTCCATACGAAATCTTAATGGTATATAAACGATTATAAACCCTATTTCCATTGTATATAACATTGTATGATTTATTTATTCGGCAAGCTAACCCGAAATGGTAACGTGACATATAATATGATTGGTGAAACTTGGATTGTATGTTAGCGAATATAAACATAAAGTATAATGGATATAGCGTATACTATTGTGCTTAAGCATTAGACATAGTTTATAAAGCGAGTCTGAGTTCGGGAAAACACGACCAATTTCGTTGCTGCATAGTCGCTAATCCAGGCCTAACTTGAGACTTCGAACGAATATCCAGCTCTAAGTTAAATTGTGGGAGGTGAATAAAAAGTAGTAGGAAAATTAGTAAAAAGGAATATTCTCCCATAAAATGAGAAATACATCAAATGCTATCATCTGCATCAAGTGCTAGCCCAAATATAGTCTATACGTTACTTTTTTCCAAAACATTTCAGCGAAGTAGAGACGACAATTCGCGCAACCCTCATAGACAGTAGTGCAGGCAGATTTTGAGATGTCAAAAGCCAAAAGACTATTTACCGGCTTATACTACAATACGGCGGACTAATCTGTGCTATGATTTAGCGGTGGCAAACATTTGCCGCGGATTTGTCTTAATATGTCTCAGTATATAAGTTGTCTGCCATAAACACAGTATACAAACAAAGGGCTCTCTACTACGGGTGAATAATCCTGTCGATGCAAAGGTTATAATAGCGTTCATCACTTTTTGTGTATAGGGGCTTATGCGTACGCTCAGGGAATCAGGTAATCGGCAAGACAGCATGCCAGCGATAAAGTAAATAAGATCTCACCGTCCAGCTCGATACTAGCAGCGAACACGTACAGGTTTAGCCCAGCACGTGGGCGGCCTATCTTCACTTGTGAAAAGCTGGATTATGAGGTTCTATGGGCGAGTCGGACTTCGATATATTAATTTCAGACGTACCTGTTAACTAGCAAATCATTCCGCGTCGCAGAGTCTCGTAATTAGTTGAGTTTAGAATTGTAGAGAGAAACACAAAGGTGGCTTGTTACCGGTTATAGAATATAAGTAATTACTTTAAAGAGGTCGATTATGTAAGCGTGTTATCAATTTGTAACCATGACCACGCTAGTCCAAAAAATGCCCAGAAGTAGCTTTCCAATCTGGCCACGCACTCGCCTTTCAGATCTCCGCTACGTTTTGAGCTGCAGAAGCCTCTTCGAGTTCGTTGTAGCATATTGTAGCTTTTGAGAACCTCGCAAGGCACTTCTCAATGCTGCTTCCAAAGGATAGGCGTTGACGAGCGTCTAGATGATTATTGAAATGCATTTATTTGCGGTATTCATGACTAAACTTCCATTACAAATTGAATTCAGACCTAGCCTCGTTCCCATTTTACAGCAAAGGCTTAATTTTGCTTCTTGTATGTTATACAAGCATACTCGCTGCGTGGAGTTATTTTGAAACAAGTTTGTTAGATAATACGCGTCGCAGGACTTAAGTACTGGATGGAGATACATGCGCTCCGCCATAACGAGATAGGCGCAAGTAGAATTTCCAAGTAGTTCTGCTGCGGAGAAGAAAAAAAACGTAATGGTAAATATAAATCGCTCAAACTAGTCGCAGACAAAATATTAAGCTCGAAACTTTACCGCAACGTGCATCTGTGTTACGGTTTGCATGTAACGATCCTGTATTGGGCCGCATGATTGTGGGACATTTAGAGAGTCAACACCAATAGAGCTTGGGCAGATAGTTTAATCTGTTGCTCTGTGTCCTATTCCTGCGTTGGACGTTTTTCGAGTACTCCTTTCGTAAATCGATGCTCAGGTCCAACCAAGCTGACCAAGTGATACTTTCTGCAGATTTTTCGTTTCCTTTAAATCTACAATGCAGTGTTGCTTTATTCATTGCTGACACACGTGGAACGTCTAGACATTCAAAAGGCGTGAGGTTCGCTGTTTTGAAGGCAGTTCTATTCAATTGGAAGCATGTGTACTTTGTCTTACATAATGTGAAGCTAAACTATTAGTGATAATACACATTTTCCAATTTAGTCCACACTTCAGTACGAAAAGAGCGGATTTCGTAGACAGGTAAACCCCCTTAATACGTACAAAATTCGTTAAAAAGGCGACAGACAGGTCACGCCGTCATGCAGCTTTGATGTGTTTCGAATATGTGAAGAGCGGGGTGCTCTGCAAGTGTCTGTAGATAGTCGAATTTTAGGCTGGAGCTCAGACCAAACGAATTCACCTGACAAGACAGAAGAAACTGGGCCGCCGCGGGTGAACTATCTGTGTTGACCAATAAATCGTGTCATATATTGGGTGTATTATTATCGGTTTAGGTACCGAAACTTATTGTAATTAGTTCTGCTTTACGCATATTGGTTTCTAAATTATGATGCTTTTAGATGCCACTATGTATGAGTTTTATGAATATTCTAGCCGCGTTTATATTCTTTAAGAACCGGATCTAAATTCCCAGTGTATGACACGAAGATTACTTTTTCATGCTGGCCAGTACAGGTTCATTGAAACATTAATCGAACAAAATATATACCATTAATCGGCATTGGTCTATGTAGAAGACTGACTCTAAGAAGACCAGACTATCCGAGATGCTGTTTATGTCTCAAAAACATAGGAACTTATCGCTATGTGCCGAGATCAAAGGGGACCCGTTCAGGGCCACGTGTGGGCTACAGGGCTGGGAGAAATCTGGTACAGTAAAGTAGAAGATCCCCAAACATGTTCGTTTTATTACCAAAAACATTTGCGTGTCTGTCGTAGATCAATTTCTGCAAATCCATCGAGAGAAGATTCACTTTGTACATCCGATTATAGACAGTGTTCTCAGCAATTGATTTTTTGTTGTTTGTTGCCGTTTTCTGACCATTTCTTCATGGCAGTAACGCACGCAAAACTAAGATGATTTACCGTTAATAATAATAGGATCAGGCGAATGTAAGCGAGAGGCCTGGGTAACCTAAAACTCTGATAATGTTGCGATACTTTTTAAAAAATGATCTGCCTATATATTTCTGCATCATTATGTTAAATGTATATATACGATAAATAACTCTATTACAGGTATGTGACGAATCCCGCGTACCATCCGACCCATTTGGACACTCCGTTCAAACGAGTTCTACACGAATTTGAAATTGACCAAGAGAAAGTTGAATTTATTGAAAAGATCGGAGAGGGGTGAGTTCAGCGTAACCTACAGTAAAAGTATACCTGCTTCTATAGATACATATATATATACTTGGCAAGACACTAAGCTTGCAGTAAGGACAGATAGGAGCCTTAAAAGATGGAAAGGTGCGCTTATTTTTAGAAAAGTAAGCAACTATCTGTTTGATACAAATACTGCCTCAATTTTATCCGAACTGTTAGCTTAACATTTTTACAATTGTATATTAGAAGTTTTTCTCACACTGTAACACCAGCATCGATTATTAGGGATAGTATATTACCCTGCAATCAGATAGCCCATACGTTATCGCCGTGTTGTAAATAGGACTAGTGTGACAAATATAACATTTATATGGTAGATAGGGAGAAAACAAACAAACATCTACCTTTCAAGATGGTACATATATCGCATCGGCCCAATAGGAAAAGAGTACACGTATATGAAAGCATTTTATGCATGACCTATATTGGATATAGTGTTTATAAATTTATTAATTATCACCTTGTGTTTTGTACCCTCTTCGCGATATTTCACCTATTCTGATAGCTTTTGTTTCGTTAATTTGTCCTTCGTAAGTAAATTTCAAAGTTGACTTGGATTTTACATTACTAGTCGGGAAGGGCCGAATCAAATTGGGAGTAATACAGAAAATTGAGTGGAAGGCCTGCTGTACCTATCGTGAGTTGAAGCGATCCAATCAGAGGCCTGCAATGTCTGTAGCCTGGGAGGTATAAGACTATTGTGCACTTGATGCACTGCTTTGGACAATACTCAGTGACATTCGAGAAAATTTATAGATGGAATGACAAAAGATGTGAGATCGTTTTTTAAAGACGAAAACTGTTCACGGACGACGTACTGTGGAACCCGTTTATCCACCGAGTACTATTGACGTGGAGTCAATAAATGGAAAGAAGTAGTAGACAAGGGTGTTGGACGACAGGCCTAGGAACTGTTGGGCCTGGCGTTGTCATTTTCCTTTCATCGACGATGACCATTGCAAGAGATTACAAAGACCTCCTTGTCGACGAAGCCTTTTCTTCTTCGTGGAGGTGATAAGTGAAAAATAGAGGGGGCAATATATATATATATAGCAAGAGGGAGAGAAATGGGAGTTGGTAAGCTGTGGCTATTGAACGGAGATTGCTTTCTTTGACAAAATTTCACCAGCAGTCGTTATCTGACCAACAACTCAGTTTCTTGCTCCACTGAGGTGTGCACATACTACTATTTCATCGCAGAGACGTACTAAGCGACCGCAAAATGGCCTCGACGATGCTTTCGAAGCTCCCGTAGAAAGGTTAAATGGATGCCAACCAAACATCTATTGTTCTTAGACATCTTTGCTAGCATGCTCCTGTTATTATCCTGCTTTTGCTGACGTCATTGCAACCAGAAGTGGACCCAACATATTTACTGAGTGAAAAAGCTGTGTCAGGCGAGCAAAATGTGCAGCCAGTCGCCCCTCGACAATGACCCGTACATGATTTTTCGATATGCGTGCTATTCTTGTTGATGAGTGAAGCACAACGTGAGAAGCTTATGTGAAGTCTGAATATATTATAGTAAATAGGAGGTAAAATAATGATTAGTGCATTTTTTATAAAGGGTCAAGGATGCACAATAATGTATGTTACGAAATGAAAATTAATTTACTAATATATGTGTTTATTACAACAAATCAGTTAATTATACTTTATGTGCAAGAACACATAAATATATTATATGTTAGTTAACTTCAGTTGCACAATAATAATAATAATAATAACCATAATCATTATCGTTATCGCCATAGATTAGGGAATAGCTTAAAAAAAAATGTATTGCTAATCCATATTTTCTAATTAAAGAGTTAAAAAAATCGAGTGATTTGCGTGCAAATTGGGTTGCCCTTGCTTTTTTTTTTAATTTCGCTTATATATTATCCAAAACGACGAATATTTATTTGGAAAAATATAATGAAAAATTATCTAATTGAGATTATGTAATGAGCAACGATACTACAAAATACCACAAAGTAACCTGTTTAATACTTTTGTTGATATTTGTATGGCAGCTGTTACCTACATTAAGCTTTAACATTTGAACCTGTAGCGATAACCAGTACCTAATTTCACTGGTCCAGTAATTAATGTCACTGGTAACTCTGTTTTGAAACTTTTTTGTAAACCTTGTTTTGAAACTTCTTTAAAGCGTTTGGCTTCTCGTTTACTTGCATCGTTGGCCTGGAGGGAAAGCCGACAAGATAATTTCTAAGTAACTTTAGTTGTCGCGAACGTGCAATAACCTTAAATAGTGATTTATGAAAGGTAAAACTTTCAATAGAATTTATCACAATTGCTAAATGAGACTTCCTTCAATGAAAACATATGCTTTTTTTTTTTCTGTGCGAGTTTCATAACTTCAGCTTGCTTTAGCCTTTCTGAATATTAACAACCATTTACTATATGACGCATTTGCTAATTTTAAGACTAACTCTGTATGAGGAGCTCTGAAGAACAGCACTTTGAAAAGGCTTCGGGGGATGGCTTTATTTGCAGCTTATAAAACATATATATTTAGTACGTCATTCAACAACTGTGTATACAGGGTGGCTTAATCTACATACACGTGTACTGCTCATCTGTAAAACTTATTTATTAAACATGTAGCAAGAATATTCAATATCCACACAGAAACTAACGGAAATGGTATTTTGATAAAAAGTTCACCTACTTTTGCGAAAGCAACCCAGGTTTCACTAGACATTTTTCTGGGAAATCGAACTTCAAGCTGGGATTCAAAATGATGAACGCAGCGAGTTGGTCACTCAAGATCCAGACTACACGTGAAAATACCGAAGAACGTACTAGATTACGTTAAATTTAGCTTTGTACTCGTTTGTAGCTGGATGGTTCGAAGCATGAAGCAATCGTTACTTTCCATGTTGTCAATTTTTCATAACACAGACTGCCAATTTAAAATTTTTTACAGCTGCGACGGAATGGTCAACTCGTCGTTAATCTGGTTTTTACGTTTTCGAGTGCCATGTATGGTTTATTGTCCTTTGGGTACGTTTTTTAAATAATTGTGATCTTTCTAGATGAAAACTGGCCGAAAAAGGGTTCTTTATAAGGAGTTTTCCTATCATTAACTAATGCATTTTAGGTATTATTTTTAAACTTTTATGATTGCTTCTCAGAAAATTTGTGTATAACAAAATCTGCTTAGAAAGTACGTCTATATTCGTGAAATCTAAAAATGTTATTGTAGTTCGGTTATCGTTAGGGAAGTACCTTAAAGTACATACAGATAAGAAGCTGTATAACAGGCCTAGTTTGAGGTCAAATTTAAGGTGTTCTCTCCGCATATACATATTAGAAAAATTATAAAAAATCGTACAAAATTTGACGGCTTGGATTTTTGTCATAATAAATATGAGCTCCGAACATTACATCGATTATAGCTATAAGGTCAAAAATCGCATTTCTTAGTGCGATATGAACTTACTATACCACTCTGTGTCGAAAGTGACGAAACTGGATTTTTTTTACCTTTTCTCTAGAGCACACTTTACGATAGTATCGGAAAATTATTAATAATTAGTCTATATTTTATAAAAAGAAAAAGAAGAATGCATATATATACCAGTTGGCTCAGTGATCCGGTTTGGCTACATATAAGGGCATGAAATTTATCATACTGAGCGTTAGAACAATTCTTTGTCATACCCTTGCTACCGATATATTGTTAAGATACAATTTTGATCCTACTATAATCAGATACACTATAATAAATAAGTATTTTTCATATTGATAACCTTTGTATACTATATACTAATATACCCGGGCTTTGGGCTCGCCTGCTTCTGTATAGTTCATAAGGTAGGTAGGTAGGTAGGTAGGTTTCCTTAATCATGAAAGCAACGCTTAAATTGACAAGCTGTAGTTCGTTAAGTAGGTAAAAAATTTCTTGCGGTAACTGGCTTTTCAAGTATCTAGAAACAAACTGCATTAGGACTGAAGTAGCCTTAGCTAGATCGCCAATACCATATGATATTTGTCGATACATACAGTCAGTCAACTACCTAGCGATGACAGCATATACGTGCAGATAGAGACATCAGTGAGTTGTCTATTGCTTCTGATCTCTGAAAGTCAACATTTCAACAAAGTAACAACGCATTTAATAGCAATATTTATTCAGTAAAATCAGCGGAACGGCGTAATTTAAACGAGGCGTATTTTATTTAGCCTGATCTCACATCTGATCACTTCGCTCCTTCTCTCCGTGCAGGTGTTTTGGTAAAGTGCATCGGGCACTATACACACAACTAGATGGTAGCACACTGAACGTTGCAGTAAAAGTCCTCAAGGACTCAGCCTCTCACGAGGCACTGGCCGACTTCGAGCGGGAAGTTCTCATAATGGCCAACTTCTCGCACCCGAATATCCTTAAACTGATCGGCGTCGTCTATAAAGGTTAGTGCACGAACGGCTTGCAGATAACGATAGATGATCTACAAAGACAAGGTCTATTCCTTCTTGGTTGTCCTTGATTTTTTTACACTGCTGTCGACACATTCTGCAGCTATGAAAGACAAAAAGCAGACTTACCGTAGTTAAAAGCAGAGTAGATCCATTGTTAGGCGAACGATCGAGAACTATTGAATGCTGCTATGTGAAGGAGTTTGTTTTTTATATAGTACTATGCCAACATAATTGTGTCTAGCAGTCGGCTATGAATTAATTTGAGGCAAAAGTATGGAAGCCTTATTGAGGAAGCCAAGGTCAGGAACAGGTTTATTACGACGTGTTTATGCAGTTAATGGACCTAGGTGTATAATTATACGTAAAAACGAATTTTCGATAGTTGTGTATGTATTTAGTAAACAGAAGCAGAGTTTCACTTTTTCTGATATAGAGTCGTAACGATACATATGGCAGATATCTTGAGTTGTTCCCATAACATTTTTTACATCACACAGCTTTGAGCCATCGTAAGAGTTCGAAGTAAGGTAACATTTGATTACTAAAACTGAATAACAAATGTATTGAAATAACTTCTTAACTGTATAAACTAATATTCAACTATCAGTAAATGGGACGTCTAAAGAGGGCTAGGCAACAAGGAACAAACAGGGCAATTACTTCGTAACAGTTTTATCGGCGCCTCAGAACGCACTGTTGTGTAAACGTTTAGTCCTATCATAAGACTACGACCATCTAATGTGCTCTAGAACTATACACGTGAAAGGCTAAAACATTCAATTTTCAATTCACAGTCGTTAGTAACCAGGTAACCTAACCAGGTTAGGTTATAGTAGCGTGTCTGCTAGCATACTGCTTTCATCTAAAGGCAAAAAATATAACAACAAGCAAAAACGAATATCATCGTTGGGTTGTCCACAACTTTTTTTTTTTTTACCGCATTAGACATCTCCTTGAAAGCGAACGCTCTCCAAGACGGTGCTTTAAAACAGAAGAAATTTTTTGCATCGTAGCAGATTTATAATTATAATAATAACAACCGATCAATGCAGTGCGCCGTTGCGCAAAGGTGCCGCGAGACAGAGGGTAGTTCCTTAAATGGACATCTTTCTTTAAAGTTTGACAAGTCGATTAAACCTGTTTACGCTACGGTGAGGGTAGAATTTGTAGCTGGTGTTAACATGTAGCGCATTTTAAGAGTAGACAAACTCTGCCAATTATCCAGGGAAGGCGGAACGCTTCCTGGATATTTGGCTTGCTTGTGTGGCACGTTTTCTATGCAGATAAACATGAAATAAAGCTTCTTCAATTGTATTGATCCTGGTAAGATTCGTGTGGCACAATCGAGTTAGTTTAGATATAATGGCATACTATCCGGCCTGGCAAATTCAAGTGGACATTAACATAAATAAGTTTTCCTACCAGCCTCATAACCTTATCCATTTTCGATTTCCTGATTTTCGAATACCTGATTCTAACGAATAGTTTTTTTTCATGAAAAGAGAAAACAACCTGTCAGCCTAAAAATCCACATCATGCATATATTATATGTCATCACGTGGTTCGTCGCCTTAACCAAAACAGAATTAAGCGAACGCTAGTTTATTGCGCAAATAACTCGAGATGATTATGTTTCTTTGTAAGCCTTACTTTAATTGCCGTGCCACAGTTTAACCTTTCTCTTCGTCTCAAACAGGCCACTGATGCACCTTAAAATACCGCCGCTATACTATATAGGAAAATACGATGTAGGGCTCCCCATACGGTGGACTCAGATTTAGTCCGCATCTCAGTTTTCGATTAGAGGTTGCGAGGCCTTTTGACTAACAAGAGAAAATACCTTAGAAGGTATGTTTTACAATGCCACTGCCTTATTTTAATCATGGGCCTTCATTGACACTGGTCCGTTTGCGCAGGGAAAGTTAGATGTGTAATAGAAGGATTTTGTTCCCAGGCAAAAGGTTCTCAGAAATGAAGGACCATAACCGCCTGGACTCGTACAACAGAGATCTTAAAGAGGTTCTTAGCCGTAGATGTGAGTGTCGCCCTATCCATAATGCATAATAATTAATAATAGTTCTACGATGCCTGTCTTTTGTATCACAACCGTTTTTTTTTTTAAATAATTTTTTAAAGCTGGAGGCGTGACGAGATTGAAAATCTGATTCGGGGAGTCACGTGACCCGTGGAATTATTCACAAACTATGTGCACTCTAGTATAATCAGATATACTGAGATATGCTGAGGTATACAGATAACTGAGATAGACGTATTGAGCAATTAAAAAGTTGTTCCCTTCCATTTCTTGTCTATCTCTACTTGTCGTTCGGTTCAAGCATTACTTTTTAATTTAACGTTTCGCACGATTGGCGAACATTTATGACCTCGAAGAAGTATGACAAATTTTATCTGATATTTAGCATCGAAAAGCGGTGGTGTAAAACCTATAGATGACAGCATGAGGTCTCAGTTCTGAGGGAGGCGTCTGCGCAACATTATAAAAGCCACTCGATCTGGCAGCCTTTCGCCACAAATTTCCTTTTCCGTATATTCTATTGAACCCTTCTGGGTTTAAACTATACATCTTCGGTAATATTTAATCAGTCTTCTAGATAGGAAATGACTAATCGCAATTAAATACAGACTTGATCAACGTCTGCCTGAACGTACGTACTGCTTGCTCATCTCGATGCTGAAATCGTTAACTACACATCGATCTTTTCTTTAATACGTGGAACGCCCTATATTTTATAACTATATTGTAAAAGTTGCTATTCATGTTGCTGCTGCTGCTGCTGCTCTGAATGACACTCTCATATTCATCACAAAACCAGCCGATTGAAAGCGCTACAAAAAATGAGATCTCAGTATGGTGAAAACGACCCCGCCCTGCATCGCGGTTAGCAAACTGGGTTTCTTTTGAGTCCTCAGTTTGCTTCCTGATGAACGATGAACTGCACTGAGGCTTTTGTCCCATGTGGCTCCTCGATTATGGTCATCTGTCGCTTAGATACTAAGCAATTCTAGCCTAACCCTCTTTTACAGCTAGCAAGACAAGGCGGCTACAGGCACATGAATACGAAAGTTTCTGTTATCCACCAGCCATATAACATGCGCCAATGCCTTCTTTTCATTTCTATATAAAATCAAATAACGAATTCAAAAACTACTTTCATTGATACGCACTCTATAGAGACATAGAAAGCTAGAGTTCGAGGCCGCTATAGAACTGCGTAAAAATGGGAATGTTTCAACGCTGTGCGGCCAACTATTTGCCGAGGTTACGTTAAAACACTTCCTGGTAAAGCGTCTGAGCAGCACTTGAAAAATTCTGCCTCTTTTTTTTTCTTAGAAGTTTCGCTTTTTTTGCTCTATGTACATGCTGTGTATCCAGTTACTTGAATTGATTCGCCAACTGTTCGAACACTGCATACAAGGCCAGCTTTTACGGCGATGTAAAAATCTACCACCTAAACATACAAACTCTGTTGAACGGATACACAGGTGCTATATATGGTTGTCTCTTTATCCAATCAGTAATTAAGTAATTGCCCCATTGTTTTCGTTATTTAACGTATCTGCGTATGATGTACATCTGCGTTACCTGATTTTCTTTCATGATACAAAAAAGCCGTTGGAGTTCACTAGTTTTCTCTTCTGCCTACTTACGGTAGCCGCCATGATCACTACAACTTTTATCACCACAAACGTAGTCATCAAAATTACCGATTTAAGCGAATTACTGAATGCTGGTGTTGACAAAATGACCATCGCTCTCCATTTGCTCTGTGTATACCATAGCTGCCGCCGCCGTTGCCAACACCTCCTCCGGCCACCCCTTCTACAGCTTCCTTCTCCACCGAAACCGTCTCCGCCGTAACTCATGGCACAGTCCATAAACAAGGGCAACAAACGCAACGACTATCTTTATCTTGGGTCTCAAACTCTATTATGTCTTTCTCGTCCAGCTATTTAACTCGAGCTAGTTCCCCTCTGTTGTTCCTTCCCTATTTTGTACTCTGTGTCGTTGTGCTGGTTGTTAGTTGTTTGATTGACTTGGTATTGTAGACTGCGACGATAGTAGGCAGACTCCGCCCAGGCTTTACACGATGCGGTTAGGAGCAGCGGACAGAACATGGTTTGACTTTCAAAGGGGTGATGGTAACAGTGGCTGGTAGCTAAAATAAATCTGTCTGGATAAGCTGTTTATTCTGTCAGCGAACGCTGATTTTTGCGCTGAAATTCTGTGCCTACACAGAATAGAGATTCGTTTTCATGACTGCTATTTTCATAACGATCCGCCACGTGATGACCTCAGTTCGAAGTATATGGAAATACCCCAGCAGAAGACATCTGACTACTGAACGTGGTACCATAGAAACATTGAGCCTGTACGTATGAGTCATCTTTCCGCCAAAGTTATACATTCACGTAGTGTAACATGGCCATACTTATAGCGAATTGTCCTGAACGCATAGCGTAGTTGTGCCTTTCTCCCATTTGTCAATTATCGCCATTACCATTAAGGCTCTTATTGTTGATGTTGTTGTTTTACTGATATGGGAAAATTATTTCCGTTAGCTGCAATAACAGGGTATACATGGCTTCTCCTTTTTTTGTTTTTTTTTTTTTAAATTTGTAGCAGTCTAGCACGTAAAACTTCTTGTTAAGATCGCTTCAGTTGGAACACACACAGCATGTCCATAACAGCTGTCATCAAAATATGCCGCTACTATGATTATAGGAAGAAGGGTGAATGTGCGTTGAGGATAACCAAACTTTAACATTAACACTATGTTGCTAATGAGCCTGAACTTTTGTTCTCTAGCAAAAAAAGCCAGTCAAATGGTAATTCCAAACTGTCTTTCATCCATTATAAAGCTTAACCCTTAGCTCGTAACATCATAAAGTTATTTTTAAATGAATTTTGTGTGCAAATTGAGTTTCTACTAATTTGAGCCCTGAGCAGCTTTGAAACGTTTATTGGAGAAGTGTTCCTCTTTGTCGAACCTCCTTTCATGTAGAAGAACTTGCCTCCTTTTTTGTCATAAATGGGACAGGGTGCACGAATATGGTTAGCACGTTTATTCTGCGCACTTTGCCTCCAGGTGCATCTGATAGAATTAAATGACGATAACTACAAGCTGAAGTAAATTACAGGCCTTGTCTGACTTTAGGCTTCGTCGGGCTGGGTGTGTAAGCGCTCACAAATGCGGTGGAATAATGTAGCTTCTAATAGCTATCTCCTTCTTTCTCTCATCGAGAAGGTTACGAATGCTCGCGTAACCTTAGCAACTTCGTTTTACCTTGTGCATTGAGCATTCTTCCTAAGAGATGCATTGCTATTCTACCATTCTTCTTCAGATATTTCTGTTTGCGTATCTACTCTGGCATACTTTTGTCTACGGTTAATTGGGCTTGAATCTGTGCGCTATCGAGTGAACATATCAAGCGCACCTCACCTGACGGTCTCCGTCGGAGCGTTCAAGGGGCTCCGGAGCCGAAACTTCTGAAGGCCGCAAACGGTTCAAAAACCAAAACCCGATTATTAAGTTTTAGGTTCGTGTCTTTTATAGATGTACAAGTCAATATCATCTAAGGTATTGATGTTTATGAATGTAATGTCTACCTATAAATTATTCATCCGTGCATCCGCCTGATTAGAAGATGTTCTATTGATAGCACTTAGCATTACAAAACAAGCATCAACAACAATCATACGGTATTGCACCACCTAATTTGTAGGTAGAAATTGTCTAGAAATTTTTGAGGTCAGCGGGAAATAACGTAACATCTTCTCTAAGCAGTGCACATGTTAGATAATCCGAGTTTACTTATGCTTATCACAACTTCATGTACTAGTGAAATCGGATCTGGGATCTGATATTTGTCAGAGGCAAGCCCTTATTATCATACGATTCAACAATTTCCACCAAAGTTATTTCTGAGCTCTCGTTTATCCTGAATCGCAAGCTCCGAAATCACTAATTCTTCCGTTATTGCTAAGGATAAATCTTGTTTGTCCCCCCGAAAAACGATCCATGATATGGTCAAACTACGCAGAGGCAAAGATTGCTATAGGTGATGTCCACATGTTCTATAACTGGCGCGTGTTGAAATTGCTAAGTTCGGTGCTCTTCTATGATGGAACCAGCTGTTGACTATTAAATCATAGCCGAAAAGGCTCGTATACGCTTGCATATGGTACACGATCAAACTCCCTGCTTAAAAAATCTAGCTTATAAGAGTCTTTTGTACTACATTTAAAATGGCTATCGTACCTGGCAAAAGAAAGCGTGCAACAAAACCCCTACGAAAACCTTGATAAGATTTTGAAAAGGTGAAACAAAAGATGCATCACCCATTGAACAAGCTACAAACATTTATTTATGACGTTTTTACGGAATCATCCATGTGGCGACTGCTTCTAAGCCAGAAATACTAAAACAATAATAAATGGGTCTTCTTCAAAATATTTGAAAATGCTAATTTATACCTTGTTAGAGAAAAACTATCTCTTAAAGAACATCATTAGGCTTTTAATGTAGTCTGAAAAAAGCCTCATACATAGGATGAGCTAAAGGCCTTTTAGGCCATCTTCACAAAGTAATTTACATAACAATTGAATTGAAACAAAATGTACTAGGACAACAATATGCATGTGTGACATAGAAACGTAAATAAAAACAACATACACAATAATAGTACACAGTGCACATGTGCATCATTTTTATTAATTGCAATAAACAGACTGCGCGTAGATCATGATATCTAGCAAAGACAGTTACTGTGTTAGATGGACGAAGTCAAGAGTCGCGAGACGGATCTCCACCAATGAGTTCTCCTTCAAGTTTGTTTGATTCGTTTCTGGCAACAGATCTACCATCGATACCATCCGCCGCCTTTGCCATAGCCTCCGCCGAAACCGCCGCTACTGTACCATCCACCATATCCGCCCTTCCAGCCACCTCCGCTACTTCGCCATCCACCGTATCCGCCCTTCCATCCACCTCCACCGAAACCACCCCCGTAGTAGCCCCCATGCCAACCTGCGCCACTCCAGCCTTTATAACCGGCAAAAACTGTTCCGAGAAGAACGGCTATCACCGCAAGGCTTATGACAAATCTCATATTTACTTAATTTTGTATAGAGAGGTTATGCAGTGAACAACTGTTTAGTGTCTGCTGGGCCCACAGACCTAGCGATACATCGCTGACTTGGACGTCACGTTTATATATATGTTGTCGGGAGTGTGTGTGTGTGTGTGTGTACGAAAAATGCATATGTATGTTATTTATGTGTGTCCGTGTCTACTTGCTTCTGTTGTTTACTGTGAAATTTTTTGCCTCTGTATTATGCGCCATCGTCGACAAAATTCTAGTTGCCCTTCCTCTCTTCAAATAGATCCTTTCCGCTTTAAAACAATTCGAAGAAAATATCTGTTCCTCTTTCAATTGTATTTAGATGCTTGAGAAATTAAGTCGGAACAGCAAATTGTTTTTTGCCCTGCTCGCGTCACGAGCACTTCTTATTTACATGAAAAAATAGGAAATAAAATAGGAGATGTTTCAGAAGAGGATAGAGACGAACAATGCCGGCAACAAAATTCCACAGCCGTACTCCTTAAGGTCCTACTAGGAGTCAAGTAGGAACAAAAATGAACAGGGAGAACAAGTGACTGATGCAACGTGATAAGTTTGCTTACCATGGATGTCAGCTTTAGCTCGTCATAGATAATAGAAGAAATATGATAGCTACACGTTTAAGTTAGTTGGCTTATCCTCCTCCATATGGGTACGATAGTTCGTGGCCCAGGTTTCCATTTTGACACTGGCCGTAACGTAGTAATGTCCCAATTTAATCGTCCAGCTTTCAGTGGTTCAGCATGGTCGGTTGCCTATGTCCTGCTTCGCTCAGCCAGATGCGGCCGCCGATCTAACCGTCGGCGTGAACGTTACTCTTTAACACAATCAAGACGCTCCCGTCGTATCAGCGAACAGAAACATCCTATGACCCACTTCCCGCAACTTTACTTTCCAGTTATTTGCTGTATACTAATACGTAATTTTTTTTGTTTGCGTGTGTCAGATCAGTCTGTGGAACCGTAGACAAACCCGTGTTCGCCAGATGCTGATCTGTATCTTGCTTAGCCACACATATTTGCTTCTCTAAGCTTCTTTGGTTGTGAGTGTTCTCCGTTGATAATTGACCGCGCGAAAATCGATTTCCATGTTAAAATTAATCATAGATTAGATAAGTCGACGTGTCAAGTGGTGGTTTTCCATTTTAAGCATTCGTCGGTGTTATTGTTACCGCGCTATTCCTCCCTGGTGACCCTAGGTTTGATCAGATGCTGCTGCTGTGGACGCTAACTATTTCTTGGCTGTTTTTTTACTTTCAAAGTTTCTGACAAAGTCGTCTTATGCATGTCCGGAATCTTAATCTACAGTGACGCATAAATACGCAGTAGGGTAATTATTTATAGACGTCGTCTTACCCTTGGTACATTATCGTTGTAAGTATACGTGTCTTTAACGTTATCTTTTCCACGTTGTTGGCTCTTTTTTTTATCGTCAAGCGAATGAAGGGAACTGCGCAGCAAGTACGGGTGTGTGTAGCTTCCTGTGCGTTTTCTGTAATCTCTTTTCGTTGGTAAGCTACCAGTCGGAACGAATTGATTATAATCCATAAATTCAACGGAGCCATGGTACTGAGGCGTAAGAGCGAAGTTTCTAACAGATAAAATAGTGCACATATATACGTAAATGTTCTTTGTGTGCGTAGGTCCACTATATATATATAGAGAGCTCGTTTTTATACGGATATAGATAGATAGATAGATATATGCACTTGAACTGGGGCACTTT
This sequence comes from Varroa destructor, assembly GCF_002443255.2. Taxonomy (NCBI): domain Eukaryota; kingdom Metazoa; phylum Arthropoda; class Arachnida; order Mesostigmata; family Varroidae; genus Varroa; species Varroa destructor. The sequence goes on from NW_019211458.1 coordinate 18,035,745, forward strand.
TCTTTTGATGTCATAATTTTTGCGGCTTTTTTGTAAAAATCCGGCGAAACATTGCAGGTACATTTGACTAAGTCGTACCTTATTTCGACGATACGATTCAGTAATAAACAACTGTAATAAAGGACAAAATATTGTATTTACACATTCATATTGATAGCGAAAACTACTTTTAGATATGTGTGCATTGGTGTGCACTCCATTTGTAAGTGACTGACCATGTTGAAAAGGCCTTTTCTCGATTTCCCGCCTTGGTTAACAGCATAATTCCGCGCTGTTTCGCGAAAAAAAAACTAGAGGATCTGTCAAGTATATTTGAGTCATATCAGCGTTTTCTTAATAATATCTAGAGTTTTATATATATACATATATATAATATTTTATATATTATTTTAATATAACATTTTCTTCTCTCGAACTGCTGTCGTGTTCGCACCCGCTGGCTGTCGACATAACTGAAACTATAATAAGCAATTGTAAGTTTTAAGGATAATATCGTCGGCGCGCGTTCAGTTACGCTCGAATTAGGATGAAGAACGATGATTATTACTGCGTTAACGACCGTCTAGCCGATACTACTGGTTCACTGAAGTGGGTATTCGTTGCCATTTACAATAAAGTCTGATTCTGAGGCTGGCTTATTTTAGGTGCTAGCAGATCATTTGCCTGTTCCCCACAAGTAGCACAAACTTTCCTAAGATAACTCACATAAAATTAACAAAATTTTAATTTTTTAAAATGTATGCTTGTCTGTAGCATGCTGACAGTAGATGTCAGCATGCTTCAGACAAGCATACATTTTAAAAAAAAACAATGTAACAAGATGACTCCGTTGTCAAGTCTGCTACTATCATTAATATGAGCTTTTATATGACCGATAGATAAGCGGTAAGATAATTTTGTTCGCGCGTAGAATCACATAAGTAACAAAATTTAGACATCTAATGTACACGTATTGCCGAAAATTGTGATCGGCGAGTTAGGTCGGCTGTCAAGAGAGAACTAATATTATACTTAATGGCACCCGAATACTCTGTCAGATAAATAGTATCTCCTCACGTCTGTGTAAAATCGATTAATAAACAAAAACTAGTTTATCTATTATTCTATATACTGAGCAGATAAAGAGGACGCCGAGTAATCTGAACATTTTTGTAATGCAAACATCAATGAATTGTTCGCTCGTTGTATGTTTAGTAAATAATTAATTGTTTTTGTCTTATAGTGTTGTTAAAAAAAAAAAAACACTATAACTAAACTATGATTCAAGAGCTAACATTACATTATAGCTGTGGTTGATTTTCGCCGAGAAATCCAGAGGAGATACTCAAAAAGCAAATGGCAACAGCCTAAGGGTTAGCACTAATAACGTCTGATAACCACTGCCTGAACGATGTTCACTGTGAATGTCCTTTACCATTTCGGCAACCTGTCCAGTATTACTAACATTGACTTACAGATAACCCGTTGATTGCATGTATTGAGTTTGTTAATGTTTATTTAATTCGTGATGGCGGCATTACTCGAAGATCCTACAAGGACCACACATTTATTTATTTTTTCATCGACAGTCTGTAGCGAAGCTGGGGTTTATCTCAGTGGTCAGAATTTTAATAACTGGGCTCAGTTATCTCTGCCTCCTCGATTGGCGTCATGCGCAAATTAAAACCATCGAGTAAATTTCACAGAATTAGTTTTCTGTCGTTTCAGAATGAGAAGGAAGACAACAACGACAACTCAGCCATCTATCTGCTCATATATCGGACATTGGCTGAATGTTATATTAACGTATGTAGACGTAAAATTTGTCGGTAATGATTTGGCCAGCCACAGAGTTTCTTCCTCTTCGCAGTATTTGATGGATGGACAGAAACAATTTTGACAGTAAGACCACGTTTTTCGTAAATGTTCGGAATGTTCCTATCCGTAATTGAATGTCGTTCGTATGTCAGTACCGCCGACAAACATCGCCCTGCTTCTTCACAAGCTTTTCAGCGTTAGCTGCCAGCCTCACTGCTTGCTGAACGGAGTTAAAACGGTTTGAGCGACTTCTAGTTAACAGAGCACCGAACCTATTTTATGGGAAAGAAAAAGGTTCCCATTTGAACGGATGGATGAATTTCCAAGACATAGCTCAACAAGGATCAGTTACTCTTAACCAAGTTTTCCAGCGTTGTTACGAGTAGTGTCGATAAAGTGGTCTCTAGCCATCTTTTATTGCATTCGATTTGTATACAATCTGAAGAATACACAAATATTGTACATTTGTATATTGCATATTGTATATTAAACACCGCCCAATGCCGACGCTGTGTGCTTAGTTCAAAGGAAAAGATGACGGCGCAAAAATTCAAAAAAAGCTTTACGAGGTGCCATTGGAGTAGTAGGTAGCACGTATTGTTAACAAGCTATATTGCACGAGAGGTTTCGCTGTATATACGGACTGACTTTACTATGACTTGGCAATTACTAATCATCAATTTACCTTCATGAATGTATACTGCAAGGGAACAGATGTAAGTACGATTGGTATTGAACTCGCCGTTAGAGGCTATTATTTGATACATTCAAATGGATAAATATGAGGCAGCAGGATCGACATCTTCTAACCTTAATATGTGTTCCCTGAAGATAGCCAGAGTTGCTGGATTCACATACGAGGAAATGATGCGCATAGCGATTTGCGCAATCCACTAAACCAATTTGCTTTGAGCCTGCGAACCTAAGTTCGCTGGATAGAAGTTTCCTCACAATAGTAATAATAGCGTCGTCAACAACGATTCCGCTCAGCTGTTTGTATTTCCGTTACTCATCCAGCCATTCCTTGCTGCCTGCCGGCCTAGGAAGGCTAAATACTTTTAGGCTTCGGTCTAAGTAGTTTTCGCCGAGTCAAACGATTGCAGCCCGCTTACCTCAGCAGCGGTTGTTCGACTTAAACCGGTCCTCAGCCTCCATCCTTTCACGCTATCTCTCTATTGAAGGGCCACAAACAATAGAAAAACCGCAGGAAGCTCAGCCCAAATTCGCCAGTCCGCTTCCCCATCCCATTTTTGCATTGCGACTCCTTTTGCTTTCGCTGTCGAGCCAACACTCTATCGGAAACGGAAATTAACTTCTAGAGAAGTACTAAATTCTCGAGCTCTCACAGTACAGGAGCTGGCTTCGTATTGTGGATGGGACCGCAGGTTCATGCTATGAACTTTCTTTCTTCATAGCTAGAATTAGCTGTCACTACCACACCCTCGATGCAGACTAAGGGTAGCCGATTCTTGCGAGAATCGCGAATTGGTCCTTACGGGTTCTGCGCGGTTTTGCCAAGGCAGCTAAAATCAAAGGGCGCAGGCTTGGTGCGTCGTATATCGTAAGCCACATCTGTAGCTGGATAAGCGAGCAAACGAGCATTTTAGAATTCAATGTTAACGATTCAAGGAGTGACCAATGGCTCATCTTACGACATCGATAAGTAGGCGAAAAGTACAGAGTAAGCCGCCATTTTGTTTGTGAACCTAAACGTACCACCCAAGGTAACATTCGGTTAAAACAACAAAGGTAGCTTTCTTTATTGACACATACTGTACGCGAGGCTAGTCATACGCTGGCGGCAACCTCGAACAAATCATCAATAACTGAAAGGTACTAGTGTTAATGATGTAAAATATTAAATTGTATTCAGTGTATTTGTTCGCTAACGTTCTGACAGCTCGGGAAAGAATAGACAACAATTTTAGGGAATATCCGACGTAAAATGAGTATCACTAATTATTCGCACGTGGAGAACTGTTAGAACATCTATACCATTTTCTGACGCAACGGTTGACGGTTGCCGCGTATGCATGATAGTCGGCCTTTCACTTACCAGGCGTATGCTACAGAGTTGTATCAATGGAACAGAAAATAACTAAATATAATGGTAGAAGTGCCTGTACGGTTTTGTAAGTTCCTTGCGAATTGGTTTCTGGAACAGCATAGGGCAAAAGCACGTCAAGATGACTTAAGCTGTCTAGCATATACGTCCGATGACAGAAAATCTGTTTCTAGTAATCACACATGAATACAGGTAACAAATCAAGCGAGGTCGTACAGGGTGCCGTACGGGATCGATTAGAACAAATTTAAGTTTGCTTACATGGGCCCATCTAGTCTTTAACGCCTATCAAATCGTAAATCGAACTTACAACGACTGCTTTACATATTCTTACTTCTCCTGGACCATTTTGCTACTTTGACGACTCTTAGCCAGTTTTTAGCCAAAACCTTCTGTATCCAAACATTAGTTGCTCATTCATAGAATGCAGATGACTCCCCTCTCCCCCGAATCAACGCCGTAATGAAACCTAGCGGTAATGATATCAAAAAAATAAATCCGTCAGGGGTGTGTCTGTCGATACATGTGAAAAGTCTCATTTCGATGTACTTAAATGTGGCTTAGAAACAGACGACAGCCATCTGTATATCCCAAACACATCTTGTAGTTGTAAAGCTACGTTTTTGGCCTTTACCAGAGCCTCGGCTAAACACCTCATAGCTATTTGTTTGCGAGTTCTTCGGATGCAACTATGGAAGAAGTGAGGTGGTGCGCACGCTTGGCCTCGTAGCCACTCAACCTCCATCTGTGCCTTTCTCTGACGTCGTGCGCGAGTCACAATCGTAACTGCGTCTAGACAAGGCAAGCTCATCGCTGTCAAATCGCGACGATGGTTTACAAAAGCCCATCAGGCTCACGTGTAGCACTGAATATCGAAAATACGCTCGTATACTTAATATAATATTAATAATAATTTCACTTTGACTCCGTTCAATACAGAGTATGTAAGATACGAAGTTGTGGTTTACCAATTAAGTCAAACAGTTAGATATTAATATAAAGCCATTCCTTATCTAGCCCGTGAGTTGACGACTAGAAAACTTTTCTCCAGAAGCCAACACATACAAGAGTCTGAAACGCATCAGTTTATTTTATCACTACCTACTGGAAAGAATTGATATTGAGTACAATGATGGCCCTCACTTGCACTTCAGGTTTATGATATAAGGTAATACACAGGTCCACTGCGAATATTTGCGATATTGGGACGTAAATTTTGTCTACAAATAGCTGCTTTGATAATCTAGCACGATTAACCTAACAAATGCGTCCCACACATCTTTTGCGGCCCAAAATCCTGTTGCAGGGGGTTGTAAGCAGTAAGCACACTAACGAATTATATCCGCGAACGATGTTAGCGAGGCTGTCATATCTTTTCCTAGCGATATTCGTTTTTATAGAATTACATAGGCTACCGAAGCAGCAACAAGTAACGGGTTCCGCATCTCTAACCTCATTTTGTTACGCAGTACCAGGATTAACCGTTGAACCTGGAAACACATTTCAAAGGAAACGATGCAACAGTGTCTTTTTGTGTTGGGCTGATAGAAAACTTCAAACCCTACCGTTGAATCGACTAGCTTTCGTATTCTACTTATACCGTTATTTCGTTTGTCACACATGATGATGTATCTCAAAAAATAAGTCGCGTGATTTTTGCAGAGAAACACCATAATGGGTTGGACATGACGGTCGTTCAGTTCCCGAATGTCACACACCCATTTTTGCTGAAACATCACGCTTCATTCTCAGCTTCCTGATGATAATATGCCTGCTCCTACTACAACTTCTTTTCAAAAGTGACACTATTTACTGAGTAGTTCTGGCAACGTTTTTCTAAAACGAAATTTCAACTAGGCTGCATCTGAACCGACTATAATTTTATGATCAATTTCTTAGCAAAAAAAGCAACGTTTCTAGCATCCGGTACGTAAAAACGGGCTATTTAATCCTGTCTGACTTAAGCAAAAAGTTGAATACTAACACATGTTTATATTTAATGAGGAAAAAAGCTGAAAAGATCGAAATGTGACAGGTTTTGGAATCTGTGTAAAAAATTCCCTTGCATTTTCATTTAGATATTCAGCTTTAATTGGAGTCCAATAAAATTCATACGCAAAAACCAATCATGCATTCTTCGAGACCCGTTGCTCAGATTATTTCTATCCATACCCCCAGGGTAAACGTCTAAAATGCCATCAGTCTGATTCGTAGTAAATTAGATTGGTAAGAAACGAAAAACTCATTTGCCCTACTGAACGGCCAAATTGAAGGTATTACAAGGGACGCATCCACCATGATAGCTTCTGTTAGGTCTCCATTGAGCCTAAAGAAGGTCACTCGTCCACAGGATTAAATCGATACACAGAAAGCTATCGGATAGATTTAAGAAACCTGGCAAAGGACAATCTGGCAGACCTGGCGCGTCAATCCTATGACAGCTTTAATAATACTAGTTTTCTCTGTAGCTGCAAATTAGATTTCATCTAAGTAACAGCTCTGGACACAAGTGCGCCGCAGTGGCCCCTTTGTTGATAATCGAATTACTGCTGCTTGAAGCACTCCAGAGTTATGCCTCAGCTCATCAATCCGAAGATCGCATAATCTTCCCAGCGGCGTGTCGAATCTGTGACCATTGGCAGCTCCGGTCGACAATACTATTTCAATTTAAACAAATCCTTGGCCTAAATAGAATTTTCCTTCGCAAAATTTCGAGATGAAAGTTTCAGCCCTGGGCGAAAAAAAACGGCGAGTCTATCTGTTATCATCAATTAAACTATCTGTAAATATGGTCATCTTTTATATACACGATGCGATATCAATTATATATGGAACAAAATGTTTGTAACATCACCAACCTAGCACAGCACGGCCGATAGCAATTGTTCTAAGCCGTAGAGAAACACACGTACCTAACTATATTGAAAATGTCTAATAAAGACGTTAAACTATAAAGGCCGTTGTCACACAATACGGCTTAAGTAGAAACACGTAAAACGACGCTACATCGTGCTATCACGTAAAGCTTTTTGCAGAACAAACTCTATGCTTAATACCTTCAGCCATAGCCCGCTCATTACTATCCGATAAAAGTCTGAGAATAGAAGACGAAGATGTAACCTGAGGAATACATAGATTATCGAATAGCAACATATGATAGAATAGGCTATTATCGCACTCTTTTCGTCACCCGTTAAACGTACGGCGACACAACGTAGACATGAAAAGTTTTATGAGTGTATAGATGAACCCATTTGTACGCCTATAATATAATGTAATAACAACCCATGGAAAAGCTACTCTCCAAAGGGACATTTTAAACTCTGCACGGCTATTGCCTTGACAAAAGGCAGTAGCTGTTTAATTGAAATAGAATTACTATTCCCACAAGACAATATTGCCTCATTGGGAACAATCTGAAGCGGTCTGTTGGGTGCGTTTTTTTTTCTAATTCTCGCGTATCTATACTGTTTTCCCAAACACGAATATAACTCTTAGTGGCTGGCTGTAATCGTGCTTATTACTGGATGTATACAGGATACTAAGTCAGGCAAATATGTTTGTATTTATATCTCATCAGAACGGCAACAATGTCGTGCCGCAGCTCTAGCGGTTTCATTAAAAATTTCTTTCTGGGACCTTGAATGCCTACGTTCCCCGACGCAGCTTGACATCATGGCGTCATCCTTTTTGGCGCATTTTATGCGCGCTTTAAATGCTAAAATCAAGCGAGCCCATAAAAGATTAGGAGCAAACGGCGAGATGGCTGACGGAAGCGCAAATACAACTTCCGCACGCGTCCAGATGTGGCCTCCGACGATGGCCTATTGTTGTCCGTCTGTTGGTGAGCGTGTGGATCTATTTGCGTTCACGTTCGCTTGCCTAACTGAAGCGCCCGATAACAACCCAGTGACGTACTGAGGCAAAGAACTTCTTGTGGATTTTGAAAAGATCCGATCAGTTTCGTTCCGCGCTGACCTGTGTGGGCGGATACAAGTGACAGCAAAATGAAATAGAAGGAGAAATTATATTACTTCGCAGTGCCTAATAAAATATTAGCTATGTAGGTCTGTTTCTTGTACAGAAATATATATTATGCAGAAACAGATCTGTGAACGACAGAAGAGTTCCCTTACCACGTCCGCCGAAAAGCTATAACATGTATGCTTGACTGCTTTCGGTATTTTCTATTTAGCGAAAAGGACCCATTCGATTGTGCTTGATATATGACTATATCACTGAGCATGCCAACATGGTTAAACGGCCTCAATAGGGCATTGTGATACTGAGCTAAATTGAAGCTTTACCCTCAAATTTTACGACCTATTTGTTTCGTAATGAAGTACCAGTTGAAACTGATTCTCCTCGCGACGTAATTAACACTAGCGTAATTTGCTTACAGCCAAAAATACGACTAATATGATTCGTTTTATCTTCTTTCAAGGCTTACATGCTCCGTGTCGTTGAAAAACCACTGTAGCAGCCTACTGAGAATCCAGCGATATCCCCTATGTTTAATTGCATTTTTCTGATTACGATGAGATATATTAATTTCTTGTGAAAAACAAAAGACTTACGCTTTCATACGTTTATTTAAATAGCAGTATATACAAAACGATTCCCTACTGCAGAGGCACGTCCGATATTCTGGGGAGCACCGCGAATTGGCTTCAACGATTCTTGAAACGACGAGTTGATTACATTTTTTTTTTCAGGTCTAATCATCCGTGCCGTCAATTTCACTTTACCAAAGTTCGTTACCAGTCGATCGACCTGTCATATGCGATTGCTCCTAGAAGCTAATGAATCGAGCCATGAACGACCCCATCATGAAGTTCTGTTACTTCTGTCCGCGTTCTTGATTAGGACATTGCTTGTAAAATACAGGCTGCCAGTCAGAAGCGGCTAAGCTGTACAAAGGTCATATTTGACTATTGTGGAAAAGCCAATCTTGTGGACGTACAGAAAACGCGCATTGCATTGTTTTCGGCGGAGCGCAGTTTTTCAACGGATAGGCGGCTATTGTCATGTGCTGCTGTGGGGGTTAAATGCCCGCGAGCTCTTCTTGTGTCTATGTATGTGTATCTTTGCCTCCTTCCCATTCCTCTAGCCAGCTTAACCTTCCTGCCTCTTACGTCAGCAATTCGTATACGCAGTGGGGTAGCAGGCTCTGCTAAGTTACACGACGTAAAGACGTACGCCAAGCGGGTGTTTCTGGTAAAGCTTTGAAGACAGTCGCTCAAAGATTTGATTAATAGGCTCGCTCTGATTGCCCCTAGCTAGTGCTCCACGAAGGCAAGTCTTGCGTAATTGGCCTCGTTTATATTCGGATGTGAGTGCCATAACGAAGATATACGGAAATAGTTGCTAATCTAACCTTAGCAAATAGCACATGAACCGGATATAGGCTTGCTCACATGAAGTATATAATCATTTGGTGAGCTTGCGCCGCTTATATGGATGGGTCTGTCGAGGTATGTTCGACAGTCGGCGATAATTTGATTCAGGTAATTATTTTTGATATAGAGCCATGTTGTCTAGACTGCGATGTTTCTACGCATAGCTACACAGAAATTAGACTGAATCCGCAGGCAAGAAGCAGTTGAAGACATGGACTTGTTCTACTTGAAAGAAACGGACAACTATGATTTTTTTGACGTATTTTTGTCATATACTTCGTGTAACTAATTGATTAGACGGATCTATGGTTATGCAAATGCTAGGGATGGCGAGATACGAATGAACTGGGCCTCCGACATCCCATAGTGTCGTTGCGGTATCTATCAACCAGGAGAATAAGTGAGCGAAATGTCCTTTTTAACGACTGGGAAACTTTGATTAATGTTGGCCTGGACAGTCATCATACCATTTCTTCATTTTTGTGAATCACTGAAAAACTAACGGAAAATTGAAGCGGCAGTTACCAAAATGGTTACTGCTATCGGCTAGAGTGTTATGAAAGTTATAGTTGAATCTGTCGCGACGAGAAGGTGGTTAGAACATTTTTAGGTAAGGGATCTGCGTTTGCCAATCAAAAAACTAAATAGTACAGCATTTTCGGCTGGGAAACGACTTGAGCTGTCTGAGTTTTAAAATAACAAGTTCCATGACACCGCTCGACGACAAAACAGCAGACGCAGCGACAAGTTAATCACACGATTATACATTGCCCAATGAACGTAAATACTTACACGTAACTGTGTGAGGAAATCATTTGTTGTTTTTGCAGACCAGTCGGGATATATAACATCGCATACAATATTAAGCAGTCACATGAGATACTCAAATGAGATTTCGATGCTTAGAACGCTGCAGATGGCTACCGCTGGTAACCTTTTTAACCTGAGCTCCTCTAGCGACCACGTAGAAAGCTGATTACGAGGCTTAGTCTACCGGTTTTGTAGTATCTTGGTTCTTTTTTGCTGCAATATCCTGACATAACGATAGTAGCGACAAAAGCCTATTCTAACGTATAAAAAGCGTACCGTTGCCACAGTCGCAAAAAAACAGCTTCTATGTTCGCTAATTTTTTCCTAACCTATTTATAATAAGTTACTTTTAATAACCTTCGAGTTGATTAGTTGAGGCCAGCAACAACATATGGCGAAGTCTAACTAACGATGACTTGCCTGTCAAAAAACAATTGCGCTTGTTTGTAGTTGACGATCACCAAATGAGCGGAAATCGATTGATTGTCAGCGGTCTTCGCCAACAATAGGATATATTTGTTAGGCAGTGCAAAAGGGTACACGCATTTAAAGATCTACCTTTAGTTGCTGTAAATAGACGGACACAACCATTTGATTTGTGTCTTATTTTCTAACTACACGTTTAGATAATAAATCGGTTATAGAGATTAGATAAGATTCGTCGAATGATAGTTTAGGTAGTTTAACATGTTTTGATTACGTGTCCTTCCAGATAACGACGTGGTTCCATGGATGGTGTTTGAGTTTATGCAGCACGGAGATTTAGCCGAGCTATTACGAGTTAATGCCTACAATCGAAGCGAAGGCTACAGAGCTCCTTTTGTACATATCGCAAAAGCAAGTATCACCGCTTATGAATATAACAGAATTTATACTATCATTGAGGAAACGTTTTTCAAACGTCCCCAAAGCCCAAAATGTTGAAATGGGCATAAACTGGCCATTGCATTGTTAACGTAACATTGTCGTCTGGGTCAATTTTTTTGTTTGTTGCATCGATCAATGACTTTTTTTTTGTATCGCTGAGTAAGCATTTCCGGAAGTTTATGATTCAGCCTTTAACCACGTCCTCTCCAAAGTTATGATCTCTTAGCGCGTTTATAATCAGTAATTTATTAGAATAGAACGTAGGACATATTTTATAACTACGGAAACATGTACACGTATAACGTAGTGCGAGATAACCGATTTACATTTGATCGTCGATGAACAGATTATGCACAACAAGCGTGCATACTATTTCAGAGATCTGTTACAGTCATAGACGGACGCATTTACAATGTCTTCTACGTACATTGCCCAGTAACGTTAATTTGTATCGTATGGCTGCACCTAGTCTGGTCTGGTTTCCCCCAACGGAAGATTGCAGATCAGTTTCGGTACCTAAAAAACTAAATAATGAATACTGATTGCATTGCAAAAGAGGTCGGCTCCTCATATTACACTAGCAAGGTTAATTCCGATAGATTAGTTCAAGTATTACTTGTTACACAAGGTATACCAGATATGTAATTTCTAATCATTTGTTTGGTTATTTAAACCAAAATCATTGCCTTCAAGGTCGGTATACTGGAAGCTAGATTAGCCGGAAATTGTCCACAGCTGATAGTAGCCAAATAACTTCTACGGGGTCGGTCGTCTTGCGAACTCTGATGTTCGTCTTCAGTAATTAATTTCGTTTTGGAGCTGGCGTATAACTTTTGATATCACATCGTATTAGCACTTGAAGGAACTTCATATTCGTTAGCACCTCTGAAGTATTCCCCCGCCAAGGTCCGAGTTCATCCGGTACTTACATTTTTCTCGGCACTCCTCAGTTTGAGACGCATTCAAGTATCCGTACTTGACGGCTTTGTCCAGATCCTTAATGAGACGATCAGATCGATTCGTCGCGAAGCTACTTAATCCGTCCAACCAGCAGCTGTCGCTAATACCGCCCAGTATTAAGGCAGGTCTCAGCGCGATCCGGCTTTTTGCAGAACAAGAGTTCCATGTCTTGACTCACATCGCTTTTTAAATACTGAGCTCCCTATTGGCTCGTCGACACTGAACTCGGGCTCGTCACTGGCAATACGAAGCTCATCGGACCGCTTCAGGAAGATCGTGCTTAGACCTACTGGCGAAATGACCGACATCAGCAGCCCTAGGATTCCTTTGCCGAGTTCCAAAGTGATAAGATTTGTGAGATTAAATGTTGGTACTTGTGTGGCACACCCAGTCAAGCCGCTTCTGCTGAGTAAGGAAAGCATTCGAGCCAACTAGTTAATAGATTGTGGCATAGCAGGCGATACGTTAACTCCGTGCGCCTCATACAGCAACAACGACGCTAAGCTGATGCCTGCTGTCAGGACCATTGCGCGCCTCATGATGTTGACCGGAATCGTTACCACTGATCAGCCGAACATAATTCGTCGTCGCCTAGACTAAAATGCAACAGCAAGGGGTGCATTACCCTGTTACAAGGTGACCCATGTTAATCCGCGCTTTCATTATCGGTCACTACTTCCATTGGGAGGGGCACATGCTGAAGCAAGTTAAAGGGTCAGACGTGCTAGTCTTGTTGCCGCACTCTGTCGATACATCCGCCGTAGAGGCAGAAGTTCTGGACTGTGTTACTGCCGTTTGGGTTCTTATGTCGGTTAAATCTTTTTTCGGCAGCGGAAAACTCGTGTCAGTACGCTCAAATGGTCACATTGGGGGGCAAGTTCCATTTTGCGAGGGTATCGCAACCCGCTGGACTGAATACCAGAAATACAGATCTTCTCACATAGTTGGGAACGGGAAGCCACTAAAGGCCTCGTCAGTAAACCGGACTGAACAAATCTCAAAATAAAGAATACCTACATGTTTAGAGCGAGGCCAACAGTTCACCCGCCCTGGTAGCGTCGCCGGATCTTGCCGGTTCAAACTGAACGGCCAATCGTTTTTTCTTGCAGATCCTGTTTCGATCGCTAAGTAACTTTTTATGATAGAAAATTCCACCTGCTAATTACGCGGAGCGCACCTTCGATACGGAAGTGCTATCAAATATTGGCAACAGAGACAGTGTCTATTTTGTACAGCATTCGTGTTGCTACATAAACGAAGCCCTCTGCAGGCAATACTCACCACGCTAAACAAGAACATCAATTGAAGATCATTCTTACGTCGAGGATTAGAATATGAGCTTCTTAAGTAGCCACGGTCGTTCCTGCCGCAAGCTTAGAAAATGCAATAATACTTAACTGAAGCATCTATTATCATAGGATAATGAAGACTACATTCTCTCTCGTTTTATATAATCCTCGATGGCCATCTATAGTTATAAAAGATTTTAACTTTGGAATTTTCGTGTCATTATTGTTGAGCTGAGCTGAGCTGAGCTTCCCTGCGCTCTTTGTACCTGACCGCTTAGACGTACAGTTTAAAGGCACCACCCCATATAGAAGTCAAGACACCTATTCAATTCATCAGTTCTCGTAGAACTGCTTGCTGTGATGGTTGAGTCGTTGTAGCAGATACAAGTTCAAACCTGTTTTACATTGTGACTTGATTCCTTAAGGCTGGCTTCCCCTTCACATCGCCAAGCCAAGAGGAGACTCGTGTTCTACACGCGGGACACTAAAAGTCTCTTAATTCGAAACTGATGTCGAGGGGAGGACCAGACCTAGATGGGCACTCAATGGGCATCAAACAATCTGATAGGGTTGTATTAATTTTATGGAGGAATCGGTTTAGATTCAGGTGAAGCTTGAGCTGTTCGAGAGTGTACAAAACGAGTTGAAATTATTATAAAGGAATGATTATTCGATGTATCGCGATTTTCTTCTTTATTCCATCCATTGATCCATAGCTAATCCACTTTATAGGTGCAAATTCGCACCCTTAAAGCTATAAACCAATTAATCGATGCTTGATTGTAAATGCTACTATGCGTCGTTGCTACAATGAAATATAAGAGTCCTGACAAAAAAGGTTTCCCATTCTGACCAGCCATTAGGACATGTCCTGAAGGATTTAGATCTTATCACGTTGATGTGTCATCATTCTACCAGTTGCCGCTAAAAAGGAACCACGCCTGTAATGGGATGCGAATTGGGCCGATGAATGTTTAACAGCCAAACATTTAACTACAGTATCACTGAAAAATGAGCAACTAGACAGCTTAACGGCAAAACCCACCTGTTTCTGAAGATATACACCGTAAAGCTTACGGGTCATCTAAAAATGCGTTAATAATAGTCATTTGCTCTATCGCGAACGTTCAAATCTAACATGAAATCATCTATATGTGTTTACCCAAAGCCATCATTGGTCACCCACGTGTCATTCGGCCGACGATAACCGGTAGACACGCAAATAAACCTACTATCAAATACATCCTATCCTACGAAAACTTCCACAATTCTAGAAACCTAGCAAAAATTTTCCAATGGTGCTACGCAGATAATGTTTTCGTATTATGATAAGAGCACCCTTTTCTCGTCAACGATGCTGCTGATTGGTTCTTGTGCTCACTTCTATTACTTGGGCTACGAGTGCTGCTGATTTAAAAAAATTTCCCTCCTTGTAGACATTTTTCTATAACAGTTTTGAAAGACAGAGCTTGCAGATCGGAGCAAACATACGTTTTGTTAGTATACACAATTCAGTCATCTTCCACTGCTTCAATTTATGTTGTCTATTTGCATACAAGACCAATTCCCGTTTTCCTAATGTATGTACCCAAATATCCAGGCAACGATCCATTACCCACATCCAACCGTAGTTTGGTTTCTATAGAAGTATGTATATATATAGTTTTCTGTTGTCTGCTTGATTGTTTGCGCACCAGTGCCTGTATATGTTTGCGTCCGACGTTGGCATTGCGAGGAACTAATCCACTGCCCGTAGGAAGATCTGGTGAAATGCCCGTTCTAACGCCCGGTTCTCTAGAGCGAAAATAGTATGGTAAGGTTTAAATAGGAGTTCCATTCGTACGGCGCGCGGTTCTGAAGCCTGCAGCTCCAGAAGGACGATTTGTCGTTTCCATTTCAGAGACCATATAATTTCTTCATTTTCCTTATTATATTTTGGCTGTTTCGGCGCCGATGAGAAAGCTACTTCGTTTAAGGGCGGCGTTACGCACCACACGTCGCTGTTGTTCCCTGCTGGCCATTCGCGTTCCTTCTAATTAGATCTCAGAAAAGGATAGAGCTAGTGTTGGGGCAGCGGTGACAGATAAATCCAGGATAAGCCAGGACAAAGAAGCAAAACTCTTTCTCTTCTTTTACCTTACATTTTCGCCCCCTGTTTTGCCGGCCCACCCTTTTCCTGCACAGCGCAAGCGTAGGTAGCACGGCCGCGAGACGGTCCGCAGTACCGAAGAAAAGACAACACTCCCACTGTCACCGAACTCTCGCCTGCTTGGCCTAATCATGACACAAAGGGCAACCGCAGCACGGCTACATTAGTTCACACGCAGACAGACGCCAAGAAATACATCGATTTCTGGACCGGCGCAGGCGAGAGTACTCAGCTGGCACAGAACTCCGATCGAACAAGCCACAGTAAGCTGAAAACGTCCTCATCGATGATCCCGGTAGAAAGCGAGGAGGAGACAAGTAATTGAAAAATGAGGGTAGACAAAGCGAGTCCGAGAGAGAGAGAGAGAGAGGGGGGAGGGAGGGAGGGAGGGAGAGGGCGTGAGAGAGAGATCCGGGGAGAGGGTAAGCAACGACAACAGTCACGAACGCAGGGTCTAAAAGTTTCGCAGAGTTCGAGCGGGTGATCCGTATATTAGCTATTGCCTTTCTTACAGTATTATGTGTGGGTTGTTTGTCTTACGCATTACGGAATTAGCGAGTCGGTGTCTGAGATTGCTTGTAAATGTCGTTTGGAAGGTTACGGGTTTCAAATGGCGAATAAAAGAGAATGCATTTATTCTAGTTTGTTAAACTGTTAGAGACGTAAGGAAAATCTCTATAGATTAGGCTGTATACTGGTATTGTGCAAATTGGCAGGAACTTAAACGTCAATTAATTCCGAGAAAAGATCTATTAAATATTGAGACAATCTGTTCATTAACTGCCATAGATACTATACTAACAAAAACATAGGGGGTAGTTGCATTTTTGTCCGAGTAACCACGCTAAGTGGAAAAAATGTAGTGTTAATCCACAGCGTTAATTTACATTAAGAGAGTTGATGGCATGAATCGCTAATAAACAAAAATAAGCGTAAACCTTAATATAAAAACTTAAATAAATTAATTCAACTACAAAAGGTACGTAATCACATCAGACGTTGAAATTTACTTCCGAAAGAAACTTACTACTACAAAAATAGATCGGCTTTCGTGACGAACCTACTGTTTCTCTAGTGCTCACGAATGCTTATAATAAAAATACTTGTTATTTGTGAATTTATATTTATTATATTTACGCTGGATTCTGCAAGTGTGAAATTTATATATAACAACTCAGCATAACATATATTTCGAACTATTTTCTAAGCTTTCGAAATTTAGGGGCCACCGACAACCTGAGGCGAATTTTTTCAATTAAAAGTTTTTGCTAACTTACCACCTCAATTTAGTTCTATAAATTTATTTCTCCTCTTGAGGCATAATCATAGTACGTTGTTTCTAAATTCTACAGATATTTTGATACTCAGTGATGGTGGCTTATTCAATTACATTATATAAAGATATGGATGATAGAATGGTTTATCATTCATACTCCACAGCGTCGGGAACTAAAATTTGTAGACGACGGCTCGAAAATGGGTCGGTTTTGTTTCATTTTTTTATAGAATAAAATTTTGTTTCAAAAAGAATATTATATATTGTTTTCTATATCGTATGATATAGAAATATTTCTAAAAAACTGTGTGCGATGAGCGAGGGATCGACGGCAGTAACAAAGGGAAATATTTTGGTATTGCCAACGTCGGTTCGATTCCCATGTGTGTGAAGTATGTTTTAGCAAGGAAAAGAGCTCGTACGTGTATACTGTATACTCGTATACTGTATATATTGGAAGGACAGAATGTTTGGTCTAATTTCTCTGCTGATTTTTCTTAAATACGCTTAGTGCAATATTAATACTAATCAAATCAGCACAACAAATTTTCATCATTTAATTAAAGCTCTTCCATGCATTTTAACTCCTACAGAATAAAAAATTGATATTTCTGTAACGCTACACATATGAACTGCGTGGCAATACATTTACATATTACTTACCAAACGGTATTTCTAAATAATTTCTCTAGTTTTATAGTGCTTTAGATACCTTCCTTTTTTAGACAAAAATTTTCTCAAATATATCATTTTGCCAAGCGTAGGTCAGCTCTTTAATAAGTGCATAGTTGGAAACGAAAAGGTGTAAATAAAGGGTGTAGTACCGTGTGTCAGGATGGCCGAGCGGTCCAAGGCGCTGCGTTCAGGTCGCAGTCCGGTCTTCCGGGCGTGGGTTCGAATCCCACTTCTGACACTAACTTTTTTAACTTTTCATATAACTTGTCAGGGTTATTACCGACATCATACCCATTATATATATACACATATTATATAATACTCTCAAATGTTCTAAACAAAACTATAAAACAATCTGCTGTCGATTTCTCAATGCAGAATCTAACATTTGCAGAACTAATTTTACCCACAAAGCTATGAAAGTTTGATTAAGCGTATTTTTTAATGTAGCCTGAACGATACATCACTGGCCAAATTCAAGCAATATTGCGTCCATTAATATGTATCCTGTATCCTGTATTATGATACATTAATATGTATCTTTTGTCCTCCTAAGCAACTCAGAATGTCAGTGAACTAAAATGCAGAGATCAGGGGTTTTTAATGTGTTGCCTGTCACACGATCTTGGCCGTAAGCCCGAACCAGAATTCGAGACTTTAGACGTTTTTATATCCGCAAATGTGTTTTGACGGAATCCAGTTAACTAGTACGTGGTGAATATATGTAATTAAATGAGTTTAGATATTTATAATACTTTATAGACAGAGTAGGTATCTTTGATCTATTGATTGAAATAACTGTGATTTTGTTCTTATGTGACGACACATCAATGAGGATTTGAAATGAAATTGCTTGAAACTCTCTCATCAACATCAATAAGTACATATAAATTGACAAAACTTAACTATAGCCTGTTCTTACACAGTATACTGTACCAAACTTTTTACAATCTGGAGTTGACCACTACAATCGCCTTGAACTGGTATCAGTTTTATTTGTGATGTTCATTAATCGATTTCCCAATTTTATATGTATGTTCATCATGAGTGTATCGTACGCAAGAAAACTCGATTGGGTTCAACTTTGTACTACTTAATTGCATTGACGGCGGCTGAAGTCTTCCGGAAAACTGAAGCTTGTATGTGTTTGCAAGCTTAGATTCTTCAAGCAATCTTCCTTCATTGTACTCGATCCATTTTCCGTTTTCCGACTAAATCGTTGTGTAAGCGGGAGCCTCGGGAAGATCTTTCGTGTTCAGTCTGGTGGCAGTAAGCATTTGCGCGCTCGTTTTTCAGGCTATAGAGCATTCCTTTTGTCAGCCCATATCTACGCCATAGCATCCCAGCACCAGCCCAATGCTTTAATGGCGCGCGAGGGTCCAATACTGCTACTGCTACTGCTGCGTTTTCCGTTTGATGTTCTATCACTCACCATCTTAATTATTCTAAAATCTTGTAAAGATCCATCCTCCAATCTGGTGCTTTATATTTGCTAGAAAATATTCTAAGTAAATGTCTTGCTTCGATCGCAGCTGAGTGATTGTATTGCCGCGTCATATAGCTTGAAGGACAATATTTGTTCTTTCATCAATAATGCTTACTCGTCGAAATAACCTTGTTCACAGTTACGTGCACGGAAGTGACTTGAAATGTTATTGATTTCAATTGTTGCCTACTAACCACTTAGATGGGACCGCATCGTGGCTAGAAGAGACAGTCTTAGATCACATCTTTTATGCTCTAATAGACTAAGGTGCTTATTTAAAAATCTGCGCGCTTCCATACCAAAATATGACAGAGAACCAAAATGAACGTGAACATAGCGCGTTCCATAGACTTCAGGCCATTAACCACATGTTTTTGTAGTCTTCTACAAGGACTTCTACATAGGTGACAGCGAAATACAGTACAGGTATATCGTACGTTATAACAAAGCCGATTGTTAACTAGGCTCTTTTCTCGAACATACCTAAAACAGAAATTATCCGTCATCTAGTATTATAGAATATTAGGTACACGCTCATAGAGAAGATTTTCATTATTAATAGTAGGCAATAGCTAATAAATTATAGCTACATAGTTATAGTAAGTATATAGTTATTATAACATTGACACATTGCTGTCCTTTCAGGCTGACCTTTTATCAATTGCAAGCCAAATTGCAAATGGTATGCTGTACCTGTCTGTGCAGCACTTCGTCCACCGTGACCTGGCGACGCGAAACTGCCTCGTCGGAAACAACCTTTGCGTGAAGATCTCGGACTTCGGCATGTCTCGAGACGTGTATACGTGTGACTATTATAAGGTTGGTCACTACCTAATTTGTACACTTTTCGGCCTTCTCCGAGAGTTCACGTCTTATGAGAGCCGATCTAACATTTACCAAATGCTAGCCTCAAAGCAATCTTTAGAAGTTTGCTTATTAGAGCAGACCACTAAGCTGAGCGGCCTAAATCCCACTCTTGATTCCTCGTTGACCCACATCCTGCCAACCCATCGACAACAGTTCCAATCGCCGACAGAACCATTTCAGCCACAAGTTAAGCATAGCTAGCGACCATTATGATACGCCGGGTGGTCGTTGGCTGTGCTGATAGCTCTCGCACCGACATAGCTTTTTAGATTAGATAAGAGCTTTAAATAGTACTAATAGATTTATTTTGGTCCTGCAAACAAACTCGGATGGATCAGATACTCTCTGCATTATCAATATCCTTCCTTTTTATATATCCTTTAATATAAAAGGAATTCCTATAGGATGAAAACACTGAATGACCTTTCGGGCAGTAGTACAACAAAAGATATTTTGTACGTTTCATGCAGGTTGTCTTGGTTATCGAACTTACGTAACTAACAGCTAGTGTTAAGTATCGTGGAACAGATGAAAATATGCCATGCTATCTAGAAAGCATTAATAAGAAGATCTATTATTTTATTAGTTTTTGTGGATTCTGTCCACCCATTGGTAGAAGGTGGACCTTACTTAGGTCCCTATGGCTTGACTATTAAACGCTAGCAGTTTGTGATCTTTTGCATGTACTACGGCTTCTCTTTATTGGCCGCTCGCATAAAACTACTGAGAACATTGTACGTCAGATCGGTTTTGGGAAACTACCTGAAGTTAAGCAACGCTAATCTGCCAGATCTATTTAACACCAGACTGTACACGCAGACAAGTAGCATACGCGGACAATTTAAGATCATGCGCGAGAGCGAACTAAAAACAAAAAGGCCCGCAGTAAAGCCCAGTTATTATTGTTTATGGAGTAATTTTGTAAATTGTTACACATCATTGTATTCTGAAACTCTGAACGTCGGACTCTTGTTGATTGCAACGTTTAGACATTTAGAAATGTTCAAAACAAATAGCATTGTTCTAAGTAAAGCATTTGCTTCAGTCGATTAGAAACGCCGCACTGAATTGTAAACGGACAAGTTTTTTTTTCATTTGTTTATTGTATTTACGGCTGTTAGCACAAAATAGTTGAGTTTCGTGAGAATTTATATATTAACAAGGTTTGTATAGGTGAATAAACAAAAATGTTTGTTACATTTTACATTGTAATCTTCTTAAGATTAGGTGAAACAATGAAGTTACCGCAGTAACGTGAGAAACGACTAAATATGTATGTAAAATCAATGTTAGTTATTAAATCCTCCTTACAAATTGAATTATTTAGCAAACGTAGCTTGTCTAATACGATGTCGATCAATATGAACAACTTCATATATTGATCTAGTATTTACTAGACGATCGCTCACTTCCTGAAAAGTCTTCACGAAGTTCACTATAAGAAACCGCAAATTGTTAATTCCGTTTTTGCTGCAAATTTTGCAGGTTTTGACAAATCAAATAGTTTATTAGACGAACGTGTTTATTGTCCTTTATTAAAACGCGGTAATCATTATGAATTTGTTTATATCTTCAGTCTAAACGTTCACGTATTGTGTCTTACGAATTGTACTTTACGACAGGTACCTGTGAAGGACTGTTTTAATTCACGAATATGCTATTTATGTTCGATTCTTTATTTTTTTTTTTTTCTCTAGATTTTTTAGTTTTGGCTATTGATTTTAGGAAACGAAGCGTACGTAAACGAGCTTCTTTTTTTTGTGTTGGCAGGTAACAACTATCCAGTTTTATCAGTTTATAATCAAATATTATATCCGATACCGACTCCTCCTCAAATACGTAGGTTATTATTACTGGACGAAATGTTTTTCTATTGGCAGAACTTACGTAGAATCCCCTGCTACAACCAGGGGTGTCTCTCAAAACTGGTCGTATTTAAGGTAAGGAAAGATTTACGGTAAGGAGACATGCGTTTAATAGATTGGTTTGAGTCTCACAAGCTTTGAACAAGGCGCACGAACAATACGCTGTTGTTGCACTTAACGGACTGAGATCGTGAATCAAAAACAAATTTTCTTTTTTGAAAATTTCAATTAGGTTCGTGTGTAACGTATGAATAACTGATTAATACTTGTGCTAGTACTCTTGCGGAGATAGCCTTAATACGACAGTAGCATTTGCCAAGGGCATAAGCTATCTCATTTCATTGGCACAAAAAGGGAAATTATCGTTACTTGTGATTGTCTACAAAGTACAACTATATTAAGATACTTTTGAAATTGGTGAACTTTTTTCGATCACTTGCCTTTTTTTTTTTACCTCTATTAATAAATTATTATTATTATTATTGCCAATATAATGACTGGAAAAGACCCAATTTCCTGAATCTGTCTATCAAAATAGCACAGTTATCAACCGATTTTTGCTAGTGTTATCCCTTAATTGTTAGAAAATAACTATCGAAGGCGCCTATACAGAATGAACGTAACTTCTACTTTTAAATAGGTTCGGTACGATAATAAATCAATTCCACGATAGATCATCAGGAAATCATGCTATGTTCAGGCAAATGTATTATTTAATAGTTTGAACTGGATATTATTCTTTTAAAGATTTACAGATACCGATCGAATTGCTCTAAAAGAAACCGGTCGAATGTAAATTTAGTCGTCGTAATACCCCCTCAACTAATACAACCGCAGCGGCCAAAATACATGAGTTTACTGAACATTGAAACCGCTGTAAATACACTACCCCCGGACAGCATCGTCTTAATAATCATGTAGCTGATTTGGAGCTGTCAACTGAAAGAACACTTTCCGTTGGAGCGGTTAACGCTTTTTTAGTCGTGTTATTCGTCAGCTATGCTTGCGCGCGATAGGTGCTAAACGCAAGGTTAAGGTTTCTGAGGTTGAGATGAAACTAAAGCTGATCTTGATCGATCTCTCTGATCTATTAGCTAATGGCACTTAGCGTTGATAATTCTCTGAGCAAGCGAAGAGATACAATGAGACCTTTTAAGCCAAGGGCAAACACATGATTAGATTTTATGTTTAAAGGTTAACTATATATACGTGGTATATATAGAGGGCGTACCGTTTGTAGATATGGGCACAGTTGAAAATCATCGTATAATGAAGAACGACGATTACAAGATGAACTCGTACTATTGATTGTCGCCTGTTAAAAAAACATCAATGAGCGTGTTCCTTTCTGTTTGTGTGTGTATATATGTGCTTGTAATTAGATCGGAGGATCGCGTATGCTTCCGGTGCGGTGGATGGCCCCAGAATCAATAATGTACGGGAAATTCACTTTGGAATCGGATATGTGGTCCTATGGTGTTGTACTCTGGGAAATATTTACATTTGGAAAACAGCCCTACTACGGACACTCTAATGAAGAAGTAAGTTTATTAATCAAGTTGGTTTTAAAGCTTAGTTATAACTTAACGCTTCTAGAGCTTCGTTAAAATCGTTTCAGTACAATATATCGGATAAAACCCGTGAGATCTTAATAAGTAGGGTACTATAAAGATGAGTGACACAGTTGTACTTATAACATGATAGATGCACGTTACATACAGTGCGGCCATGCGCAGTTACATCATTTACAAATGTGTATATTTCAGATCGCTTAAAACGATAAGGCGCTATACTGTATATTAACCGCAATACTCAGCTAGATTTGACGGGTCGTATACCCGACAAATTGAACAAGCCGTTCTACAAGTATATACTGCGAATGAAAATATATGCACGTCGAAGCGGAGAATAAGCCAACACTGTTCCACGTGATTGTCACCACTACCGCATGTTTCTCCCTTTTCAGAAACACCCAGAAGCTACATTTCAAATTACCTTAGCTATAACCATTATTGCCATCATTGTTTTTATCATCGAAGTCGACGAAGAAATTTAGCATACCTAAAATACAGCCGACGGCCCTATAGCTCTAGCAAGGGGAACCAGTAAAGTGAAAGGGCGATTCTCGCAAAACTGCTGTGGTTAGTGGCACCTTAACGCCTGATCCAACCGTATTCCCATGAAAAACAAGACAGCTCTTCTGAAACACTTCCTTTTAACCTGGCATTTGCTCATCATAAGAAAGCGAATCTCAGTGTCTCTATGCTCCATGCCGCGCTTATGCCGGGAACGATTTCAATATTCGAACCTGTTCCAATTTACACCTGACTGCATACACATGTATATTATAGGCCATCCACATTCATCATAACGGTTTTATAAGGGCCTCATTAAACGGACGCACGATCAAGCAGCATTGCGGACGAAATCATCTTGAGCTCCTCAGCCAACGGAAGACTTTATCTGTGTGGTCTGTGACGTACATCTGGCAACATATATCCAGCCTGTTTTTCCCAGGCTAATCCAATTTTGAACAGAGGCGTTCGGCATTCACTGTATGTACTGTTACCCTTCTATCTTTATAGATTCTCATGCTATTTTTTCATCACCCACCACACTACATAAATCTGCCTACGACCACCAAAATTATCTCTGTAGTTACCGCCGAGAAGCTGTGAAAGAGGGCTTTTTTTCTGCTACTTTTCTGTAGTTTCCCGGCGCATTGTCTATCTTTGTCGTTTCTCTTTGAAGGCAAAATTCAGTCACATCTATATGGCAGGGACGCACTAAGGGGCCGCGATTCGGGCGCTTTGTTCCTCAACTCAGTAAGGCGAATTAAGCTGACCTGGGTCGTGGCATTCATTATTCGTTTAAGCTACCGCCGTGATCCAATAGTGCACGTAAAGGATACGCACACTCAACGAAATTTAGGGACCGAAGAAGGCCAGATGAAGACGAAAAGGAGCGCACTATGCTACGGCAAACCTAGCAAAAAAAATATGATACTGGTCATCGTCTTCAGGGCGAGCTGTGTACAACATAGGCAGCGTATCTCAGAAGGCAAACTGCACGACTCTGCTTTTTGGTGTGCAGTATTAGGAAGATACAATCTATTAGCTTAGGTAGATTTCCAGAGAGGCTCTGAATGGCTGAATGAAATGGGCTCTCTAAGGGCCTACATTTACTCTATTACACTTAAGAAAGGCAACTAATTACTATTAATTCATTGGCCTATTTGTGGTTGTATGGTATATGCAGCTTAATTTGCTTAGATGACGCTCATCAAAAATATAATATTATAATTATTGTCGCTGTCGAGCGCCCAATTTCCCAACACAAACGCCGCGTCCGAGTAACAATGATTTTACTCGTGAAAATTAATGCTCCGTTGGATTTATAGGAATATAAATATGTTCGTATAACCACCTCTTTCAGTTTGCAATTCGTTATTTTTTTATTTAGGGCATCAACAAAATTTGGAAACCTTGAAGCAAGAGAAAAAAGTGGCGCCCAACGTGGGGCTCGAACCCACGACCCTGAGATTAAGAGTCTCATGCTCTACCGACTGAGCTAGCCGGGCACGGTTTTAGCGTGCCTCAAGTCAGTACACACAACCAAATACCCAGAAATGTAGGTGCCAAATTCTTGTCGAAACGTCATACAAACTAAACGTTACCAAAATTTTGATATTCTTTTTTCTTACGCATTGCTCATTTTGACCAACTGACATTTTGACACACCAGTCTAAGTGGAGTCTAATGAACATACAATAATCTCTGAATACAGAGATTTCTAGCGATGTTGATGCTGACATTAAAGATAATGACCTGTGCTAGGATGTTGCAAGCGTTGTCTAGAATCTTGCCGTGTTGTCATAGAGCAGCAAAGAGAAATACAGCAAAATAGTTCGAAGTTTGCATGTCAAACAGTTACCTGCCTATTCTAAAGGCAATCGATAATGTCAGCCATATTAGCGTGTTGACGTCAGCCGTGATCGTATAGTGGTTAGTACCTTGCGTTGTGGCCGCAATAACCCAGGTTCGAATCCTGGTCACGGCAAGTTCTTTTTGGCTGAATAATCCGCATACAATAAAAATTTAGCAAAATTTAACAAAACACTTATCGAAAGCAAAATTAACCATATAAGCTGAACATTTATACATTTATACTATTTTACTGGGCAAAAAAATACAGACAAGACTTGAAACGTAGTTGCAGCCGTTTACACATGATTATTTGTTCTACAACAGTGACTAGATTTCGGTTAAAATCAACACACTCGTAACACTTGTTGTTGGCTTCTGATAACCAATGTGTCCCTCAACGAGCACTTTCAAATACAGCAAGTATACAATGCATACTAAGCGATGAAATAGCTTTCTGCCATCCTGCGATGTAGGCTATTACATACGGTGATATTGAGAAACATAGTACATTTTTTTTTATTAATATTGTACGCAAAAACAGTTGTAACAATCAATGGGCCCTTGATGGTGTATGGTATCGAATAGGGCAGCCATTTTGTTTGTATCAGCCTGTTAAACAAAAAACTACAGATTGGTAATTTTCATTAAGGCACTATCTCAGACAGGTACTACCATTCCATACTTGATCGCGGTTTTTGCAGTGACATTCTTTTAATTCAAAGAGTGGAAACGATCTGCTTCTACACAGTACAAAAATGTCTGGCATTCATTGCCAAACTATGGTCTCGAAGCGTGTAATGTTTACCACAGTTTTCATTTGAGCAGACAAATACTTGATATTATGGTGCAGTGATTACTTTTCGACAAAATTTCAACACTCAATATAGTTTTAATGGTATAAATTAGAGGACTCACCGGTAGCCTGTCAGCAAAAATATTTTTTCGTCTAATCGAAGATTACTCTTGCACTAAACGAGGACGTGAGAAGTGAAAGTTTGTAATATCACCTTTCCAAATTTTTATGTAAAGCGTAGTCCTCTTCAGGTTTTTACCTGTAAATTATAATCGACCGGGTTCAAATACGTGGTTCTGCTTTTTTTTAGTTGCTATATATATATATATATATATATATATATATAGCCACAATACCTATAAATAAAAAATAGAATGAACTTGATTGAAAAAATCATCACATTTGGAGCTATAATGAAGTGTATAAATGTATATAAATATATAACTGATAAGTGGAATCATATGAATTTCTTGTGAAGCACATTATGCGTAGTACAGATCGATATCGGTTCCTAGAACGAAGAGAATGGTGTGCTAGATAAATCAATGATGCTACGGATGCTACTGGGTATTTCAATCTCAAAAAACTGGAAGCTCAAATATTTTATGTCACAGATTTTTATTTTAAATCAGCACTCATTGATTCACATTCCTTATGTAGCAGCCACCACATATTATTACATAACATCGACTTTACTTATCCCTGTAGAGATAATCGAGCTCAATTTACAGCAACATGCGATCGAAGTGCGGCGCACGATCGTTGACTGTCAGCCGTGGTCGTATAGTGGTTAGTACCTTGCGTTGTGGCCGCAATAACCCAGGTTCGAATCCTGGTCACGGCAGGCATATTTTATTATATTTATATCTTCAAAAAGGGGCAAACAGCGGTTTGCAAATGGTGCAAAAATCCGTGGTGTCCGCAGGTTCAATCCAGACAGAGTAAACGTGATTTTTACTGATTTCTGAGCTCGGTCAAATCTTCATTTTGTCCTTTGCAGTCATTCCCAAAAATGTGTATAGAAATCACGCACATAAATACGAGTTCATAGCAAGCAATATAGCAATGTACAACATTTCAAGCTTCATGTATAGCCTCTTTACTTTTATTTGAAGCTGAGATTAAAATGGTAAATCTTTCCACTTCAAATTACTACTAAATTCAAATTACTAAAATACATAATACGTATTTTTTGGAAGAAACTTTCAAACTACTTTTTTGTGCGTTTTGATCTACAGTGGTTTTGTGACCACCACTGTCACAAAAAGCATCGGTGAGATCTACAATGCTTCACCTGATGAACGGGTAGTCTTCTTTGCCGCTTGTGTGAATATTTTAATACGACTTTGTCTAGATCTGGAACTAAATAACAGGTCTTGCTTGCTATGATCATATTGACAGCTGCCTCGGTCTACATATATAGTAAATTAATTACTCAAAAATTGAGGCCTAATGATGAAATTTTGCTTTAATTCATACGACTGGCATTATCTGTAAAATAAATCAATAAAATCCATAACTTATTAAAATGAAGGAACGGATGACTATACTGAAGCTGAGCCAAACGCTTATTCGTTATTTTTTATTGTCGTGTCGTTGTTCTGAATACTATAATACTGGTGACGTATGATAATATCTTTTGCGTTGCTGTTTATCTACTTTTCCAGGTGGTAAAACTGATACTTCAAGGCATCCTGCTGTGCCCGCCTGAGGATTGCCCCGCCTATGTGTATTCTATAATGGCTGGTTGCTGGAAAACCGATCCGCTGGATCGTCTCTCATTCGAAGACATCTGCAAACAGCTTCGCCAAGAAATCAAAAAAGAGGAGACGGATGCATCGTCTATCAAAGACTGCCGTAAGCTTGGCCAACTTAGTCTAGACCTGGACGACTATCTCTTACCGAAATGTGCCACTTCACAACTATAAAAGCCAGAAAGGCCTAAAAACGATTATATCGATTTAACTAAAAGTTGAGAGTATTGCACACAGAAAGAATGAGGCAGGGAAATTGAATATTTCATGAAAAGTAGTAGCGCAAAATCGATATGAACCGATTGGAACATACATTGTTTCAGCGACACACAAAAAGCATAAGACTTGAAAAGTCTGCATATAAATGACATGCTGCATTGGGAACAGAGATTCGAAAAGCAAGCAAACCGTATTCTAAGACACGTTCATAGCTCTAGTGCAAACTCTCACCAATTCATTGCATTCAAATGCAGAAAGTCTCCATCGGAGGTGAAAGACGACCATAGTGGGAAGGTTCTCAGCAATCCATGCGCCGTATGATTCGAGATCACCAATGTTACCGTAACTACAGATATGCTTAATATACTTTTTGTATTGCTTAATCA
Organism: Varroa destructor; assembly: GCF_002443255.2. Classification (NCBI taxonomy): domain Eukaryota; kingdom Metazoa; phylum Arthropoda; class Arachnida; order Mesostigmata; family Varroidae; genus Varroa; species Varroa destructor. Next base: position 18,064,328 of record NW_019211458.1, read on the forward strand.
CTCAGTGCTATATGCCGAACAGAATTGTATGATTTCAATTGAAGTTTGTGTATCATAGATCTAATTATTGTCATCACTATTATTTTATATTTGAGCATGAACATACGCTGACCGCGCGAACGTCATCCATAGGTCAATAAAATCACAAGTTGCATTAATAAAAATCGAGCAAACAAAAATTGTATTTTTTCGAATCTTTTCATCACTAAAATTATTAGCGTAACAGACGTTCTTTCGTGCCATAGTATTGATTCCGTGATTGTAGTGTAGGTTTTAATGACAATGAACAAGAGCCACATGAAACTTCAAGGCACGTTTAGAACGGACGGAGTGGATAAGGTAACCGAGCCCTTGCAGTTCCAACAGGAAGACCGTAGTAGTCTAAATGAGAAGATTAATTAGGCCTAACCGCAAAGGCGGGAATGAATGTTTAGGTAACTGCTTTCTCGCGCCATTGTGATAACAGCCCAACTTACGACAGCAAGAGTTCATTATTGCCACTTGAAGCAAGTAGTTTCCGCATTATTTTGCAATTTATCCCCTTATAGATAAGCATAATTGGAAAAAGGTAAGAAAACCCACGTCGCACTGTGTCAGAATGGCCGAGTGGTCTAAGGCGCCAGACTCAAGGCTATCCTTGCCTGCTTTCGCAGGATGTGAGCTTTCTGGTCCTCGCATGAGGGCGTGGGTTCGAACCCCACTTCTGACATAAATTTTTTAATTGCACGTGACAATGTATTTCTTCGTAAATCATTTTTTATAATATCGTTGCTGGATTGAGCTGGTCTAAGATATATATTTATTTTCTTTCAAAAACGGTATCACATTTTGTACATAGAGCCAGAGTGATGGATTTTTCATATATATATATATATATATATATATTTAAAAATCACAAACTCATTTATATTATGCTGATATCAATTACTCGGTCTAACTCCGTCATTATATTTTCCAGTTTTGGTATTTAGAAATCCATGAACGTTTGCCAAACTTTTTTCTTCAGTATCAACTGTAAATGTTCTCTTACCCTTAAATGTACCCTTAAAGTTTATAAAAGTAACTATTATATATAATATAACTACATATAATAGTTGTACTTGCATTACGTTTAGCTGATTTTCTTCTGCCGTATGACTGATGTATTCTTGCTTAATTACTATGACTTTTATATTGGAGAAGTTCGCCTATATATAAGCAAGGATTTTATTTGCTAGTGATTCCAAACTGTGCAACAATCATAGAATAATTTTACTAAATAGCGCTTTCTGTCGCAAGATGAGAAGACTATAGAACCCTCTCGTGCTGCAGGATATCTCAAATAAGAAAAATAAAAGCAATATAACTGTTCATTATCGACCATTTAATTGTCACAATATATTCATTTCATTTTTACAGCTGTGCCTACCACAGATAACACTTCATACTAAAGTATAACATAATGAACATGTACATAATGTAAATCTGTGTTCACCTAACTCTGGCTTACACATGTAGTAACCAATGTTTTCAAAATGAGCGCGAACACCTGTATGTGCATGGAGAAATATATGAGATTGCGTGTATTCCTTGTAGATAAAATGTGCACGGAAAGAATTTAATAATTATTCACCGACAACTGTAATTTAATTCAGAGACATAATAGATCTAAGCATTTGTAGCTATTGAAATAGTTAATACCACAAGATCCCGTCCATATAACGACATCACTTATGCTTAGTTATAGCCATAGCACAGCGGTACACATGCTGTGGATTCAACTGAGTTTTCGGAGACACAACCGATTATTATTATTTTTTTTTACGTAACAACGGATACTTCTTAGTGTGCTGACCTATACTCACCCATTACGTATGTAAAGCACACTAGATGCGCACGAAACTCGTAAAACTTCAGTTGAAATGCTTTTCTCTCCTATATACATATCTAGAATTTACCGATGTTGAATAATTAGAAAATATAAGAACTCAGCAATTAGGCTTAGCACTCATATGGTATAGGGACATTAGAAAGAAAAATACATATGTGCTTGTGTTGAACAGTGAAGGCAGTGAAATCAACTATATGAGTATATACGTTACATGAGCAGTAAAGAAACATATACATACAGGGTGCCTAAATTGAATATTTTTTTAATATTTTGTTGATAAAATTGTATTTAAATAAAAATAAATTTTGATGAAATTTTTTAATGTACAGGAAGTATCATTTCGAATGGATAATTCACCGCGATTTCAGCTTCAAAATGTAAATCACTCACTAGTCATTTTTGACATATCTGTTTTCTTAACCCGCAGACATCCTTTTAATGGTTATTGTTTAATAGATACTAGTTAAATTATATTGATAAATATACCGATTAAATATCTACCCAAAACTCTAGCAGAATTAAATTCTGATCTGATTAAAACGCGCAAGTGCTCAAAATGGCCAAAAGATTTAAAACGCGCAAAATGACGCAAAAAGTAATTGTTACAGCCTACCTGAAGGATCCAATAGACAATTGATATCATCCTCGCTTAATAAAAATCCACGTGCATAAAAATGGCTTTTTAAACCATTTTAATTAGTTAGTCCTTTAAATCTAAAACCTGCTAGGCATCTTACAATCTACATTACAGAAACTTTTCTTGGATTTTTTAGAAGGTACATGAAAAAGAGGTCGCATGCAGAACGAAAGGCAATAACGTATATCGTTAATTCGGATAAAAAGGAAGTTTTCAATTTTGTTTGGATTCATCGAAAGCGGAAATGGCGGATAGGAGTCTAATTTTGAAAAATTGAAAAACGCACATATTGTTTTGTTTTAAAAAAACAGGTAGCAAGTGTAGCGAATGGACGCTTACTTGCTGCGATAAACAGCCCACCAAAATCTACCTAATTTACCTACCATACCCTGTATGTATTGACCGTTTTTCTGGCTAGATAGGTTCAGCGTCAGGTTGGCATTTGTTAGAGACTGAGATCTGATCGGTTAAAATTGTTGGATTCCTTTTATTCCGGCTTCGAATAAAGCGCCTGCAAAAATTAGCTAGATTTGGCAATATTATTATGATGAAGGCGAAATTGCTACTCAGGCTTGTGAAAAAAATGCACTGTTTATGGTCAAGATGCGTTATCATCCGATCTAAACGATCCAAAAAAGATTCTGTTATCTTTTCTCTGTGAGAAAAAATGCTTCTCGTAATATGCGACTAATGAGAAAAAAAGTTGATGAAATCGTTTCTTGTGAAACGGTTGAGGCAAAGTGTATCACGTACGATCATAATGTGAAATAAGAAATCCATAATCTGCGGCAAAGCTCAGACTGACGCCAAAGGAGGTGATGCTATGTGTTTAATGTGGACAGAAATCGTACAATATGAGTTGCTTCCGCTTGGAAAACGATTGATTCGGACAACTAATGTTAATATCTAACATGATTATAACGAGACATTAAAACAAAGCGGAACTAGTGAACGAAAAAGGCATCAAGTTTTACCATGACAACGCCAGACCACATATGTATATTTAGGTACCTGGCAAAAATTGAAAGAGTTTGGATAAGAAACCTAGATGTAAAGATAAAATGTCACGGAAGAATACAATTAATGCTTATAAACATTCACTTTGAACGTATAGCCTCTGTAATTTATTAAAAAAAATAATTAAACGCATCTAATTTTAGGAGTCGTACGACATGGATTGAAAAGCAAATAACGCAAAAGGTCAAAGCCTGTTTCAAATGTTCAATGAATTCTGTCGGAAAGGGCGTAGTATCCCAACCTGTACGTCCGAATAGTCGACACAATTGGATACAGTTCGACATAATAAAGGTATTATATTTAGAAAAAAAAATGTATCGTTAGTTAGCGAAAATAACCGTCTTTATACATATGAGTAGATGGTGATTTAAATATATTACTTCATAAATTAGTCCATGTGAAATATTTCGTATAAAGCAAATATCTTAATAACTTATTTGTGTATCCTGCGAGTAAACAGTTGATCTGAATTAATATCAATCCTAGATCGCCGAATTTCCGAAAGTCCGAACTTTCTAGAAAAGTAGTAATAAAAAATAATATAGGAGAGTTTTTAATACAAATAAAGGAAAGTTCAGGTTTTTTTAGCATAGGTAACTACATTTATTATAGATCAATGTGTATTTGTTTGTCAGCATTTGTGTTTCGGGACGATAGCATATTGTATTTATAATATTTAGAGGTAATAGGAAAAAGTAGATGTGGTTCCAGCCGGGCTCGAACCGGCGACCTTTTGCGTGTAAAGCAAACGTGATAACCACTACACTATGGAACCATGCCATAACGGCAATCGCCTGGTGATTCGTGTGAACTCCGCAAAGCTGGTGGTAATAACAACTCCCGCTACAAAATTTGATTACCTTATCATTATTGCATCTTTACGTTCAAAATCAAAGTGTTTTTAAATGCTGTAGATCCATAAATGCCAGAAAAGAAAGCGCTAAGCATGATGACTTTATGTATCATACGAATTTTTTGAAAACCAGTGCCTAAAACAGACTTTCATTTAGCATGAACTTTATTTCTTCTTCCTCATAAAATTAATTTATGTTCAGTGCCACTCCAAGAGAAGCAGGTAATCTGAAGGCAATTGATTTATATTGATTGAAGTCGAAAAAGCCATTGACAGCAAAACAGACACGCTACATATTCAACAAAAGCAAATGTAAGAACAATTTTTTTTCTTTAAATCTTTTACGAATTCATTTACTTGGACATAACTGCTTTAGTTGGAATTAACCTACCGCTGTTTACGTTACTTAAATCGAAAATCTAGCTAAAGAAAGGAGAATTATCTTAGTAAGATAAAACTTATGTGCTCTCTAGTCATGATACCGCGTTGGAATCGAATTATCGTTTCATAATGTTAGCCATTTTACTTTTCGCACGCTCCTTGTTGGTTTTATTTTTCGAACAATTTCAAGAACCTAGTTAGATCAGTAACATAAATCAGTACTATTTTCAATATTTACATTTTGATTAATATTTACTTTTACATATTGAAGTATCCTTACACGAGCTTTCTTTAGGAACATAGAAGGCCCTGAAAACTAATACATTAAAGCGGTATTTTCTTAACGAGCTCTTCAAAAAATTTACTTGTGGAATAATTATCGCATTAGCTCATCTATGAGATATGTAAGTTTATCGATATTTCGGTAATTGCAGAGGTTCTACCTTATTTTCAGAAGCCAATTCAATGAATCATCCATTATATCATGGAATTTTCAATGTACAAAACAACACTCCAGACGGGCCTGATTTGCAGTGAGTTACTGCTAATCCTTTATTTACTCTTTTTTCCCGCGTGTTTCGTATCGTAGATAAAATGCCTGCATAAGTATATAAAAAAAAGTATATATCAAACGTATTTCTCTACTAATATTCGAATCCAATTAGGTGCGTATAGAGCACAGGCTCTATTCAAACTGTGTTAGTTATTTAAATCGGACATTTTACTCATATATATATTTTTTCTACAGATATAGTCACGTATTATTCTTGCTCTCCGCTCGCCCTTGCAAAGTATTGTAGCTTTAGTCACAGTGTTACTAATACTTTGGGCCACGCGAACTCATTCATCGTATTTACAGCATGCCGCAATACACTAATCCGCATTCATGGATGAAGGTCAGCCTCACAAAAGCTGAACTGAGGACAGGTTCATATACTTCACGCTGTTCTGTTATTAGAGTTCTATGTGTGCATACAAACTAAAATAGATGGTATTTCTTCATTTTTATTTATATGAATATTTGTAAAATTATAAACATATGTCAATTTTATGGGCTTCGATATATTCATATTATCAAAACTTCTTCGGTTGGAGTAATTGATTGTATATTTATTAGGGTTCAATACTAGCAACCAACTGATATTGGCTTGGGGGAAAACGCAATGGAATCCGCTCATTCGTGTGACATGATAAGCGTACGCCTAATAATACCCTTTCTAATAATAGTAGCCCCATTTACGTCTTTAATATCGATAGCAGTCGCTCTTTAACTAAACGGCCCATTAAGGGTTTCACCCAGAAATCATCGGCACACCGCTCTCATATCTTTGCTCGTAAAGCAACTGTGGTACTGTACGACAATCTTAGAACATAATTTAAAGTTAGGTTATTTATCTTGTGCAGCAAACACAATAGTCTGCCTCTACTATGCACTCTCATAACTGTTGCACACTCTTTCTTTCTGTAATCTAACTTCAGATTAGGATACAGAACACCGATATAGATAAGTTCCCCTGTTTGAGAGCATCATAGCACGCGTTATCTTGAAGTAGCAGGTGATTCCGGTAGTTTATGAATTTTATTTTATTTTGCACTTCTTAATCACCACTTTTTTGCAACGCATGTCGGCGACAGTCTTCTCTAGTTCAGTTTATCGCCGAAGTATACTAGGTAATGTGGAGTTCGGAGTTATCGGAGACCTTCCCACTTGGGACATATTTGTTCCGGGAATGCTAGGCCCTCCTCCAGCTCCGGCTCCACCGCCCGAGTTGAGCACTGCGACTGTGAGGTCATACAGATCCTTTGGGATGTCAGCCTGGACTGGACTGTAGTCTTCTTTGAACAGCAATGGTGTCCCATCCATCCTGGGATAGCCGCATGCTTGGATTCGTGCTACCTGCTGAATAAACTTGTATACTTCAGGCGGTAGATTTTTCCCTTTAATTGGACAGTTAGCCAATGCACAATAATAGTAATAATTGTTAGTTTCTAGGAAATCAAAACTACGGGTACGATTGCGAACGGTACCAGATATTCACAGAGTTAAATCAACATACGTAAAGTTTAACTTAAGCCTAATGATATATCGTGTATCTTAACGGTGTGGTTCAAGGATGTTAACAGAAACGGCGTTTAGGCTTTTCAAGGCTGTCAAAGCGATCACACGATCTTTGGCCTTTTTCCAGTCTTATCTGCACTAACAAAATCCACTGACAAAGGTAATGCACCTAGCAGGTACCAGAATTTAATTCATATTGGACTTTTTTTTTTTACAAAACGAGGGAAAACCTTAGCGACATTTCCCTAGCTTTAAATATCGCAGACACGTTTTTTAATTCGTTAACTAAGTTCGTTCAATCTTAACCAGATTGCATTACTTATATCATAGCTGAGAGCGCTTTTTATAAAAAATGTTATTAAATTGAAAACAAAAAAATAAAAAATAACGTATAATGTATTTCGATGAAAGTTTCAGTAAATGAATGCACTTCTAGATTGTCAATGTGCTTGTTAGGTTACAACCTGTTCAGTGCAACCAGTTTGTCTAGATAAACGATATGTTTTCTTGCGTTCTGTTTTGTCAACGTTAAAACTACTCATCATCGACGTTTGATGTAAACTATAGACGATAATATAGCTACCAACCAAGCACGGGCGGAGGCGCCGTTGGCAGAATTGCTCGATTGTTGCGTAGTATCGAAGGCATCCCACGTGCGTTTGAGGAACCCGGGCTCCCGAACACTCCCATAGGACCCCCAGGTCCCATTCCCAGTTGTGGCGGAGGTGGTGGAGGCGGCTGTTGTTGTCGCAACTCCTTCGCCCGCATGAAAGCTTCATAGCAAGCTACAGAACACAGAATTCCCTTTGCCCCTATATATAAGTATCATGCCGAGAAACAAAACAGTTACGTAGTCAGCTGACTTTAAAATATAGAAGTATTCAGCTTCCGATTGGAATGAAGTGGCTTCCTTAAGACAAGCAACATAAATTATCCCAAACAGAGGTGCCGGTCAATCATCATGTCCTTTAAATACATTGCTCTGTTGACTGAATTCTTGAGTTGAGTTCATTAAGAATCAACTCTCCTAGAGATGTTCCATGGGTTCATGGAACTACAAAACAACAATATACCAATTAGTATCAGCATTATTATAACGCACGAATTTTTATCACTGTTTAAGATAATACAAGGAAAAATAGTATTCAACAGAGATAGGCATGTGTTCTATAGATACGTTGTTTTGTATTTGGTTGAGAACCGTTTATTTACCCGTACATTACGTTAGGCTATGTACAAACCGTTATTTTTGTCATTTTTATTGCTTTTAACCGGCACAAGACACTGCTGGCACAGTTTGAACGGGGCGATCGGCCGGCCGTCACTCTCACGTTCATAAGGAGCCACTAGGTATCGTTCCAGCTTTGTCCACGACTCACGGAAAATACGATAAAATTTGTCCTTTGCTGGTAATATCTGAGTGCAAAAGTTAGGGTAAACTCTGGAGAGACGCGCTTCCTTTGAGATGTCATACATCATTAACGCCAACATTGTTGAGTTCAAGGGAAACATGTGGTACCTGGAGATTTGTACAACCGAAAAACACAAGAATATTGGACATGATTTGACAGATGTCAAGTGCCAAGTTCAAGTGGAAATATCGCTCAAACTTGAAAGTTGCGATAAGCTGTAACATTTGATAAAACAACAACAGAATTACCTGGATGAAACTGATTTGAAAATAACTCTATAAATCTTAAATATAGGATAAGTCACATGTCAAACTATTCGTTCTTTTCTGTTTCCCTACCAGACTTAGAAATGTAACCCTAACATATTTTTATTTTAGTGAACAAAAAATCAAAAAGAATAATTTCGTATTAACTACACCAGGCTCCTAGATACACGATTAAAAAAGAAACAAGGAAATCAATATTATAGATATACAAAAAATGATAAAGTAATAGAAAAATGTAAGCTTAACTTGTAGCCTGTGCTACATGGATCTCAATATATAATAAGATTCATATAATGAGAAAATATCTGAACTAAAAGTTGGGCACGAAATAGTCTCCCAGTAAGAAAATGGCCGAGAAAGCATTAGCGTGATGATTCAACAACATCACTTCACGGTTTTTTCGTTTGAGTGCCGTTTTTCTAACTTCTTGTTGGATTAATAATTTGTACTCTAAAATAGTATTCGTTTATTAAAAAAAAGAGGTCTAAGAGAACTGAAGTCTTAGGCTTAAGCGTAAAAAAAAGTTTGCGTTTTTCATTGAAAATTTACTTGATGGAATTATGTAATAGGATACGTACCAGAATCGAGAAGTTTTGACAACATTTTCGTGAGGCCGCTGGAAAATGTGTGGACACTGTAGATTGAGTTTACACATGTACAACTGGAACGTTTTAACTGGACAAAGTGGATTTGGGGGATCATCAAATATAGGGCATCCTCGTATCATACCATTCCATTTCCACTGTAAACGTCGTCGACCATCTGTTTGCGACTTTAACAAGATGAAGGACTCTTTTCTCATTGAGTGCTGGTTTTCAATGCCTAAAATGCAAATAACAATAATAAAGGCATAGGATAAAAGAAGGGTATAAGATAACAGTATAAGCGATTGTGCATTAGATACCTACAATGTTTGATTCATTTGTACTATTCAATTTGAGACTCGCGCAATTGTAAAGTGACATCAGCTACCATTGAAGAGAAAACTCCGTGGTAGTGTTTTCCCATATAAATGATGAATTTTTTGGTTAGTCATCATTCATATCAAAACTTATAATCAAGATACTGCCATAAATAAGTTTTTACTAACCATCGGCACCGAGATGGAGCATAAGGTCAAACCAAACCTTCTGGATTAAGCCCCTCGGGGTGTTGATAGCATTCCAAAAATAAGCAGCAATCTTTTCAAGATCTTCGTCGCTAACGATAGAGTGGTCGCCATCACGGCGACTCATTCCCCCGCGATGCATTCTGATTTATTTCCGAAAATTACCAATGAGGTTTTAAAACCTTCCTGCTGTCTGTCCAATTCGAAAACTACTGTTGACTTCTTCGAGAACGCAGGTTTAGCAAGAGTTGCCTAAAGCATACATACACCCATTGTTGTTCATCACCGGTTCTGATTGTCTCGTTCATCCCTAGAATTGAAAAATCACCAGCCTAACAAGACACAATTAATATTTAATATGATTAGTTGCTAAAATCTGGTTTTTACTTCATTGGATTTAGTATTGTATTTAATGAATGACTACATGGACATTGGCACCTAAACATTATATGCGTAAAACAATAGCGATTAGAGTCAAAAGTTGGTGGGTTTGTAAAAAGGGTTCGCGTAATCCATCGAAACGAAGGCTTAATTTAATAATATATATATATATATATATGTATATATTTCTCGATTATGTTCCTCTCAAGTTGCGAGTCACACTCAACACACAAATCAGTTATGATCTTTGAACTAGAACATGGGAAATATGCAATATTTCCCATGTTCCATATTCCATAGAAACTGTTATATACCAGTGGGCCCAGACAGCATATATAGCTTTAAAGACGTAATTAACACCACAGTTAAACTGCTAATACCTGAAGCTGTATATGCGACAATCGTCTTTAAAATTATACGTGTCGACTTGTGAGTGACCCGGTTTTATTTCAGGTAGTTCTTGATTGATCACAATTTCTCTGACATACTCTGAAATAAAATGACTGAAATGCAATCGTATATAATGTACTTCCGCCAGTAATCTTTTACGAGTTTGTGAAAAATGTTTACATCAGAGTGAGATTTGTACACTTTTAAGTTATGACTTCACAAAACATCATAAAATCACAGGATATTAATATATTTTTCTGAACGTAGAACATACGTATCGCACTGGGAAAAAGCAAGGACCAGTTGAAAATTCAATTAGGTGATGGATACATCTACTGTTGTTTTGATAGTCAGAGTCGACCAGCTGAGCCGTGGCGAACCCGCAAAGGAGAAGGTTCACCTATTTAATTTTCGGTTGCCAGACGACTCAAGCCTCGTTATGGTGACATAAAGTCAGAATTTTCAAATATAGATAATTTGGCCTTAAGACTACCTTTTCTGCAAGTCTTCAACTTTTTTAGATTAGAAGTGGATTCAGCGAGTGAAATGGCACTCAAATTTCTATTCGGCTCTTTATAAATTTATTACATTTGTCTCAACAGAAGCATTCGTATGGAAATATAATCTCTTGTTTTTTTTTTTAATAACTCGCGTAGTTACTGGTTTTTATAGTATGATTTTAAGAATATACTACTTAGTCAGGTTGTACGGTAACACAGCCGGTTTTAAAAGCGTCTGTATAAGGCATATAGATAATATGGTTCGTACTCAACCTTACTTTATACAGACCGCGTACTTTTCACTACAACTCTTCCAGGTGTTCAATGAGTGTTATACAGATTCAACGATGCCGACTACTCACACATTTCTTCGATTTATTTATTTATTTCGGGAAACCAATAATGGCACTTTATAAGTATTCTTATCAAAATCATTGCATTATTCTTAGGTGGCAAGGAACGAATCGCGCAGGTTCGATTACTAGGATGCGGTTGTGAATTTCCGAATTAGCATCGTCACAAAATCTATTTTTTTTAAATCATGTCATTTTTGTATTATGAGGTATATGATGATACATAAATCATTATCAAAAAATTACCAAATTTGTTATAATTTGCTAATGGACGCGCAGGGAATGTTCCAGTGTGTAGTGGGTATTGTTGTTTCTCTATAATAGCTGACATTTGACGATCCATATGCCGATTTCTACTTGCTACTTCCTACATTGCTTTCATCGTTTACCCTCAATCGAACCCCCGAAAAGACTAAATGACGACCATTCATTCACCAGCCAACTGCTATGCTGCTAGGAAGTACCCCACAAATGAACCAGAAGGCTTACCTGTTAGTATTCATGTAAACAATTACGTACATCACACATAGGTGTTCCACATGAAGTGCCACCATGTACACCACACCACAGCACACAGATGAGCACATGATTGGGTACTATTTGCCGTGTAAAGTTCATTATAGCGTAAGCTAATCCGACTGGCTGATCAGGCACTTGTAGGTCGGCATGAACGGCGGCTTCAACATCAACAGCGCTGTATGCTGTTCCCATGATCCAACCGTCAACTTTACGAAGCTTGTAAGGGGAAAACCATTGCGAGCAGGAATAAGTATTGCAGCGTTAACAACGGTTGTGTATCGGTAATACCTCAGATTTGATTTACATTACCGCAGTTATTACTATTGTTCTGTACGCTGCCACTGCGGAGGCCGCCGCATTGCGGTCATCGATGACGAATCTGTATATGTCTATCCTGCTTTGATGGGGCACTCGCGAACATGAATTGGGGCAAACGGTAAACGGAGGATGATAGATGCAACGTAGATAATTACATTATAGTGTATCTTTTGCATTTATTCATTGGAAGTTGCGCCAGCTGTGTGTCCCTGTCTGACCACTGAATTGTTCCACAATGACGGATAGTATCTGCGTCGTGGTCGCTAAATTCACCGCCCACTGCCGGTGCGATGCAGCCGTGGTGACTCGGATCGGTCTCCATTCAATGAACACTTTATTAGGTAGTGAAATGGCAATTCAACCAACACGCGTACGTGTTATAAGAATGATTTGTGCCCGGAGTAATGGTAGCCGTCGCTGTGCTACCATTAAATTCACCTTTTACACCGCCTACTTGAATGCCTACCTGACCTTATTCTGTTAAGCAAATCCAGAGCATTTCCCTTCTTCATTAGAGTTACTGACGTCCAGGTAATGGTTTAACAAACTTGTAAACACGGAGACGGTTGTTGAATAGTTATGAGTTCAGAAATATCTGAACACAAATGGTCAAAATCGAAGAACACACATAGCAAGAGATCGACGAACAAATAGATATATAGCTAAAAAGAAAAAAATTGGGACATGAAAACTTAAATGGACGACAGCATATTCGCTTATATACATGACATTGTTTGTTGTTTGTATTTATTCCTCTGTCAAAAAAAGCTAAACTAAATATAATTTGTTGCTTTAATATTATTTATCAAAGAAGCGCCGTAAGAGCTTGAATGCCGATTTGATGGTCGTTTAGAGTTAAATACCAGGTTAGGGCCCCTAGTCCAGCGTCGACTGCTCATAACAATCGCTGCTGTGTTCTTGAGAGGCTCTTATTGTCGTTGATTAGAGTCGTTCACTCTTCTTATAATATCTTGTGCATGGCCAATTTCATGTATACTAGCACACAAGGGAAGCATGATGTCCATTTAGATATAGGATTCGTCTATGGCAATACGTGATTTTTCTAGAATAATAAATATTTGATAGAATCTAATAGCACATGCGCAAGTCATAATAGTAAAAGAAACCATATTTAGAACCGTTTATTTTGACATAAAAATCTATTGGCACCGTGACTAACAAATATTATAGCGAGAAGGAATACATACCGTGGTCATTGGTCACTATAGTCACTGTCATATAATAGCGCTTAGCCATGGTGGATTGGACGAAAAAGCTACTTTCCCTCATCATAAAAAAGAAACGATTATATATTGGCATCAACTTGTTTGAACTTATCTTTCTCTCTGATTGTTCGCGCTCCCAATGAAACTGACGGTTTTAGGGCTGCCACTTAAATCTAAAAAACACTGTTTTTTGTATCGAAAACTGCTATTACACTGGTTTAAAGAACAACTGCAATTTGCAACGGAAATTTTTTTATTGGAATCATTTAGAAAAACTAACTTATATAACGTAAGTTGTTGTAAATTAAAATTTTTTTTAAAGGCTAAGTAAGATGAACACTTACAACAGGACGAAATCCCACAACGCTAGATTACCATTTGTTCCTCCTCTGGTACATGACATAAAAGTCGTTTACGCCTATGCAAATATTGCTTGCTTTGGTTATTAATATCATCACGGGTACCATCAAGTCGCTAATCATGAATTATATCTAGTGTTAAGTTTCAGTAATGTCATTAACTTAACAGAACAGGACTCTACTCCATGGTCATGACTAAAGCAAGACATTTTTAAGGGGTTTTCATGTTTTCTGACGACCAATCGGGTAACATATATAGCAAGAATGCAATACCACAAGCGTATTGTAACTGTCTTATTTGTACGCGCGACAACACTAGCTTGCAGTTTCTGAAATCGATTTCCATCTGTACCATGTTCCATAGGAGCTATTGGTAAGCATTTTTTGTACCTGCTTGCTTCGTTGTGTATGATTATTTAATGGATACTAATTCGAGATTTTATCTATGATCCAGTTTTATTAATGTTAGTTTCTTGCTCGTTAACTAAATATCGTGCGTATTATGCTGCTTTTCTAGACAAAAAGGAAATATGCGTTATTTTTGCCAGACGAATGGCTGCCACCAGCTAAAATTCGACGACAAAGCCAGATCTGCCCAACGTCCAGTGTAAAAACCAGTCCTACTGAGTGCATAGCACTGCAAAATTAAAGAAGTTCGTAATCGTCGTTTCTTAGCTAACGGAATGCTTTTACGTCCACCCTTATTCCCAGCTGCACATTACAGTTCGAACTATTAAAGCAACAAATGGCGCTATTTAAGGTAGTTACAACTTTCCTACTTATGTATCTGAATGTATAATATGTGTGTATATGAATCTATTAGTACCATTTCACCCGATAAATCATTATGGTCACAGACGGTAGGTGTAGCAGAAGCAACACGCACAGAACAACAATACTACGGTAGTTGATATTGTTATTGTTATTATGGGAAGATCACCACAAAAGACATTAATGTATTATAGAACTTTTGTTGAAATTTTGTTTTATTGACAAGGTGGTAGAATCGATATAGAGGGGTAGTGTTTGATATCAGCTGAAAGCTTTCATCGGGCTGAATCAAAATGTCGGTATACCCAGATCTCAATTTCCAAACTGGAAGTACCCGCAGAGGGCGAAAATTTAGCGTAGCGTTTTACACAAGAGAGTCTCCTAAATTAATCTCGATTTCTGAATTAATTTCTGAATCAATTGAAAAGTTGCAGTCTCTAATATAATGAATAAGTCGTGGAACAACTTTTGCTTCAAGGATGTCCTCTACAATATTTTTTAAAAGAACTGCCAACATATTGAAAATATTTTCGCTACACAAAGAAGCACTTTGTTAACGGATATTCTTTAGTTTAATCGACAAATTTTGACGAGCTAAGTAAAGATTCAATACAACTTTCTATAGATAAAGTAGACAGCATGAATAACGCGCAAAACGAAATGTGGTAATTTTTTGGTTAAGTGACACCAACGTGAACATTTATTACATGAGGTCTGTACAAAGAACGTATTTATCTCGATAAGCTGAATCGATGTGCAATACATGCTTATCTACCTTGATCTCAGCGTTCGGATCGAAAATGCCGTCTCAGAGGGCAAAATTTAACATTGTGTTCTACCTAAAAAGAGTTTTTCCCTACTCGATAGATATCGACAGAAAAACTACCTTTGAGTAGAAACCGCAAAAATTCGAACGGCGTATTGCCTTGCCGATGTAGTAATGCGGTGATGGAACAGAATCGCTAAGTTAACCGACTACTTAATTGCAAAGTCTAGTAAAAATTGGCCGAAGGCTTACTTAATTTACGCTCGTTCGTCGGAGATCGGCCAACAGACAAGCCTATGCACATGCATCTCGAAAACAATCAATCAGCTAACAGTAGAAGTTCGAAGTAATATCAAACATATCCCGAATCATGGCCCAAGCTGACAAAGGGGTCCAGGGTTTAGTGGGTGAGAATTCCACAGTACCGGACAAATCACAATTCAGTGATGTCTGGTGTGCATAATGCATTTGCCCTTAACCTCCAAAAAAAAAAAGCTAACAGTAGAAGAGCCCTGTGCTCATATTAAAGAGATATATAGCATGCCAATGTATCTTGAGCAAGACGTAGCTAAAGTAGGTTGAGTGCCCCATCAAGCATATTAGAGGTAAATGGTAATGGGTTAAGTAAGGAAGAGTAATCGCAACGGGGAGACCATTGGTCTTGTAGTTTACATTATGTTGGGCGTAACAGCAATGAGTCAAATTATTTAAATGGATAGGAAAAAAAATAGGCATGGGGTAAAGCCCGCAAATCGATCTAGAATACAACTAAACTAAAAGCGACTAAAAGCGACCCCTTAAACTACTTGAATTGGGCCGGATTGTTTTAGCTCGAAAATTTGTGCGAAACATCATGAATTAAATAATTTTCCATACAGAAAAAAAAACGTTGTTTTTTTTTCCATAGAGGGTAATGTTAACTCGTTCGGTCGTCAATTGACAACGGGCATTTCGTTTCATTTTCATGTTCGAAAACAAAGCCAGACCAGTGTTTACAAAACGGCCATAAGGATCGTCCATGCTGATATATTATTAGATGTACGAGTGTTATGCCTGTGCTAATTACCTTGCATGTACAAGTGTGTTCAACGTGTGTTGAAGAGCGAAAAAGGCATTCATGGAAACCCGCAGATTACGCTCTTATGTCTTCTACGGTCCGGTATGCGTCTTCAGGATTGAAATGTGCTATATTCAATCTTAGCAATATAATCACGTTACAAAATGATACTGTATATTTGAATAGGTGATTGTTCTGTGGGCTTACAATACGATGAGAAACCTAGGGTAAAATGAAGCCGAGAAAAATTGACGTGTGTAGCATTAGTAGAACATTGAAGTTTTATTGCAAAGTTGAATCTTCTTCAGGATTTCTTTTTTTAACTATAACATATAGCTGGAAATATGTTTAGTAAGAAAAAATTGAATTCAGCTTTATACACAGTATAGAATTGTGAAAGTGGACGCAATATATCTAATAAGATCCATTTTTATATCACATTAAGCTACACTACGTGTAAGTTCACATTTGTCCATAAGAAAAATTACTCCCAAATGTATAATATTCGTCGTTCACTCGTAATCGTTGTGAAATTAAAAGTGTTGGCCATACTGATAAGGGAAGAAGGGTTTTCGGTTCCGTAAGCCAAGGTTAAACTCTCTGGCTCTCGCCAAGGTTAACTCGATTAATCTATTTCGATCATCTGCAAATCCACTGTAGAATGCATAGAGCACACGATGCGGTACGAGTCATTTGTATTTACAAGGATATCTTACAACACACGATAGTATTTAATGGAATGATGTTCAAGGGTTGATGCATAACGCATGTTTTGCCATTTCTTCATAACAATGGATATCTATGACGAAAATTAGAAAACGAAACCCTTTCTATGATTGGGCACTCTATGCTTTTTACCTATCAATTCTTGTGGTTATGATGCCTCAATTCGAAAACTGGCGCCAGCCCGCGCTTTTCTTGCAAAAGTCAAGCTTTCGCGCTCCACAAGCGCGCAAGCAACCCATGCTTGCTCGTAGATGTCGTGCACAGCGTAGCAACTCCACTCCAAGCGCGCATTGCTGCTTGCCCCAATCGCTGGCGTAAGCCCGCGCTCTCCCTAAAAGCCACCCATCAGTGCACAATTTATACAGTATAAATCGAACCACTATTAGCCTCACCGTTTTCATACTACTGCAGCTCACCCCGGCCAGAGCTCCCGAACACCCGAACGCGTTGCCTTTAAACTGTCCGTATTCCAAACACAGAGGAACATCGGGAGTAGCAGTCACTCGTACACGGGCATAATTCTTTACCATTACTGTCACTAATGAGCAAGCATTAACCGGCCTACCGGCAAGCCCGCAAACTTCCCTGAGACTTCTATGCGTACACTCCTCTTCAGTCAGTACAGGCGAAATTTCTGATGGCGGCATTCCATCCAACAATATATATACTTCTGTTCTTAGGCGTTAGACAACTCTGTATAACAAGTTATATACAATTATGAGTAGAAAAACCTACATCTTCTCCAATAGGGAAAATTATAGCACGGTTGTCTATAAACGAGATCTCCTCCACACAAACGTCGAGACAAGAATTTTGCTCGTTTTGTTGGAGTCTAGAGACAGACTGACGGTCTGGTTATTCGGACGGCTAGCTAGCGCGCGCCGGTCTTGCAGCTACTGCCCATAGCAGTAGCAATATAGTCGGGTAGTAGTGGCAGCAGGCGGCGCTTAGCTGCGGCTGCCTGTCTTGCCGCTACTGTAGTGGCTGAAATAGCTCATGTGTGGTTTGACCGCTAGTGCGCTGTGTCTATCTCTGCTTACCGCCTGTTCGCCTGCTCTCGTCTGGCTGCTCGTTCCGTGCTGTATGCGTACTGATCGCGGTCTGTACTTACGAACCAGCCGCCTGGGAAAGCTCTGTTCTACGATGCCTGTGTGTGTATGTGTCGGCTGTTCCAGTTTACTAGTGTACCAGTGATAGCGGTGTGTGGGGTATCGTGGAGAGCTGTTGTACCTACCCCCACAGCCGTGACTGCCACTGCTGATGGGAAGCTGCCGCGCTGCACAGAAGGGTGCGTGTGTTAGTACTGCTGAAAGTGTTGGTGGTCGAACGACGGCGTCTCTGCTGTCTTGGTCTTCGTTTTTTGCTGCCCGGTGTTGGCAAAGGGGGTTCAAATGATCCGTCGTACTGTGCCGTACGTTCGACACAAGAAGAACAGAGAGGAATAGAGCGACCATAACCAGCTAAGGGATCAGCCGAAGGGACCCGACCAACGGTGAATGTAGGGACTGAGCGAGTGAGTGATTGAAAAACACCGAAATTGCCCTGTGATGCAGATTGTATAGAGGAAGCTGCGCTGAATTGCCGACTCCCCGTTACCTTTGATCGTTAAAAGGGGAAGAAAGCATGCAATTAATATGGTATAGTTAGTAGACACGTTAATGTGTTGTAGAGGAAATACAATTAATCGAAGTGAGTGATCGTTATTAGAGTATTCCACAATAATTTGATATAGTTTGACAAGTGCACACGGCGACAGCGTCAACAAGAAAAGCGGTGAGCCAACACTAATTGCGGTACGAATCAGTCGAACAAATTCCCATCTCTTGACCCAGCACGATCGCCAGCAGCGGGGTGTTTCATGGAAAAAAGAAAAATATTCATCATTGGTATGAAGATCGAATACGAATAGTGCGATTCGTAGGACCGAAGTATAAAGAATTGGTGGAGAGCCTGAGTGTCTCTGCCCACTGATCTCGTTAGGTTTCCGAGATTACTCTGTCTCTTAATATCAATGTATCAGAATGCCTGTGAAGCTCAAAATGGGAGTAAGTTCAATCTGCTTGTCAGCAGGGTGCTGTGCAACGAACAAAAACAACAACAATAGCTACAATTAGTCACGAAAAAAGAGCAGTTTATCTACTGACATATAATAATAATAATAATAAGGTGTATATATATATATATATATATATATATATATATATATATATATATATATATAGAATACGACATTAGCTTGATGAAATGAAGCTGACTGCCTACTGGCTTTCGAGAACGTAGTGGTGCTCTTGGCTCGACCTGGGCGCAACTGGGTGACAATGTGAGACCAATGAGTTGCACGACTTTACGAAGCGGCATGGACGCTACAACAACGAGAGACGATGTTGTGAAATGCTATAATAATTACGAATCACAAAAACTAATAATTGGCAGCAGACACTGCCGCGGAGCAGTTTAGCAGAAATACGCATGAATCGGCTTGCAATACACATCCGACCCATGAGGAAGGAACGGCAATGACCAACCGTTGCCATCGTCAGAACGAATGGGTCTGGATTACTAAACTAGCGATGTTACTTCAATGCGACGTGATTCCAATTGTCACCCCGACCATAACAGCGGTTACTCCATTTGATTATTATAATTAATATGAGTGAGGTATGGTTGATAGTGGTTCTGTTTGAGGATACTGTGTCGCTGTGATGCTCCCATCGTGGCCGTATAGGAGCGACGCTCGACACGTTCATCTCTCGTTTTTTACTTACGACATGAGCTGCGGCAGCGCAACGACCGGAAGAGTCTCGGAGCTGCTGCGCTGACACTGAAACCCGGTTAGTAACAACTAGCAAAATTAGTAGCCGGTATTATTAACCGTAATAACATTCTTAGTTAGTAAGCGCTCTCAATATATATTTATGCATATATATGAGGAAACGATATTGATTTGATTGAAAGCGGACTCAATACTATGGGGTGGACGGTAGCATCGCCGTCCTGTAGCGGCGCTATGCTTAAGCTCCGACCTTCTGTGATTCTTATAAAAGGTGGAAAGATGTTAGGAGGAAAAGTCAAGTGAAGCCCGCGAACGGAAGAGTACTTTTGGTGGTAAATGGCATCTGCATAGACAAGGCCAACATAAGACACGGAAACGACACGGAGGTTTGCGCTTGGATTTTGTTAACGCGACAAACGGAGACAATATTCTAGTTGAGGTTCAAAGGACAAGTGTTTCTACGTGTATGCAGTAACAATAGCAATATAAAAAAAAAGGACCTTAAACTGTAACAGTTGCTGCTCTAACAAACTAATAACATAGGCCAAAAAGAATAGTTTTATCGATGGGTTTGGCCTATTTTATTAGTGTTTTCTGATTTTCTAGGTCTTAATTTAGTGATACTATCGTGTGACGTTAGCTCGTAAAAACCAGTAGTTATATATCAAAATGTAATGTTGCAAGTACCTATATCGACATTTGACTACATGATATGTCTGACAGAATAAATAGATTGATATCAAGATAACGCGAAACGAGGCATTTGATAATTGAACAGCTAAGATAAAACTAAAAATCAAAAAGGAAAAATGACTATCAGGGTGGATCATAATGGTCACGTCGTATGCAGCATGTTAAGCCTGTTACGCCTCTAATCGATGTCACATGCTATTTATTAGTTTATCGGTGTGCGCGGTCCCCAAATATCAAAGTAGAGCCAGCAAGAAAATCAACATGAGGGTGTCACTTGAAGCGGGCGCGTTTCTTCGAGACCGTCCGACCTGTTCCCCTAACTAAATATAAAAGAGCTTTAGCAGAATAGGATAATAGGTCTCATGCGTTCAAAGACAGCACCCACTGTGCGTGAATGACAGCTCTACAGCAGTGAAAGGTTTTCAAGCATTTACGCAAGGAAAACAAACCATCGATTCCTCTCGGATGAAGATGATGTACCTTGTCTTCGTGTTAGCAAAAGAGCTCGATTATGTATCTCACTGTATATTTCTGCGTTCGGACACATTATTCTTTCAATACGTGGACGTGTCATGGGCTAATAGTCGATTGAATAACAATATCACTGTATCATATACCGTGTTCTGTTATATTGTACAATCGAAAAACGATGCCCTTTCGACGGTGGTAGAGATCGAATCATTATTGAATTAAGTAAATCGCTTATCACTGTTATTGTTTTGACGCAGATTTCTTTTAGTGCAGCGCCTTCAGTTGCAATTGGTTCCCTCTTTTACTCAGAAGCGACTGGCTGGCCGATCGGCCATCTGACCCGCAAACGATAGGGATGTGTCACCCGACCGTGCCTCACCAACGATTCACCTCGATCGGTCGGTCTCGTGTCTGCCGTTGTTATTGCAGCCAGCAGTGGGACTGATGCTGTTGATAGAGTATTTGTAGTCGGTATCAATGCCGAATACCTCTCTGATGGGCTTAATGGTACGTCTAGTACGAGTCTGTCTGCAGTGTGCTACATTATGTGCTCCGCTTGTCGATGCGCCAGGATGATCGTTTTCCGTTCTAAGAATCATCGCTGTCGTTGTTGTTTCCTCTGCCGCTGCGGTCGTTTCTATATATATATATATATATATATATGGTAAAGTAATAAAGAAAGACGCTGGCAGATATGCAAAAAGTAACGATGCTGTAATCGTCGTTGACCGAAAAAGTGATGGTGTTCGGCGACGTCCATCGACTATTCCTGTCGATTGCGTCGGGCCGTTGGCCTGGCTCACCATCAAAATGGGTAATCAAATGTCTACAGAGAACTGTGAATGAATGAGCTTCTTCCGAAGCAGAGATCTGGTGACGACGTTCCAGCCTGGATAGCTGAGCTATAAACCAGCGTCGATTGGTGCGAGCTAGCCTATAAACACTTTGTCCTTTTGTTAGCTCTTATGATGATGGTACTATATGAATGCGAAGAAAAGCGTCATGCAAACAAACGGCAGAGAAACGACTAATTAAGTCAATATCGTTAAGTTTGAAAACGTTTTGTTTAGTTTGCACTAAGATCAAATCACCTTATTCAGCAAGCTGCAATGCTTAGGTATACTAGTTAGTTATATGCCCTATGCAGGCCGCTAATATTTCTAAGACTTGGCGCCACAGTAATAACCATATAATAAACTTGGTTATAATAATAGCGAACCATTTTGAAATCGGGGCAGCAAAAAATATATAAGAAAAAAAATAATTTTTATATAAAAGCAAGCGGGCAAGCACTACATGATCAAAACGCGAGTCATAACGTATCGTAGATTGCAGACCCTCTAGGTATTTCGGTATGTTGTTAGTTATACAACGTTGCAGCTTACGGGGAAATGACAAATGAAGTCGTAGACTATAGATATCATTATGATTCAGGTTTAAGAGGAAAGAAATACGGAACTTTTTCTGCATGATTCGAATTACTGCTTAAAAACCTCTTATCGAATCTGAAATGAATACCTACTGTGACTCGTTAAAGAGTCTTAGACAGACCAGCTGTTAAACCGATATGAGAGCGGCTCAAGAGGAACGACGCCACATTCAATATCATCCGAGTCAATATACTAAGTACTAACAGAAGAACCATCTAGTTCATTAGTTGGAATGGCAGTTCATAATTGGATGCCATTCGTCGAATACCAGCGACATAGGTTGTCACCGCTAAATAGCTACAGCACAACACGTTGACAATGCCTTTGGGCCAAGTTTACAACTGTTTACTTGGCTATTCTTGTTTACAGCGGGTGTATAGACAGGCGGCAGATCCCGGCACATAATATTGTTGAGTTTAGAATCCTTTTTAGTTAAAGTAAGCCATTCATGTCTATATATCTATCCACCTTATAATTGATAATGTGGATAGATACATAGACAATAATACATATTTATAACTTCATTAGTTCATATGAAGTGCAAAGTTCAAGTTGGAAAGGGTTTTGTATATTGAAACTGAGATTGAAATTTGTAGCTGTGAGGTTGGGACACCCTAATGAGTTCGGCCATTTATCGATTTATCCAGTCGGTAGTAGTGTATTTTAGTGAACTTTTCAAAAGTGCTTTTTAATTGATAAATATACAGTACGCGTATGTTTTAGTTCTTACTATGGCTGGATTCGACTAATTGAAATGCTCGCAGTAACAGGAACCGCCGATTTACCATATACTCGCCGCTTGACGAACGGCAACAGTGGCAAGCCGGAGAATTTGGGTTTTTTCTTTAGAAAATACAGATCTTGTGGTTGCAGCGCAGGTATTATCCCTTTCACTCACAAATTTCCAGATTGAGCACTATCTATAGTATCGTTTTATTTTCAATCAATACGAAACTTTTTACTGCTGTTAAGCTAACTGTTGTTAAAGGAATACTAACTACTGACACTATGCTGCAGAAGTTTTCATATGGGGCATAATCATGGAATACCAATTATTGTAAACAAAAGATCCAAACTTAACGCCGACCTACGCAACACCATAACAACCGTGGACATCTGCACAGGTGTCCCGCCGTCAGAGGCCATCGTTTTACGCTCAGGCCCGCGAAATTTAAATATCACCGAACACGACACCAATTAGTCAAATGTATCGATAACCAGGTACTTGCCTAACTGCCAGGCGTCTCTAATCCTTAAAATCAACGTGAGATACTATAACTCGATTTTTAAAGTGTGCAGAGCATGCCACACACTCATTCACCTTAATTAAAGCGGACGGAAACAGATCGTTTTTAAAATGGAGCTTTGTTTCAGAGGTCCTGCCCGCGGCTTCTACTTCTGAAAGAGATAAGCTAAAAAAATGAGGTTCGTGTGCATACGCTTACAAAATCCGAGAAGTGAGATGTGTCACGATTAAGGATAACAGCGTAAGGACTACCTATGCTAACGCGTATTTAGTCCCCCGGAGAACAAAAGACAATGCATACTGTGTAAAACGCGACAGCTACATAATACAAACTGCATAAAACGCGAGACGTTGCCAAAACAAATAGCATTTGTGCCGGTAATAGTTCGTTGTCACTACAATGAAAAATAGGGTTTTCTTTCACACAGGTTATTGCAGTTGGTGGCAACGAAAAAACGAATCGTTAGAGTCAAGAGTAGTTTGTTCAAAGAACGAGGTAGTAGATGAACCAAGCAGCAAAGCTAAGTGCTAGTACGTCTTTGAGTGTGGAACGAGTCACCACAGAAATGAGGACGCGGATGGCCCCAGACCGCGTGTTGGGACACATACGCGGGTAGTGCGAGCCAATAATCCTAGAGATTTCCGTTGCTATCGTTCCATAAAGACGTGGCGTTACCTAGATAAATATTGTTTGTGCCAGTGCAATATATTAATTTTTTATATTACGTTTATATTGTATACTGAATCTGCTTTGAAGCTCCAAGCCTTAGCCAAAGACATGTAGAATGTTTGGCTCGAATTTTATATAAAGCAACACTGCTAGCTAACTACTTGCTCAGATTTTTCCATATAGCAAAAACATCACTTACCAGACTCGCCAGACGACTTATTAGATGATTGACTAAGGTACAATCAAGGAGCAACGTGAGCCTTCGTAATACTCTCTTGAAATGTATAGTTCTTACTAGTACTGAGTAAATTAAGAAGAACAGTCATTTCCTAATGTTTTTGCCCTAGTATGAATAGTAAAAAAAATTGGTATTCGTGCGAATATGTGAACGTAGATGGTTTTATACTCTGGGCACGTTGGTTGCGAACTAAATGTCTATATTTTGTTGTTGTTTTTTTGTTTTTGTATTAGAAAGGCGTTGCAATTTCGATTAGATTTACAAAGATGTAGGGCTGATTTTTTTTATTGAAATTTATTTGTTATTTCTAGCTCATTGTATGTTTGACACCTTTTATACACTACATCGATAGTTTGTAGCTCCATTGTTTATACGCCATTTTACTGGTGTAGTTTAAGGATTTTTTCCATATAACAGGAGTCCACAAGCTCAAAGCTACCACCTGTTGTTCTTTCTTCAATTGTTATAAAGATGCACAACTCTTAGTGTTTGTTTGTTAGACATTTTGTTGTTGGTGGTTGTTATACATTTTGAAGGCGAAGTATGTGCTTATAAAAAATGCGTCCAGATAATTTATGTACTCATTCTCTGCAAGCACTTCCCAGTCTATTACGTTACTGTCTTTTGATAAAAATTTTTTCTATGTTGCCTTATGACTAGTAAAATAAAATGACGTCTGACCTTACGTCTGAGCAGGAGACTTCTCCAGAAACTTGATACAGATAATAATTATAAACGAGCGACAATAGGGTCTTCTTGAGTTTACGAAATCATTGTGATCGGCCAACAAACACTCTCGTACTCGACATCTCAACTTATCTAAGTTGAGATGTCGAGTACAACGTAGAGGATGGAAAGTCTTGTTGTTTCTGGACGAAGTCATTATTTTGTGTAGTTTTCCCTTTAGGATACGATTATTTTCATTTCATATGACCATCAACTGCGGAATTCATGACTTATAGATTCTAGGTCCTCATTATTGTTAACCGTGCCAACGTGTCGATAAGAAAGGAGCGTAAAAAGGCCTATTCTCTGCGATCTTTGTTAACAATAAAAAAAGATCCCCGAACAAGCGTTTGATCGATGGACGTATTCTTTTTCACAAGTAGGTGTCACTTGGCGCGTCTTGTAGATGTACAATAGTTTATCTAAGTTTGATTCTACTCATTGTTCGCATAATGTCTGTGTATTGTAAGAGATTGAAAAACGTTTCTTGGATAGAAATAAGGAAACAAGTGATTGACTGGGATGATGCCGCTTTCAGACTGTGTTGTCTCCTGGGCGGGAACATAATTTCAGCGTGCTTCCTAGCGATACCAGCGTCGCTTCTGCTCTGTTGGTTGATGAAGTAGAGTTACCGGCGCGCAGAGAAGAAACTGTCTGAATTGGTCGTTGTTTTGTGCTCTTGCTCCCCTAAACGTCTCACTTGTGATGGACAGAAAAGCAGATTTACCACAGCTCTTTTCCTGAGTTATGTAATATGCAGTGATACTATTCTTCGTTAATGTTCTATTTTTTTGCGGACTTTTCATGATGAAAAATTATGAAAAAAATCTCTAGATGTAAGCGATTCCTACAACTAGAAAAATGTTTTTGTCCTTGTTGGTAAATAATTAGCCTAACAAAACGTTTTGTAAACTAAAACAGAATGTTCGGGTTTACATACACGGGTAGCAAAATGACATTTAACGATGGGTCGCTCAAATCAAGCGGATTGAATACTAGATGGAAAATTCGATGAAGTAAGGTATTGGAAACTACTTCAACATGATCGAATTTTCTACGCTACAAAATGTAAGTTTCATATTGTCGTGCTGATTTATTGTTCATCGCAAAAAGAGCTAGCAAGCGCTTTTTATGTCCGCTCGAATAAAGATCTCGGACCTTTCTTGCATTATGGAAGGCATGCTCTTAATTTTTTGTTCCAGTTGTAGGTTTTCACTCACACGAGCCTGATGGTAGACTGGGGAATTGAGTAAAATAATCCCTGGCGACCTGTTTGAGCGCATCGGCTAAACCTGTATGACGTGAAGCTGGAAGGATATCGTGATGAAATAAGGTAGCCGCACTAGCGCCAGTGCTTGCTGTGCATTCGCTTGCTCCCTGCTCGATTCGAAGTTGGGGCTCAAGGAGATGGCACAACTAACTAGCGGTACACGGGTTTAACGCATTAGCCCTTTGCTTCTTCTCAAACCGAAGAAACAGCAGAAACAAGCGGGCATAAGCTTTACGAAAAGCGAAGAGTAATGAGACGTACGGGCTTTTCTCCCACGTTTTCCTTGTTTTTTAGCGTTGTGTTTTCACTATTTCGTAGCTTCTTTTGTTGAAGGCAGCTAAATGGTTTTGGCGTATCGGAAATGGTGCCGGGCCGTTTCGTGTACGAGAAAAAATTCCAGGCTACTCCAGGCCACCGTATTTCATTGTCTCACTGTTCCCATCTAGCCAATTGCTGGCGTCGCTTAGTAGAGAGTAGGGAGTTACTGACAGTATGAGGTTAATAACCTGTCAAGGACATTGCTCTACTTTAGCCAGCTAGAGCCCGTGGATCATTTCGCCTTAAGGAGTCTGCGATAGAGTGATTTGTTCTGACGGGCCTGTTTTCCGCCGCCACTGCCTATACGGAGTTGACAAGGCGCAAGAAAATGATAAAGCAATGCCAAGGTGGATAAAGAGATGAGCAAGAGGAAAATGATAAGATAAGCGAAATACGGGACGGCTCCAAAGGAAAAGTACTAGAGGAGTGGTGCCTGCCCTGAGACGCGCGAGGAGTTGCAGAAGATTACGGTATGTGTAGAGTTCTTCACCTTTTTCTGTTATCCCTTACCGCTATTACTAGTAAAGACAGGAACATTAGTAGCAAGTTGAAAACAAGTACAGCCTTGCCGTGTGCCGAGTTTCCTCCCCGGTTACTGTAAAACAACTTCTTGAAACTTAATCGGTTCAAGATTGTACAGTGTGTTGCCCGTCCGACAGGGTGGAGCAGCGGACCGTTGGCGGAGTGGACAATGATAGAGAAAGTTGTACCAGTTCAGTGGATGGCCGGTATTCCTTCGGTGCCCGGCTTTTTGCATCGAAGAAAAGGAAAGCATAGGGAAATTGACGATCTTTCGAAGAAGGACAAACAGAAGCCCGGAGTCAGAACCACGAAGTATAGAGAGTAGAAAAATATGTAAGTCCTTTCTAGCCCGGACGAGTCCAGCCGCACATGGGTTTGGCTTGGATATGGTTCGTAGTTGTTATTAACAAATGATGGGAAGCAAAAATTAAACTGAATCTGGTCAAAGTCAATTAATTAACTGACTAGCTGACTGGCCAAATGTCAGTGAGAGACAGCTAGAGAAAGATAGATACAGACAAGCTGGAGACAAATTTGAAAATGAAATATTTACTTTGCACCGGACCCCTGCCAAGAGGCCGGACATCGTAGGATGTGTGTCTCCGAAGACGGTGCACTATGTATATCAATGGTAGTAAAGACCATTAAATTCGAGTACTGAATGATGGCAAGGACACACGTACGAAAATAGAAAGAAGATGCAAAATTAAATGGTCGGGGCAAAGGTAAATGAAAGTGGAGCCAGATATTTTCCAGTGAGATACTCTCAAAGATACAGAGAGACATGGGGTACAGAAATGCTTGCGTGACGATTGCAGTCTCTGTGTCCATATGATGTTACGTTCAGAAGCGCCATCAAAAAACAGCCGACGTCAGTATAATTAAAATGGCTGTAGTGTTGTTTCTTCTTAAAATCGCGACATCCTATTGAGCTATATTGTGTGCACAACTTCTTGTTTTGAAGATCTCTTTTTAAGTCGAGTTCAAAAGAATTAATTTATTTGGGATCATTGTTTAACCTGAGCATACATGCATTGCACAAATTTTAGCTTATAGTAAAACTGAAGGAGAACTTGTATGGAGACGGCCCCAACCTTGTGCTTCGATTATGCACATTTGTGCTATATAAAATGTACATAATAGAAACTTGAATAATTTAAGAGTGCTTACCATTGTTAATGTGGTCGACACGAAGAAAGCACTTCTAACATACGGGTTATGTTTGCATATATAGTGACGTTTTAAATTACTTTTGTTTCGTCGTTAGGGCTTGTGTCTCTAGGCATTGACGCCAACTACTCGGTGAAAACCAGTTATCTGTATCGTATTGGGAACTCCTTTGCAAATACTGTGGATAAGGAACGTAACGTACTAGCCTCACGTGGGCACGAAGTCAGGTTGCATGGAAACTAGACTGTAATCCATTAAAAAAAGCGCAGGTTCGGCCCTGGGTTAAACGCATCCCTTGCGTTCCGCCATGGTCCTTACTAGTGATTAATTTGATTTTTATTACAAAAGCGAACTAACTATAATACACTATTACACGGGTAATTATAGAAACAATATTTACTATTATGCCATTTTGTTGTGTACTATAATATGTA
The DNA here is from genome assembly GCF_002443255.2 of Varroa destructor. Lineage (NCBI taxonomy): Eukaryota > Metazoa > Arthropoda > Arachnida > Mesostigmata > Varroidae > Varroa > Varroa destructor. Next base: position 18,093,258 of record NW_019211458.1, read on the forward strand.
TCTATTGATCGTTTTCATATCTCCCCCATAGTTGTCGCAGTGGTAGATATTCGTACACATAAGGTATGAGGTGATCATGTCAAATAAATGGGCATAAGCTGTTTCGCATCCATTGGGCAGCGGTAATCTGTGGATTCGATTTATTGTTACGATGAACTAGCCTTGGTGAGGTGCGATAACCTTTGGAAAGCCAGTCAAAGCACTTTTGATAATGTATTCGCTTTATCAAGCCAGTGAAGATTTCGGTCGATTCAAATCCGGCGGCATATGTCTGAATGACAGCGCGGTATTATTCAAAATGCTATTCCATGCATTAGTTATGTGCTTAGAGCCTGCGAAGCCGCATGATAAAATCATAGGATAACCGTGATGAGGAAAAAAGAGACAAAGAGCTAGTATTCTAATGTTATCATGTTGTATATAGGTGTAAACGGAGGGAGATCCTTGGAAAGCGAGCGGATAAGCATCGGCGCGCAAAGTATTTATATTTTCATTCCGTTTTTAGTTGAAAGGAAAAGACGCATTTCTGACGGGACTATTTTCAGCGCTATCACGATTTTGAGGATCGCTTTGATGACGAACTTCATTACAGCTACTTGTACTATGTGCAGGTTTTCATAATGTTCGTATAGTGCATAGTGTCGCTAACGGTAGCTCTGGATAGTACGACAATATGGCTGAAGCGATCCGAGGACTTGTAAGTTAAAATTGAAAAGCGCGGTACTTTCAATAGGCTAAGAATGCATTTCATTGATAAATGTCGTCGGACTAAGCTATAAAATCTATGCAGAACTTTTAGCAAGCCACCCGGAAGTCGTCATAGGTTTCATATGCAACCCTTATAGTGCCGGTGTCACCATATGCAATCAGTGGAATGATTATATAATTTCTGCGAATTGCACATCAACGGTGGGAAAGCTCTATCGTCTTGTTCTCGCCTGCGTAGATATACTGGGTAAACTATGCTTAGTAGTTATGCAGTATCATTATTGGTGTGAAGTTCCAAAGAAAACTATATTGAGGGGTTCCACGGATGTGAACTAATAATATTACGTACAATTATTTAATAAAAGACAGCTTGTTTTGAGTGATCTTACGAATGAATGCGCTTGGCAAAAGTCTATAATATTAGATCTATAGTATTTATAGAATAGAATGGAGCATACGAAATTTTTTTTACTACTCGATTAACGCTTTATAGGACGACATATGTAACCTGAATAGTTGAGTAGCTGCACGTGCTATGATTGGTATGCGTCTTTGTGGAACCATAGATTCAGATGCGTATTAATTGATGAAACAAAGTTTTTCGCCCGATACTGCCTGAATGCACATACTAATGCACGTACTGCCTAAGGTTGCACAGCAGTGAACAGTATTCTGCGACATGCCTGTGAAGTAGTCAGCTTTAAAGTAATCAAATAATCCGATTGAAATTGTTACTGTTGGTTTAATTTTCATCGTTGCCACATAATAACAAAAAACTAATGAATAGAAAGAAGACGGAAAAAGGATAATAGCTACAGGAGTTGTTGATATGGTTACCTTGCCTTCTCATATGTCTGCGGGAGAAGCCCCAGATAAGCAACAGAAGCTTCTCTTGGCCGTTTTTAATACTTTTTTACTACGTTTTTAATAATAAATGACCGAAATAATATTAAAAGGTGATTATAAAAACTTTTCTGCAACATAGGATCAAAGCTGAGGGTCAGTTCGAAAATACAACAGTATAAGTGGCGAAATAATAGTATAAAATACCTGCTTGTTTTTCCGGATCAGAGTTGCTGCTACAGCAGTGATCACTATGAAGTATATTTTACATAGCGATGTAACAAAGGTCATTTTTCTTGTGTACTTCGATTTTACTTATGATATGATTGTCATATGACTATCATGGATTCGAAGAGTACAGACCCATATGACGCGTTCAGGTCACACATCACGTACTACGGTGGTTCGGGTACTTCGCGGTAACAGTGGCACTTACAGACCTTATTTCAGTTGACGTTTATCACCTTGCTTTATCATTCTGTTGAGAACAGAATTAGAACCAGGGCTGCCGTCGAACAGCATCGGTCGTAGATTTCCAGTTGCAAGTGAGTGTCATGCATAACCTTTTACATGCTGTAGCTTCCATAGCAGCGGTATGACAAAATAATTGCACTTGGAAAACTATTAAAATTTAATTATAGACTAACAGCAATTGTCGTATTTTTATATGATTAGTAAAATTGAACAGGTGATTTTGATACGTGAAATTAACTACGAAGTCTATACCACTGGTAGCCTCCTTTACTAGGTCCGTTACACGACCCGTATTCGCCGAGATTTTTCGGTGTCTTGATGTTCAATATACTAACGTAGCGTAACTAGTTTGCAATTGTCACGGGACACATTCGCTTATCCGTGCGGGGTGTAATTAGAATTTAAGCTTGAATTTAAATCACAGTGGCACTTAGGCCTATGTTTCGCCTTGAATCACAGAAGTCTTAGAAAGTTACTATACCTTTGGGATGAATCGACGTTTTCATACTAGTAGCTATTTTCGGATGCAATGCGTGCTAGTACACTGTAGGATAAGTAAAATTTCTACACTACATATTCATTGGTACTGCTTCATAATATAACTAATTGCTACAACCCTCCATTGTAAATTTAATAATAATATAAACTAATATTAATTGAACCTTTTTTTTTGTTTTTGAAATTTGAATTCATTTTGGATCCTTCGAGCTCATCTGACAGATCCGATTTGCTCGATTTCGAGCTAAAACGTGAAATAGGTGTAAGCAGTGTATACTCATCGTATTCAAGATTAAACTTCGGTACAATTTACTCGTACTTGGGCCTTGACGAGTTTACCATTTACATTGTTGACGAATGTCAAATATGCGTCACGTGTTTTTTTATCTACGATCTCGTCGTAGACGGTGTTTGGATGCGGGTGCAAATGCAGCAAGTTTTGTGGTCTGCGTCCTAACGCTTTTTGATAGTTAGACGTAGAGCTCGTTCCGGCAAAATAGAGCATTCCGCCGAAGAGTGATTGTATAAACGACGTACGTATTAAATCAATTTCGCCCTAGGGTCATTAACAATATATGTCAACTAACTTTTACTCATTTTGAAGCATTGCACAGGTCCTTCGTGGTAAAAAAAAAAACCGAAAGACCTCGACAAATGGTTTCTAATCTAAAAAGGAACAGGAAGATATCCTGGAGGAAAGTAGTTTCCGAGACCGTTTATCCTGAAATGCTTTTCAAACGGGCTTTCAACTGCATATTAACAAGGCTGGCTATTCTCTGTATCCTACTAATTACAATGACTAACAATAGGTTTGTACGCAGGTAAACGTTCTCCTGGTGATTCTGGTGGTCCTGGTGATTATACTAGTTCACACGTTTCAGCAATAGCAATAACGCCAGTTTATACTTTTCTATTTTATACATGAACTATTATTCGTGACAGGTCATTATAGATTAGGTGTCAAGCAAGTCCGCCGTCAGCGGTCCTATTTAAGGCTGTTACGTCTATGAAACTTCATAGCCTTTATTACGCCATGTGTATTTCTGCATGGCTTTCAAAGGATCGATAAAGGCAAATATAGTGTTACAATTATTGTCCAAAAAAAGGCATCATGTTTAAAAGCTTTCAAATAAATGTTGTCCTGGGAGAAATTCGTTTTCGACTGAGGGCGGCTCGATCTCTGGACGGTAGGATATTTTGCTTATATTCAAGTCGACTATAAGAATGGGCTGCAAAACATAGAATTTGTATGTCACAACTAAAAGGCCGATCGAGGTTTTAGAATGTTACACGTTTAATTATATTTTTATTTGTGGCTATTAGGCATTGAAGTAAGAAGTTAATTGAATGAAAACTTAACTATTTAGTATAAATGCAATATACATAACATTTATGAACCTGCATGCAAATGGTTGTGTACGAACGCCATGTTCGTTCAAGCTTAATTCGTGTGGTCACGCTGTTTTCTACTGCTTCTACGAACACACAGATGAATGTAACATAAAATAAAACTGCGACAATGCGGCAGGCGAATGAAAAAGGCTCCGCCGTCGTCCTGAGTGCTACCGTTATTTACCGAGAAAATGGTCGTCGGTTTCGATGATGTGAAGCTTACGCCGATAGCGTTGTTCCCCCTGGACTGTTGCATTCAGTGTGAGAAACATATGGTAATGGCCCTCATACGTCCCCTTCGAGATGACAGACCCATAAAAGTCGTCACTCGCTACTGACAATGTGATCTCTACACACTCAGCACAATGCTCGTACGATCGTCCTTATTTTGCTGTGGTGCGTGGAGCGATCGTTAGCGGTAGATAGCGAAAGAAAGAGCGAGAAAATGAAAGTGTATATATATATATATATATATATATATATATATATATATATATATATATATATACGTAAAGAGGGATCTGTGCAGCCTAACCGATTTACTACAAACACAACGACGATCGGGCGCTTCAGCTGGGGACGGTTAAAACTTGTGGAAGAAAATTCGAGAGATCTTTCGCTGTAGTTAATGCGGCGTATCCAAAGTGTGAGGTGAACCCCACTTGCCCCTTAGTACTTAGCTAGCCTAACAGAAATGAAGATTTATCATATGTGCACGGATTTTATTGAATGAAAGATTTGTCAGTGTTTGATCTATTTTTTTTTTTATTAATGGGAGAAAATATTACTGAATCATTAATGAGTCACAAAATGCTCGATCAACAAAGGGGCGCGTTTGCACCTGCTATCTCTTCACGAGTAGTTGGTCTAGTTATTGCACCATCGTTGAACTTCTCGTCCGGTTTCTGAGTACCGCCACCTGCCAATGAATGGCAGCTCAAGCTACTTGAATATTTAGGAGGTTTATATTAAAGGTTAGCTTGGCCACACTGCTAAATAGTAAACATTTAAAAAGTACCTAAGGTGGGTCCAGCCATTTAAGTTTTGTGGGACAGTTTCTCTAAAACTTTCTATTGTCCTTCATTATCTCAATATCAAATATGATCTTCTGCGTACTTCCTGTAAGATATTTCAACACAACCTTTAATCAACTGCATATAAACTTCCTAAGCGTAGTTTTATGGAAATCAACTAGTTTACTACGAACTGAGTTTACTTCATGGGGACCTACCAAGGGCGTATTTTTGACGTTTTAAATAAAGCAGCGTATATTTGTTTGACTGCATACTTTTGGAATTGCATTTGAGGAGCTTTAGCATCTGCTTTCCAAACCTGATTCTTCCGTGATTGGCAGAAATCTGTGAAGGCCCGAAAGTATTTTAAGTAATGTCAATTTTGTAGAAGCTCTATTCTGATTTATACTTATACTAATGTATGCTTACGTGCACTAACCTATACTTTTATTATTGTTACTTTCATATTTGTCTGTTCCAGAAAGCCGCATGGAGGGTCTTCAAGCACGGGAGATCCTCCCGCTTTTGCAGGAGCGCTTCGCTATACTTTCTGGTAAGTGCAGTTAATCTCTCTAAGATACATGGATTCATCAGAAATGAATACGTCTTTTATATAATGACACACTTAGCATCTTAATCTATTGTTCGACGAGGTAGACCAGCAACAAATTACTATAAGCCAATTTGATCCTCTTTTTCAAATAAGCTTATCTGAGAAAATTTCCGCCCTTACGGAAAACGCAGCCTACGGCACAGCGAGTCATCGATTATAGCATATTAAAGCACGTCTAAAGTCTTTAAACTATAATCGCTTAAAAGCGCAATTTTCATTTGAAGGTGCTCAGCCCTGAAGTTAGATAAATCAGCGGTTCTCTTCCCTCCAGCAAAACGCGTACAAAAAGATTGTATAGTCAAACTACAGTATGTTAATCGACGATTTTAAAAATGAACAGACGATGTTTTGTGTGACCTTTACTACGAATAGCAGTTCACGTCATTCTTCATTTTAATTTGAAGTCTGTTAAAAATAAGGCAGGACGTTTTCGGGAGTTATTTTCTTGTGAACACAAAGCTTATGTCAAATACACCGGCTAGCTCTCCCTATCGACTAGACTTATTCCCTACAACCAACTGCAAGTAGTCCTTTTTATGAAAAATGTATTCACATAGTAAAAAGGGATTATAAAAATGTTTTTGGACAGTTTTTTCGTGAAAATCATCAGTTAACTTGCAAGCTTTGATTTGTTTGTTCTTCTATTCTCAGATTTGCAATTTTCGTTTGCTTGACACGTAATATGGGAAAACGTTGATTTTTTTTAATTGACATGTTGCGTCAAGTAACGGCGTTACTGAGACGTTGATACTATTTGCTTTTTTCAAACGCATTCTGATTAGTCACTCGCTTAATTTCTTTAATCCTTTTTTTTCCTATTAGGTTATTAGGTTTTAAACTAAATTAAGAGGATAAATATAGTCTCATCATTTAGAACATCTTCGCTGTGCTCTCTTATTCATGGTCATCCTGCTACAGAGAGATATAAGTACTATGCACTAATTGAATAATCTTTTGTAATTTTACGTTCTATTATGTGGAACAAGTTCGAGTGCAGCACACTGATCCCCAATTAGGTAGCAATAGAAATTTGAAGATTACGAGTTACAAATACTGGAAATTTGTTTGAAAGCTTTGGTCTGCGATCCGTCCCTGTTTTTTTTCCCACGCACTCTGCGTACGGGTATCGTGTGCTGGTTCGTAAAGGCCGCGGCTCGACTTTTAGAGACAAATTCGCCTGCTAACATGTTCGAAAGGAAGCTCACTCCCGACATTCATAATGCACGAAGCTCCGACTTCTCGCGCTATTTTTCCCGGATTTTCCTCATCTATCAAGGAACTTTTATAAAAGTAATTAACGCTTCACACCACCGCAAAATACCGGAGGCATTCGACAGGTACACGAGCTGGCTATGCCGCTTAGTAAATGTTTTCCTGAGAATGTGGTCTAATTATTTGCTAGTCTTCGACCTGAAATGCTCTCACATCTGATGTCGGTACAAGTAATTACCGTATTCATTGAGTTGTTTTATATGAAATTAAATTCTATATAGCTTGATTAAATATGTTACTAACGCTTTACTATAGAACTATGTATTTACCGAGATATTAAGGTGATGTTATTCGACGCACTTCTTAAAGTCCAAGTGATTTATATGTCATTATCGCAACATGATTATCAGTCGGGTGTTACTAAAATAATTTTTGTCAAAATTATAGCGAAAGCAACAAAGTAAAGTGTGAGATAAACAAAGATTTCGTGCGTGCGTGCACAACATCTAAGACATCTGATGGCACAGAGGAAGAGTACCGCGTTCATGATTACTTTGTTACGTCCCTTAGGGTAAACAGTTACAATTGGTACTACTGAGATCCTGCAATGAGAGTGTATATGTTGATTTCCTAAAAATGCCCGTGATGCCATTAAACATTTCAAGCCGTTTATCGCGTAGTTTTGTCGCTCTTTAAAATTCGTTGAATATACGGCGAATTAGGAAGTACATTACAATCAATCAACCAGCGAGTACATGTCGTTCAAACTTCGTTGCGATTCTAAAACCGTACGGGTGCCAGGGCTACCTGTTGAATTTTTCACTTTAGAAAAGGGTAGGTCACTAAGTGAACTGCTTTTTCTATCTGGATCCAACAGATTTTTATCAAACAGTTCTTTATATTCATTGTGTAGAATAAAATCCTGTTACGTCTATTATTTTATTCAGTAATTATTTTATGTATATACAGCTCCATGGCTGACCTCATTTTAACTTTGCAATCAAATGCAGACTTTACAGACCATAAATGATCTAAGGTTACGATGTACAGGTATGATCGAATGCTAAACAAAATAAACTCGAAGTCAGAAGTGTTGATGGTGTCAGAGTCAGTTATATTTTACACGAACGGTTTACTTCTGAGGTTTTTAAATAAGGCTTACTGACTTTGACTTGATGACTCCGTCATGTGTTAAAGCTACGTCTGCGCAAAGAGAGAACGGGACACGAAGGAGAAACGGGACTTCGAAGGAAGCAGACATTGGACTACATTTTTGAGACTGGTGTTGATTGATAGATACAAGCCGCTGCTGTTTCTGCTATACACAAGGAAGGACAGCAGTGTTATCATAGAATGATTTTTGCGTTGATTTACCTTGTGCTAGACTCATTGTTAGGCAGAGCGGTAATATTTTTATGCTAATTCAGCTGTGCCATCCTTGTGGCATCGCTGCCGATGCTGCTGTTTTTCCGAAATAAAAATTACATCAGTTGCGCTCATATCTTTATTGTTCTTCATTCCTGCTCCCCTTGAGTCGATTGGCTCGGTAGTATTGGCAAGCTTCTGATACCCCTCAATAATGAGGAAGACATGCTTCAACAGGAACAATGCAGAGTCATCAGACGGTAGCCAGGAAACAGAGGGCCACTTTGTGTCACTGTCCTGAGCACAAATGTCTCAGGGCTATCGAGGAGGGCAAAAGAAAGCAAGCATACCGAATGCACACAGACGGTCGATTGACGCCGGCCTCATCTTTAGTGTATGTCTGTATAAGCAAAGAAAGGCACTTTGACGACACACGGTATCAGTGGCAGTAATTTATATATATATATATATATATACATACATACATATGAATTTGTTAGCAAAAGAAAAATCGGAAAATACTTTCATGTTGATCAATAGCGTGGATTACGATTTATGACACTTAGTACGTACTTCAAAAGTTGGTGCACTGTTTCAACTAATGGCATTACCTTATCACATATCATAATAGAGTAAAAGCTTTTACTCTATTTTAATTTACCATATAAATCAGAGATTCTGGTTTGCAGTATGTTGCGTCCGTCTGATGGTTAATTATTTACAGGATATCAGAGAACAAATTGTCACATTGAGAAGGTCGTCAATAATACATATGGATAGATGGTAGGCATATTATCATCCACGGGTATTACTACTAGAAAAAGATTACCATATGCAGCTTCACATTGATATATTAGTCGACGTGTCTGCCTTGTGAGCATACCAGTGTCCACCGCGTACCTACAAATGGATCATTTCTATTCTAATTGTTATTCATATATGTGCTCGTGCGACTGGAAGCAGTAACACGAACACTCGTAACGACCTGCGTCAGAACTTTAACATAGTTGCGCTGTTACATACAATAAAAATACATAAAATTGCGTTAACAAATGGCAGCTCGACTCTGTGGGTATTCTCATTATAGCATGTGTAGCTCCTTACCGTAGAAAATCCCACGCACCTTGCCGAGGTCAAAGCCCTACTCTAAACAGTTTTCTAGATCACTCCTCGGATTTTCATCTTGAATTTTTTCTTGGATTCTTATTCAAATTTTACGTACGGCGTACATGCGAATCCAGTCGGTTCAACTAGCCCGCCGAGGCTGTCAAACATGCGGGTCAGTTTAAACCAGAGTTATATTATTCTTATCACTATTATTAAAGAACACTACCGCAATATGCCTTTATTTAATATACATTTATATGCAATTACCTTTACATAGGAAGTAATAAGGGCGCATAGTAAACAGGTTAGGTTAAAACTAGCAATTGTTTGTATCTTCAGGTCTGTCTGAATTCACGTGCAATGTTCTACACACAGCCATGTTTCACAGCATGGTCTTTATTCGTCCTGGTTTGTCCAGCGTATGAAGCGTTTTTTGAGTTCTGCGACTTGCGAAGTCTATATGGCACATTCTGACCGACTTTTCGTTGGGAAAAGTGACCGGAAAAGCAAAGGGGCGGTTCGTTGAGTTAATGCTGTATCGTCCATTATATGACGATTGTGTAAGCTTCAGTAGTGACGGCAACAGTCGCCATCCCGCTAGTAATAATATAGACTAGACTGTTGACGGCTTGTTTGCCTGTACTATACTGACTCCATCGTGTATATATTCATGCACTCTGACTGCAGATTTGTCTTTACCCAAAGGGAATAGACAGAGTAGTTTCACGCTTGTCAATACGATTTCCGCCAGGTAGTGCTATCTGTATACATGGGTGCGCAACATGTGCGAGTCGAGTAAAGTGTGTATTTCTTAATAGGCAATACCGTAGTTCTGAGCAATCTTCTGTTTCATTCCTACGTTGCAGTTATTGTTGTTTTTGTCGTCGTCGTCATTTTTCCTTGTCCTCTCGGTTAATGCTCTTCTTCCTTCATTTGTTGCTTTCTACTCCATACAGTGTATCCTCCATCTTAGCCCTGATAATGTCGGAGATCATTGTAACTGGTTGATTACGAAGATTGCGGCTGCTGCTATGATATTGTAGCGTCTTCTTTTGTGCACGTGAGCACGCAAGCGAACCAATATAGCTGTACTGGCATTGCCCGTGTGACCACCACCCAAAAACTCACCTTTGGGCACCCGCTCATTGCTAATGGAGCAAGGTCGTTCGCGGAAATGAACTCCCGTTACCTTATTATACTTCTCGCGTTCACTTTTTTGTCCCACAGCGCGAATTTATCTATCGTGTGAGTGTGTGCGCAGAACAGTTGATGATTCATTATTATCAGCTTCCATTACTTGCCTTGTTGTACAGGCGCTACCACCCTGAAAACTACCGCACGCTATTAAGGGCTTCGCTGCCTCCAGCCCCTATGCCTGTCATTTTGCCCCGTGTTTCTCAACTTGTTTCAACTGTTCCCTTTGCACGACTGTTTATGTGGCTTGCCTCAGTTTCACTGGTATAGCTTCCTAAGAGTGGCAACGGCCACCAAAGAGCACCACCCGTTTTCTCAACGGTGCACTAGGTGACGATACCTGTGCAACTTATCTGCCGTTTCGCTTGCGTTCACCACGTATACCACCACATGATGTCTGTCTTTGCACAGATTTTTGCACTTACCCATTACTAGTAACTAGTTTCTATTATCAGGCGCTTGTACGATCATTGAAGGTTTGTTAAATCACTCCAGACTTCAGGCGCTAGACCTAGGCTTAGGTTCGCTATGTCATATATTTTGACATACTTTGAGCGCTTAATAATGCCTGTTAAGAGCGGAACATCGCGTATTTGATACCGCCAGTACGATGCATACTTGTGACGTTATGAGTATAAAACGGCCATATATGTATATTCGTTACAATTTAGCAAGCTTACTTAATAGGAACATAGGGACGCCGTCATAACACGCAAGAAATGCATGACGAAAGGGTCTTCCTTCTATACGAAAAAATAGCGGAACAGATACGGAAATGCGCTATCAGAATAAAAGGACCATGAATTATATGTATTGGTCATAACACTTAAATGTCGGTTTGCGTAATAGCGAATCAATTGAGATAGAACTGCTTTGAAGGGGAAATGAGCGAAATGGCCATATAACGGTGCATCACATGTTATGTACATACATATCAACCATGTTTATACCAGAGAATGTGAGATTCATTGTGCTCTTTATATGTCTCATTTTGCTCATTACCAAACCGATTAGCGGTTGATGAAGCTGCTAACAAAGTCGCTACTGTCTCATAGTAAAAAGTGCTTGAAGCTATATATTGTTGTTATTATACGCCAGTCTCGCGTTGGTGGCTGTTCCTCATTTCTTGTTAAATAAAACCTCGTTACAGGTAGCAGACAGGTCCTAACAGTATTATTGTCTGAACGACTTTCGGTGCTGTTAGTATTTTTAAGCTAAAGAATCATGTATTCTTTGCAATAAAAAATGAAAGCTGACATCTACACGATGGTAGTCCGGGTTTCTTGATCTAGCCACAGTTTATGATGCGTGAATTCGTATATTCATGCACAAATGTCGAAAAGCAGAGTTAGCTGTGGTCGATCAGTTCCCAGCTTTGTTAGTGACACTTGAAGCTAGCTTTTGTAGCTTATCTTCTCTACTTATCACAAACGCATGGAAAATCTTAAGCTAAATGATAAATGGTTTAAGCTTTCCGACTCATTGAAGAATAACGATAACATTTTATGCAGCACGCCAGGGTAGATTGATGTTGACTGTGGCACTGCTATATTGTTCGGATTCCGCTAAACTAGCAGGCACGAATAAGCATCTGCCACATTCAATATGGGGGATAATGCTCTATTTGGCTACAGATTGAACAACAATGCTGAATTGGTTCGCTTTGGCGGCTCTGCCAAAGGGTGCTCGTTTTCCATTTTTGGTCGTCCACACATTATACCAGCTACCTGTGGCTCCCCCATTAAAAACTTGATTGTCATATTGATTTGTCTTAATAACCGTTTTGTACCTACGTGATTTGCCTCGGTTTTGGTTTTGTATTCACTCTAGTTGTCTTTGTGTGTGTGCCGCTTATTCGCATATCATTTATATAACTATATTTGTCAAAGCTGGTTGATAGTGCGCAAAGTAGATAGACTATGCAAAATGTAGAGTAAGACTCGATATAAAAACGATATTCAACTATACCGAATTATACCACAAATAACCGTTGCTGGAATGTACTTGATCCTTGGTCGCAGGAGCATATATGAATCCCTTGATTCATATATGCTCCTGCGAAACCTCGCTACTATTTTCGAATCGCTTAGTTTTATTTAGTGCTACTTCAAAATCCAACGAGTACAATGAATCGGTAACAATTGTCTTCGTCTGTTGACATTAATTGCAGGTGGTCGAGATCGGCATGGAGGTCCCATAGTGACCTTTCCATCGGGCTCTAAACTCGAGCGTTTTAACCCCGAGGACATAACGAAGGTGCTCGTCTACTTCTCGGGGATACCCAGGTACCTTCCACACTGTCGAGTCCTCTGTTTTTTTGTCAAATATTATTAATTGACACACAGTGTTGTTCTAGATGCTTGTTAGACGTTTATTACTCGTTCGTTTCCATAGTTGGAAAGCAATTATGTAAGTTTCTAACTTTTTACCCAGCATTCGTCTTGGTTAGTTGCTTAAAGTGGTTTCGATCAATAGGTATTTTTTCTCCCATGTTCGCATGATGATGAAGACTCATTTGTCACTTCCAGTGAAGAGTCGCGGGCATGCGGTTTTACCATCATCGTGGATATGCGTGGCCAGCAGACGTGGGCTGGCGTCAAACCTGTTTTGAAAGTTTTACAGGAGGCATTTCCCGCGAAAGTGCACAACGTCTACATTCTTAAACCAGACAACTTCTGGCAGAAGCAAAAAGCATCTCTGGGCAGCTCTAAGTATACCTTTGAGGTAAGGCCTATTTGTTCTGCCAAACAAGGACCCACCCACCTCGTTACTTTCTTATGCCGACCGTTCGTTGTTTCAGGCGGTGGTATTTTCATGGCTTTTTCATAGGGCGAACGTGTATTATCTTTGCATATGGCCATCTATGCGTTTCCTAAAACCACACGGCGCGTTAATTGTCAGCCCGTGAGTTAACATCGAATTATGCTTACCGATATAGGCCATTCTTGATAGAAGGCAATAATTTCTGTAGGGGGGGCTAGTAGATACATACATTCACATACGCAATCTATTCATTATGCTATTTGATAGAACGCGAACTGTGAACGGGACTATAAACCGCAAGAGACGATATTAGAAGAAGATAATCTGTTCATCTCAAGCGGATCTCAGTCGTTACAGACTTTTACTATTTAGCGATTCTCCAGTTGAATGCTTCTTTATTAAGCACAGATGTTTGTTAGTTTGTTGGCCTTGATTTTGAAAAAAAAAAGTGTGAAACATTCATTTTTTGGAGAATAGAATTCGCGCCTAACGAAGTAACCAGAGACTTACATAAAAAAGGAATTAAAAACAATCATAAAGTTTTACTTTTGAGGGCGTGTGCAGTACATACATATCGTTTTTAATGGGCTGTTCCGACACTTAGGTCAATTGCCATTTAGGAAAGCATGAGTTTTTTACTTTTGCTTTAAAAATTACATGTGAAAAAATCACAAGACGTGTCGTCTACATGACTAACAACTGTAGAGCTAGATCTCAAAATACATTTAATGCATTATCCTCTTATCCATTGCCCTCAAATATTTCATTTAAGGCTTATAACGCGAAACAGGTCACGAGACTGGTGCTAAATAATTCCAACTTAATCTATCTTTATGTCAAAGTATTCATGTAAGTGTTTCAAGGTTGATATCACCATAAACGTGGTACTATCTCCATGGAGGCCACGTCTAATAAAGACACTCCGCGAAATCAGTGTTTACGTTACTGAGTAACAGATTTAAACGTGTTGAACTTCGCTCATAACCGTGCTATCATCGTGCATCTGTACCAAAAATATTTGGCAGTAAGGGTCGTTCATAGCCCAGTTAATTGAGTCATCACGATGAAATGAGCCAGTCATAACACTATTGGCTATAATAGCATATTGTTGCGACGCCGTGAGGAGCGCCGTGGTTTGAAATAAACCTATGAGCGCATGAGCTATGAATAAACGGCTATCGGTAGTACAAATTTCAGCGTTGGTACGAAGGCATTGCGGTACAGTGTTACCACACAACGTGCCAAAGAAAAACCCAGCAAAGCGGTGTAAGTACCTAACCAACAACTAACGATCAACAGTGAGTACTTCGAAGCTGGCAATCCGCGATAGAAACGTCTTTGGCGGGCATTTGCGGGGTGACTAAGGTGGACCCAGTTATACGGTGGGCCTCCTCATAGATGATCCTAAGACTGTAATACCTCACAGTTCGGATCGGGGATGATTCAATGTACATCAAATATAGCAAAAAGTTAGAATATAATAAACTTGAAAAAGAAATCCGGTTTCCCGTCAATAACTAGGAGTTTGTAGATAAGACTATGTTAGTGCCACAGGGAACCTATTCAATTTATTCACTGAAAAGTTAGTAGACAATGAAAACAGCTTTTGCCAGGTGTTTCAAGTTCAATTACGTAAAATGTCGCTACACGAAGCTTCATCCTATATTGTGCAACGAAATTGCTTGCAGGGACTATATCGCAACTTTCCGTGTCCCTATGACCAAAAGTATCCTGAAATAACTGGGCGCTTTGAAGGTGCCTATGAAATCAAAGACTGTGCTTAATTGCCAATGTCGAGTACATAACGCGAGTATGAAAGTGACTCTTAAAAAATATATGTACGTACAATACAAAGCGTTCCCCTTTTGCGACGAGGTTATGTGAACACCGTACTCCTGCCAGGTTAGAGGAGATCTCCACTTGGCTATATAAATGGCGAAAGTCCCTCCGTTGCTAATACAGCAACAAGGAATAGATAAAGTCGAATATGTTTCCAGGCCAATTTAATCTGTTTGCATAACTTATCCAATAAATAACGGATGGTTGTATTTCATCGCGATTGGTCTACAGGCTAAGGCACTCAAGGAAGAAACCAGACCAAAGGCGACAAACGCGCTCAGCTGAAGGGTCGACTTGGAGATACGGTTTTGCTCAGTTCTATAGCGACACTGCTACTAACTCACGCTACTGAAACACTAATTGAGGCTAGCTAGTGGCTATTTATTAGGGTATTTGGTTGAACTATATACACCGGTTTACTATAGGGAATTGAGACAGTTGTAGTTATTGTTTGAAGCTAGATAACCCGTGAAAAAGCGACGATAGTACCATAAGTTTCTTTTTGGTTTATACCACCGTTGAGGCTAAAGCTAAAATTGATCTTTTATTTTACAGTATATATTTCAAGGAATCTGGCCACCCGGTTTCTTTAGAGTGTTTCTCTAATTGAGTTATCTTCATGGTGTAACAGAAATTTAATGTTTTGTGCTTCGCTTCGAGTCACTTATGGAAATTAGTTTCTTTGTAAGCCCTTCAGAACTATCTATGGGTAAATAGGCGAAGTTAACAACTCGGTCGTCAATTGTACGAATTAGAAATATTGAATAGCTTGATACCACAGGCTTTACTTTCATCTGGTGGCTTCACCCTGCTTTTGTTCCAGCCTACGTTGCTCTGGGTTGAAGGCTAAAAGTACAAAAATGGTACAAAGCACGATCGCATTCCCAGTGTTCTCAGAATCCGACTCACTCTCAGCTTAATTGTACCGACACTTTGTGTGGGGATTGCAGATGTTATAAAGTTTTACGTGAAAAACAGTCCTATGCTTTAAGCCATTAGCAGGATAAACTAGTTTTTTTGTTTTTTTTTTATTTCATTTCGAGGCTTAATGTTGAAGTTTTCTCTTACCCAAAGTAGAAGAGGCCGGAATATGGCATTCGTCTCGCAGCAGTAACTGTAATAACATTTAAGACCAGCTGAGGAGATGGCCATATAAGGGCCATAGGGAATGACGTACGATTGCTATATAGTGACACTCGAAATACTGAGAATTTAGTCTTCGTCACACAGTGTATAGATGTCATCGTATGGTAGCCAGTCTCGCATGTGATATTTTGGAAGAGTCAAACCTTAACGGCGGCTTAACATACGCTCTCATATAACAAGACATTTATCTTTCGCACCGTGTACTTCACGTATTTTGAACAAAAAGCAAACGATTGTGTCTCTCAAAGGACTTATGAACATGGCATAGATTCTCTCCTAACTTAAGTGTGGTGAAGTTTTTTCCCAACGGAGGCTTAGGTAGCGCCACCCGTGGAAACACATGAAGTATAATACCGCAAGTGGTAAGTTATCTTGCGGGCCTTTGTTCTCTCCATCAACATTGCAGTGTGAGCGAACGCTTTTACGAAACATCATCTCATGCGCATATGGTGTAACGCATTCCACACTCGCTGTATTAAAAAATGCTAGCTTTTCTGATGACTATGAAATTTTTAATTTCATTTTGATTACTTGCTGACTTTTAGAAAATAGGCTGACCTTTTAAAAAAAGACTAGAACTTAACCGTTGCTTTTACCTAAGCAAGTGCCATCTATAGAGTTTTATATCGGCTACGGTATGGAAGCTCGAGGTAAGGATTTGAGCGTGCGGTGTTCGGCTCGAAGCTCGTGTAAGCCTCTTTAATTATGGCATTCGAGCATATATCGCTGATACTACTTAATTACCTTTTGTTGTTCATCTACGTTTGTCTTGTTATGAAATCAAAATTAGAATAATACTAAATTGGGTTGGTTCCCACCTTTAGGTCAACGAAGAGCTGATGTAAAGGTCACTGAAAAAAAAACGCCATTCACGCCAGTAATGTTATGTTGATGTAAGCTCGGTAAAATAATCAAGCTAGGTTTATTATGTTTTTACTAAAACGAATACTTTATTGGGAATACAAATCCTAAACAAACAAGCTTTTTTATGAGTTTATTATTCGCTGGATTATTAAAGATATTAAGAAGTGACCCAACTATAGTAAAATTTCGAAGGCAATTTATCATGCGACATTCGTCTTTTTTTTACCTTTAACAAATACTTACTCGGACAGTCTGGTATACTTATATATTGAAAAAATATCCTAAAAAGCCAGCCGAAAGAAGCCAAAGGTTCGCTAGAGTCTAAAACGTCTGCTAAGCTTTCAAGAAAAAGTCTGAGGTCCCGAAAGAAAATCTCTTCCAGATTTTAGTTTTCTTCCGTTTGAAATATAGGGGGGGATCTTAACGCGATTTAACAGAAAACTATAGAAAACTTCGCTTGATATGTAAAGATTTTTATAACCTTCCAGGCATCTTATCTATACCGAAACACTTTACATGTACGTATTTTCATTTTGCACGATAAGAAATCAGTCATTATACGACTACTTATTTCATAAATTCTCGACCCGAGAATGCGGCTCGAAGACCGCACTGTCTGCTTACAGATCTTAAGGGAGTCTGATTTAATCGATTTAGACATGTTAGCGTATCTGTGGAATAGTTTCTGTTGGCAGCGCACTTTGAAAGTGCATACAGTCCGCGCAAAAATAATCCATATGCAGTTTAAACTTACAACGCCTCACAAAGAAACATCTGTTGTTTTATGCAAGTTTATAGCCGAAAACACCGTACTACAGAAATATGTGCGTAAATTTTCTAACTAACAGCGCGTAAAGGTATACAATTTCTAATTAAATAGCCCAGATACTGCTTTGCGTTCACTATAAAAGTTTATGGAAGCTTTTTCACAACAACGTCTACAAAATAGCGGTAACAAACGACATTCACAGTAACACTGCCATGAGTTGGTAGGCAATAGTCATAATCGTAGGGACGACATTAGGCCCGTGCCTATTATTGAACCTGCTGAGCTGCACTACTTTTTTAAGCTTGTAGAAATAATACTGTCTGGTAAAAAAAACTTCTTTATATATAGTAATAGTATGTCACTAAACAGAATGCGAACAAAGTTTTAATGTTGTCGCTGTCTTGTGTTATTTCGAGCAATTGGTGATCGGCAGATTTTTAATAAAATATCCTTTCCTGCATTTTGTGTACCTCATTGCGACTTTCTTGCAAAGTGATTCAGGCACGCGTCGAGCTTCCTTTATTAGCGCGTGCTTCAACCATTACGCAGAAAGTAAGTGAGGTTCTCAATCTTTTAGTGTTACGTCCGATATCGCTGTTAGGAATTCCACCAGACGACTAGCTAATGGAATAGCTAACAGCTTTTCCAGCACGAAACCAGACTACAACGCGTATTTATGATTAGCGTCCGAATACATTACCTACTGAGCTATCAGGGAGCAAGTAAATGAGTCTAGAATCGATGCAGGGGTCCATCACCGATCCATACCTCAGTAACCTTGGCTGTCCCCTTCATTGCTATTTGCTCGTCGACACTTCCGTATTTAATTTTGCCTTCCGAGTGAGGCAAGCGGAGCTTGTCACGTATCAAAATAGGAGCACTTCCGTCGATTTAGAATGCTTCAAGGGACTGTGCTAGCTTAGACCGATCGGGACATACTAATTTATCGGTTGACAAGTATCTGCACCAGCAAGATACAACAACCGAAAGGCGAGAACGTATTGCGAAAAAAGGGAGGCGCCAGCAGGTGCCTCAAAAGAAATCTATTCCGCTCACCGATTGTCTCGTTGACTGTATCCGCCGGTAATTGATCTAGCTATGTCGACGGGTTTACGGAATTATCGATCGACTTCAACTCGATTTCAGTCGCATAAAGGCTACTTCAGCCTCTCATAATATATTCTAAGAATATGTCGTCAGTCGTCTCTAAAGGCATATACGAATAAAATTTATAGAAGGTGCGATATTTCTTCTTGCTCAGTTGTATGATATTACTCGTCTATCACACTACGCAAGTATGAAGAGTTACCCCGTTACGCCTAGCCATCCGATTAAATGTCAGTCTATATTTCCTCTCCTTCTTCAACCGCTTTATGATTTCTACGTTTGTTGGGGAACATACAATGAAGCTTCCCTGTGATTTAGTCAGCGTTTGTTGCATCGTATCCATAGAACTAAGAAACTGAGCTTGGTCTACCTTTGATTACATCATGAGATATATTCATACCGTTTTGGGGTATTTGATAAAAATTCAATTGCAGATTTGCGGTTCGTTAGCCCACCATATGAGGATGCGATCCCAAGAAGGTACTTCGTTGTCTGTTTCTATTTGCAGATATCTTTTTTCAGCGATCTTATGTTAACCGTGTATCGCTTGCGATTGATCGCGTTTGGGGTAAAAGTTCAAGTGAAAGAAGCCTGTACAGTGCCGATCGTGTACTTTGGTTTTCATATATCTATACATACATGTGGTGTATCTGGGTTAACTTTTATTTTGTCTGCATTGAAGCAAGTGATCGGCTTTCAAGACCCTTTTGCACATCCATAACTTTGTTTGCAACGCGAATGATGCATGAAAGTGTATCGAGAAGTGCTTAGAGAACTGAATAAAATCATGGAACTGTGATGGCTATTGAGTAAACGAACTAGTTTTCCCGTATAGTAAGTATAAATATTACCTCAGTTCGAGTAAGTTCTCGTCTTTCTCCTAATGACACGTCTGTGCAGATCCCTCTAGCGACAAGTTTCATAATTTTTTTTTTTGCTGGTCCATTAACGCTTGTATATATATATATATATAGATGTGATTAGACGATAATATTTGTGCATTCATACGCTGAACATCTGTTCTTTTTACATTATTACGATTATTTTGTTTGTTAATGATATACATATCGTATCAGCGGATATGTTGGTACGTGAGGTATTCTGGATTCATGTATTTGACTGAGCGCTGTGACTGTTTACATATGTCGAAGCCAGCCGCGCACTGCAAGTGCGTCGCTGCTAACAATTGTTTCCCCCGCATGTAAATGTCGCTACTTAACAAAACAGAAAGATATTATAGTCGTTCGGTCGGTACCGTGGTATGGGTAAACTAAGCGGTTTTGATTCTGCATTCAGTTTCGCCTACTTTCATATTCACACAGAAGGAACGGTGCCTTTTTTCTGTTCCGGCTAGCGCGCCAAGAGTCAGCCAACAATAACTGTGCTTTGACCTTTTATCAGAGAAATAGCATATTTATCACGGATTTTCGGTAGGCAGTACGGCGCTCAATGAAGAATAATATTTTTCTCTACTCGTCGAGAAAATGAGGCTTACCGAGCCCATGAAATTATTTCTAACAGCTGACCACGACAACGTTGTTTTTGTCTACTTAGAATCTAAGTGGTTCTGTAAAATTGAGGATCAGTGCTGAAAAAAAGTTCAGTAAGTTAAGTTGTACAGAAAATAAACGTTTTGTCATTTGTATGTTTTCGTCATGCTGCTGTCAGCCATTAATACAAAGCTAATTATTCACTGGCGAGTCTCTCGGTGATTATGACAGATATCTGTTAATGACATGATTATATAGGAAATTTACGACTATAATTTTTAAATGCAAAACCTATTATTTCTTTTTTAGACGACTATGATTTCAGCGGAATTTCTACCGCGAATAATCGATCACTCACAGCTAACTTCGGATCTCGGTGGTACACTCTCTTACGACCATACGCAATGGTGCGAATTACGTATGGCACTTGAGGGATTCCTCTGGAAAATGCAGGATATCCTAACACGTTTGGATGGTTGGAAGCAAGAACTAGTCAAAAAAAATTATACAGGTACTCATAGAAGGATCTCGATGTGAAATAAAACTTTATGCGCATGCTTTTAGACACAACGGCAAGCGAGCTGGCGTGTGATCCGTGTTACAGACACGTGTTAACCAAATTCAATACCTGAACTTTGAAGTTCCAAGCTTCCAGATAGATAATCTTCAGAAAGATTTTTAGATACGGAGAGCGTTAGGAAACCTAAAAGCACTAAACATGCGTGACACCGAGTGCTGTTGCAGCGGTAGATACCCAGATGACACTGAAAAATAGAGCCTACTTAGGTCAAACTACCGAAACCTATTTCATTACAAAACACACAAAGTTAACCGAAGTCTAGTGATTAGAGTTTAAACCCCAACATTGAATATGTGGCAGAAAACAAACATTTAGGTTTTATGTTGTTTTTTTTAGCCATGTATTTCATAATAGCCGGCTAAGTCAAGTAAAGAAGAAATAATAGGTCTCTATGTCGCTTTCATAATCCTATTTCAGATGATGCTGAACGCGCTAAACAGCTGATGGAGGAACACGTTGCGGCGAAAAAAAAGATTCTCCAAGTGCCAGTTGATGAAGTTGGCCACGAAGGCCAACAGGTGATTTGCTCCTTAGGGGACGCGAATCCCGACCTTGCTCAAATGGGCCCCCAGATATCTAGAATGCTTGATACCGTGCGTGTCACACGACAACACGTGCTCCAGATGTGGCACGTTAGAAAGGTGAAACTTTAATTACAGTATTAGAGACACGAGTACGTTGCAATATTGTCTTTTAAAACGGGTGTGCCCAGCGATAGAACACAAGATTGACCTATCGCGTTTCCTCTGTTATAGAATTTCTCTTTGATGCTAAATTACTCCGGTCGAAGAATGTTCTGTAATATACTTAAGCATAACATACAAGCAGCTCAATATATTCTTCAGAAAAAAAAAAATTGTTCATTTGAAGTTATGGTCCCAATCGACTGCAATTAATCTGCCTGTAATAATTAGTTTATTGATAGTATGTATAGTGGTATTTTTGTCTGGGCAAAAGCGGATGAGTCTGACCGATTAGCGCCGGAAGGGCATCGGAGACGCGAGCTTGGACCTTGGTCTTAGATGTTTTTGTCTAATTATTTGACGACGATGCTCTTTCGTGGACACCGACTTATGAGAATTTTTTCCAGATTAATTCGTATTGCTGGCGTACATTTTGATATTTTATGTCTATAGATAATAGTGTATTAACGCAGTGAGCAGTATTCGACGGGTGACGAGGATGAGTTAATTCACGAAGCATTTCGCTACGCTTTCCCAACATCCGTCGTAGGGGAAACGCTAAAGTGTCTGACCCAGCCCGATTTGTCTGGATTACAAGCAGAATTTTCAATAACATGATAGTAATCTAAAATAAACTCTGTATTAGGCTCGTTTATATAAATAGTGTGCCAAATTCATTCTTGAAATATAATCCATGCATTAACGTTGTGATGCTCAACCCTTTACTCTTAGGTTCAGCTTGAACAATGTCTCCAGCTCTCAGTATACCAAAGCGACGCACAAAAAATGCTAGACTGGATAGGTCACAACCGAGATCTCTTTCTCGTCGGCTACATGGATATTGGTCACTCTATTCAGGACGCGAAAGCATTACAGGAAGAGCATCAACATTTTACTGTGTCGTCAATGGTACGTGCTCGAATAAATACGTGTCAGTATACGCTGCACGTGCGCAAACGTCCTGACACAGAACAGGATCGGTCTGATCAGTGAACGCCCCGTAGCTTTTCGCTGTAATTAACGAAAGCTTATACAAAATGCAACATGTGTATAATCATGGGGAAATAATTCGCTAACAAATTGACTGTTACTGCCTTGAACGGCGTTAACTTGGTCCATTTTAGAGATCGTTGCTAGACACACTGGGGCAAATTATTTTTCATCGTGACGCTTCCTTTGCCTAGTCTTTTTCCTTGATGTGACAAAACAAACAGTCTTAGTAAACACTTTTTATAGGTTATATATATATAATCGAAATTATTGATTTGGCAATTAAGTGATTGCATTAATTAACTGTACTAATAATTTACTCGTTTCTGATCTCGCTTTATCATACATGACTTTTGTCGTAACACAGGATGTCTACGTAAACATTCAACGCGTAGTTACGTTGGGTAATCGCCTGATTGAGAGCGGCCATTACGCAGCTGGCGCGGTCCAACAAATAGCTTCAATGCTCGATCGAGCCTGGAAGGAATTTGCTTCTTGGCTTGAGGAACGTACAGCGGTATTGGCGCTTTCAGTTGTTTTTCACCAGAAAGCTCAGGCGTAAGTTCGTGCCCCCATTTAGCATACCATAAAGCACTAGTAATAGTAATCATCATAATAATGAATATCGAATAAAAATAGCAAATAGTGAAGACAGACAAATTCTAACACCGAGATCGCACTGGATTGAAATACAGCCCCCCCCCCCCCCACTAGATTACATAATATGGTGACTATTTTCTTAGATATTAGTAGTATGTGTACTCGCGTTTCTGAACTTTTTTTCGGCCATCACCAGGTACTTGACCAACGTGCCCATATGGCAAGCTGCGAATGAGGTCCAACAGATTTCTCGGGAAGTGACTGAGTTAGAGCGACAGATACAGGAACATCAGGATGTGTTTGACTCGATGTGTCAGAGCTATACCGAGGTGCATTCAGCGTCGAAGAAGCTCCTCTATCAGCTCAACCACCTCGTACAAGTCTGCCATCCACCGGATCGCTCGGGTAAGTTAAACAGGTACACGGGAGTAACTGTATAAGTGTACAGATATGTATTTCTAATTGCGGCAAGGTGAAGACTACATTACTCAGTATCGTTGGTTATATCCCGTAATCACAGCTGACCAGCAGATGTTCATATCCCTGGCTTCAAAATTACAGAATCACAAATACTGCATACCTGTTCCACTCTAGTGAAGTCATTAACTATTTTTTGTTTCATATATTTTCGCTCTGGGCGCGTATGCGTTTGTTTAGAGAATGGCAAAGATGGTAGCAGTGGTCAGGGCAAAGGGAAAGCGGACTACACAGAAGGTGCGAAGCACGTTCTTAGCGTGATTCACGAAATTCTGGCGCAGCATCGCACACTGGAGAGCGCTTGGCACCAGAAAAAGCTCAAGCTCCATCAGCGGCTCGCGCTGCGCTTGTTTCAAGAGGACGTCCGGCAGGTCCTGGACTGGCTTGAAAAACACGGCGAGGTGTTTCTCAGGAAGAACCCAGGCACCGGAAAGAACCTCGCGAAAGCCCGAGCTCTTCAGAAGGCCCATGAACACTTTGAGGATGTGGCGCAGGTACCTACACGAAACTCATTATCCTAAAATATATATATATATATATACATTATCAGGGGATTTAACTAGTTTGTTTGACGGTAGGGTGCGCACAATCGCTATGTTGACTATAAGTAGCGAGAATAATTCGTGAATATTATCATTGCTTCTGTACAAAGTAGTATTAGTAATTCGAACTGTGTGTAAACGTTGTTACAATATACATTTCTCAGTTTAGCAAATGGACGGGATCGCTGCGTACGCAACGGATAACAGAATGAAGGCATACTATTTATATCTATATACTATACTAGACAGATTCGTGTTGAGCGTAAATTATTTACTTTTTGCCGTTACATCTAACTTAATGTATACACAAACAGTTATCGCTACCCTTCGAGAGCTGTTTCATCAAACTGTTTATAAGCGTATCTTGTTTACGTTACATTTAGCCATGGCTTTCCAATTAGAATTTATTGCTGTTTTGCTAAAAACCATGTTAGAATTTATTTTCATCCCACTGTTACACAGATAAACCAATACAACCCGATGGTATTTTTTTGCGCCGAAACATGCGCTATGGGAACATGTACAGCATTTTTACTCAGCTCACCGATCGTTGGCAACAAGTGTCTCCCTTCGTTGACTTTCATGTAGGTATTTTGTGAAAATTTCTTCCCAAAAATCTTATCAAAATGTAGGTCACTTCAACTTTTACAAGTCATCCATATACATGTGCAAAGAAATCTGAACGATAAAAGGAGATTTGTCGCGCAGGCAACATCCTAAATGGAAACGCTTGGTTCGCGCTATCAATTGGTGGCCAATACGTTCACAATTAGACCGTTCAAGTTCTACAACATGCGTGATCTTTTTGCAGCTATCCGACCATAGTAATTCGATCAGCGACATCTATCCTCTTGCAGTTACTTTGCTCCCGGTCATTCAGCTCCGCCATTAAAACGTCCTAATAGTCCAGGTGGCAACGACTTTATTTCATCAGTCTCTTCAAACATCTGTGTTGCATTCAATTCGTAACATAAGCTGTTACTTTTTTCCAGACCTACACGTCTTACAAACGTCCGGTTGCGGTTCTCTAGGAGACCTGTTATATTGCTTCTCTAATCCGCTTGTAGTTTCCATGTTTTTTTGACCTGAGCAATTTCTCACTGAGGGCCAGTGATCGCGTTTGTTTTGCGCAATTATTCTATTATTATACGCCAACAGTGATCTGCTATTCTGGTGGATGATCTCACAAGAATATCCTAGCTATTCTTTCGAGTCAATGCCACATAAATTTTATTTAACCTCCGGCTGTGCATGCGGCTGAAAAAGTCTGATTTTAGACCCAGTGTCGCTCTACAGTCAGTTTTGTTCTGCAATCGGAAGACTGTTGTAATCTTTATAACCTCTTGCCCTTATCCTGTCTACCCATTTTGATAAATTGTACCATTCGAAAGCAAGAGTCATGCAAACAACTTTTCAAAACAAACCATTGACAAATTCTCGACAATTTTCGCGCAAGTCGACCATCTTGCTAAGTTAACATTATAATCTACGAAAAAGAAACTCGACTTTTTAGAGAAAAAAGTATTATTCCGGTCAGACCGTCTCAGGATAAAACTCTAGGCACCCATAACCTACCCAATTGCAACCATTGTACAGACAGGCAGACGGTTATAGAGTTTCAGTCATGTAGATAGACTGGAATGACCTGGTGCACTTTGCCTTGCTCTGTAAAGTAACAGATATTGTATGCACAGAAGGCTTGAGAAAATATTAGTGCAGTTACTCTAACCGTAAGCCCAGGAACGGTCACCCATTAGAATCATCACTCCAGTTACCTAAGTGAGCATAATCCATTAACGCACGGCATGTGTTTCATAACATGGTCACATCAAGCCAAAAAAATAATACTCAGAAATTCTCAACGGTAACTGCGCAAGGTGCCAAATTAGAGTCAACTTTCGAGAGTTAGACCGGAGCGCCCCTCTGTAGCTTCAGTCCGCGCCTATATACTGTTGATCATATTTTATTTAAATTTTTCGTTTCCAAAAGTATTTAAAGTACTTCGTTTACGAAAGAGAACGCCGAACAGCCGCAAGCTATTTCGTAATTAACTAAACCCTAATAACTTCTTCCATAAAGTAACTTGAACATAGTTTGTCATTAAACACACGTTGAAAGCGTTAATTGTGCAACACAGCCTTTACACATACAGAGGATGATATATCTTATTGATGATATTAGTAGCCATCTTGGTGATTGCAGACACCCAATGCGACGTTGCTCCGAAACATGAAAAGCAGAAAGAAGCTGCTACCATTGGTTCACAACCGATCAAATTAATATTAAGTTTTGAAATTAACACCAAGTTGGGACAAGAAACTTATTTCTTTAGAGAGTGCTTGTCGAGGTGCAGAGCGAAACCACGCTGACTAGAATAAGAAACCTCCTAAACTACACCAGGGGTTGTTTTGAGTTGGGAATGCCTATTTTTAAAGTCTTAGTAAGTATATGTATTTTTTTGTCAAACCTTATTTACTTATTTATCTCCATAGTAAGCATTTCTGCAATCGATATCATTATCGTATCAGATGCACCACTAGACATACAAAACAGTAACCTACTGTTTTTATAACCTTAGTTGTTCTATAGCCTGGTGGTGCAGGTCTAATAATGCTAAGTTCGATCGTCCCCCACTTTTTTAGTGCTGTTTAAAAATTAAAACAAATATTTCTCATCTTCTTGAATAAGATATGTCTGACACACAGAAAGGATACATGTTTTGAGAACGCTGTGTTTAAAGTTAAATCTAACATAAAACCTAATTTGTTTTTATTATTTGTTATGGCTCTGTTCTTCATCGACTAAGAGGAACTGCTTCGTATGTTTACTATCATGTTTTTTTCCGTTTAAGTAGCAATGATCTTCCACAAATGGTCAAATCAGTTTTGATCGTTTCTTTTTTTCTCGTATTTTCGTTCATTCAACCTGTAGAACACGTATACGAATGCTGAAAAGCTGCTGTCCGCAGCTGAAGAGCTGGCGCAGACGGGCGAGTGCAACGCGGCTGAGATCTTCGCCGAAGCTCGCGAACTTCAACAGCAAATCGAGTCTTTCGCTCGACGCGTGGAGCAACGACGCCAGCTGTTGCAGCTGGCCGTCGTCTTCTATACGCATGACAAAGAACTACAGGTTTGGTTCGAGGAACTTCGACCAGATCTGGAGAGCGATCGAGTCGCCGATACGGTGGAGGCAGCCGAGGCCTTACTCGCGCAGTTCACCCAACATCGGGACACGACCCTTGAAGCTGTGCACTCAACTATCGGTTCGTAGAGGGCACTATGCGGGGAAATTATCATTTTTAAACGTTGAACTTCGTAAATAATAGGTGGAATATGATACATAATGAACACATAAATATACAGGTGGGCTAATCGTTCTTGATATTGAAAGTTAGGTCACAGGTTTCGCAAAAACGTAGGAGTATGACATCTAAATGCTCACAAAAATATGGTATAGTTTTATTAGAACGTACAGTTAGAATGTCCGCAGAGCTCTGTAGCCTTCTATTTTGGTTTTTTTTTTTTGTTAATTATCTATTTTGACTTCTCACTCGATTGCTTCATTTTTTTCTGGGGACGTGGATTCGATTGACCGGCCGCTCTGCAGAGGAGGGCGAAGCTCTGGTAGAAGAATTACGCGGATTGGGTATGACAGTCGAAAACGACAAATCATCGTTACCGCCTGTTTTAGAAACCCTCGAGCGACTTCAAAGGACTCGCGCGGAAATGGAGGAACTCTGGGCCGCCCGCAAACTTAAACTCGACGTCTGTCTGCAGTTAAGGTAATAGAGTGGCATCCTTAACGAAGTCGAAAACATACACGTATCTGAGCTCTAGTTTTGCTTATTTCGGTATAGTTACAGAGAGTCACATTATTATACTACTAAAAAAATCACCTTTTCGATTAAAAATGTGTTATTTTGTTCTTCCTTTTTATGTAATTGCTCTTTTAAATTTAAGTAAAAATCAGTTTATTTCTAGCAGTTATTTTTAACGAAAATAATTCAGTTACTGATACAACAATTAATTAGTTAATTAATTATTAACATAATTTAGAATAATAAAATCTTGTAGTATCATAAGCGCATTTGTCATTATTAAAAAACAGAGGTAATAAGATATTTAATTTATCTATAGTACGCAAAAGCTAGCCGAAACACATATCCATTTAGTAGCGATTATTCGTTATTAGCGACCTGCCCAATTGGCCGATGTGTAGGGCACGAAGGATAATGGGTAGACGGCCCACCGATTATAGCGATATGGTGTCGGGGGTGCCGAGACACGGTGCCACATCATCGCGCGTTTAGTTCATCCCCTTCATATATATATATATATATATATATATATATATATATATATAGGCTCGGCTGGAAAATTAGTAATAATATATTCACTGAAAAGCATTTTACTATTATCTCGTGACACCTATTTTGACCTTCTTAGGTTATTCGAACGGGACGCGTCTCACCTAACATCTCAAATGGAAGTGTGGTCTGAGGATCTCAAGCACGCCGAGACAAGTAGCGTCTTAGAGCGGGCTGAACAGCTCTCGCAGCTGCACGCTGATAGCGTGCAGCATATTACGCAGACCACCTATCAGGTAAGGACTATCTATAACCCTTTGTCCTATCAATTGCCATGCCAAACTTGATTTCACAATTCTATTTACACAAGGGTCGGCCAGTGGCGCATAGCGACTAAACAATCGATTGGTGGCTGTCATATATCTAAAGCCAACCAAGACCAGGAACATAATTAACTATACACTTTGTGCATCCGTTTCAGTAAACATATATATTAGATCGTTCAATATAAAACGTTACGGAGTGTACTTTCGTTTCCATGTGTTACTGTTATTTGTAATGTGCTGCCATTTCAATGATAGCTTATTTCCGTGTCGTAAAAATCTGGAGTACGAACGTCTGTGGAACTTTAAAAGACAATTTTTATCTTACTCGTTTAACCGAAGTAGAGACAAAGTATTTCTGGATCCACCAAACGTGAAGCTCCTGCACCTTCAGACAAATCGACATCCGTAAATAGCTCTCAATATTCCAGATTAATTTTTAAGTTCACAAAAAGTTTTTTACTCAGAATCTTTTTAACCAATGGCTCACGACGTTTCAGTACTTAACCAACGGGCGTAACTTTGTCATGCATGCTCATCTGAGTTTACGTTGTTTTTGTCCTCAGTATAGTGTTATTCTTTTTTCCTCAATCTAATGCAGGTGATCCAGCGTGGCCAAGAGCTGTCGGCTCTATTGGAGTCATCCGGCGTCGTAGTTGCGGCTGATCAGCAGTCGGATGCTAGGCAGCGGCTACAAAATCTCCTGGGTTTCTTACATGAACGTCGCGCTGGACTAGAGGGAGTAGCCGAGAGTAGGAAGGCTCGCCTCGAAATGGCAGTACAGGTCGCTACACTGGAGCGCGAGGCGCATCAGGTGCTCACCTGGATCCACCAGGGTGAGTCGATGTTGATGGCAACGTTCCAAGTGCCGACGTGCCTTAAGGAGGCGGAACAGCTGGCAAGTCAACATGAGCAGTTCACGCAGGCAATAGAGAACACCCACGCCAGTGCCATCCACATTGGACAGCGGGCCGAGCAGCTGTTGAAGCATAATTCACAACACAACGTTGTTTCGCCTGGGGCGGGTGGGATATCAGCTGTGACCGGAGCAGCGACGCCTCTACCAGACCCGCAGGCCGATAAGATCCAGGCCATCGCCGAGAAGGTTGACGCTCGGTGGCACTCAATGATGGGCCATGCCGAGGATCGCCACCGCATGGTCAATGCATCGCACCGCTTCTTCAAGACGGCCGAGCACGTTTATTCAGTGTTGGATAGCCTGGAGAGGGAGTACAAGCGGGATGAAGACTTCTGCTTGAGCGCGGGGGACACCTCGCAGGACCAAGTGACATTCCTCAGCCAGCTGCTAGGCAAACACCAGGAGAAAAAAGAGGCCTTCCTCAAGGCGTGCACTATGGCGCGCCGTAACGCTGAGACGTTCCTAAAATACGCGGCTCGCTGTCAGCAGTACTATGGTCAGACGGGCAACTCGCGGACGCCAGAAGCCAAAGTTAAAGCGCTGATGGATCAGTTGCTTAAGCAGGAGAACAAAGTGCTCGAATATTGGACGTCTCGGAAACGGCGTATCGAGCAGTGCCAGCAGTTCTGTCTATTTGAACGGAGCGCTATTCAGGCTATTGGCTGGATTGAGGAAACCGGTGAGCAGTACTTGAATTCTCGGAAAGGCGCTACCGACATCGAAAAGCTTTTAGAGGGTTAGTATGTTATAGTTAATCAGTGATTTTAGAAACAATAAGGTGTCGTCAGGTTAAGCCTAGTGAGCGTAGTAATAGGTCAGCACTCGAATCACCTAGCACTTCCCGAGGTGATTTGAAGAAAAGACCTAAGACCAAACCTCTGTGCCTACTAAAAACGCCCACAGTAAGTCAAGCAGCGTTTTAACAACATTACGTTTACGTAAAATTATAGTAACTTAGATATATACATTAATTTTTGGAAAAATATTGCAAGTGAAGCTCATTTACAGAATCGAAAGATAGAGAAGTCTTTTCGGGCCACTTCGCCGTACGTAATTGGATAATCAATCAGGCGTTCATATGATCCGATAACACCATTTGAGTTTCGTGCCAGCATTGTAACACTATTGTAAGCCGTGTACCCGACCAATCGTCGATTGCAATCTAATTTACTGATACTTCATTAATTGTATGATGTAAATAACTATTTTTTGCTAACAATACAATAACTACCTAGAATAAACGAGTAACAAAAGTGATACAAATTCCTAGGTATAGATCCTGAGATCTATTATCTGTTTAGGGACGACGTGTGACAAAACAGAGCTAAATGCATCTGATAAAATTTTCCTTCTCAAACATTTTTTATTTTATAGAAACATACTTATTTTTGGGACAATTTTTGCTTTGAAGTGACATGTGTCTTAACTATTGTTAAAAATGACGTTGCAGAACATAATGAATTTACGGGCAACGCCCGGGAGACGCGAGAAAAAGTCCGTATACTTTTACAATTGGCCGACAACCTTGTTGAGCGGGGGCATCCCCACGCGAGCTCCATCAAGGATTGGGTAAATGCAGTCGACCATCGCTATAAAGACTTCTCAACAAGAATGGCAAATTATAAGTAAGTGGCATAACTTCGTTTGGAACATTTTCTTTAATTTTCACAATAAGCACTATTAAAACGTCCATTATGTTTCGGAGTGTAATGGAGTTGTATTACAGTGTTCGAGACGGCTCCTTAATGAGCATTATTTATTGTTTTTTATCCACGTTTAAGTGAAGCACTTTGCTTAGGATAAATATGCCCCGCACTAAAAAAATGAACAGATTTGCATCTCAGTAATGTGTTATATTCATTAGATTTAGAGATACCACACAGTCCAAGATAAGAAGTTCAGACTGGCTAATTTCCGTCTCGAATATCACCCGTTCCGAATGCAGTTGTCGTAAGCACAGCTACCCCCCCCCCCCCCTGCGATCGCAAAATGCAATAAGAAAAACCACAGATTGCTTAATAATTATTTACGGGTTACTTGGGGAAAAGCATCCATCACTTGAAATGTTTACTTTTCGTTTCCAAGGTTTATGTCTTTGAGATACTCTGAGATAGAGTTTGCGGATTACTGGTGTATCTACTACATTTGGACGAACTTCATTCAATAACGAGAGCTCATTTGTATGAATGATTGTTAATTGGAGGACCAATAGTACCAGAGCCTCTCTCAGGAGCCTTTATGTATTGGCCTTGTATGCCCGTATGTGGCTACATATTGATGCGAAAACTTCAGTAGCCTATAAGAAGCACGACAAAGACGTAGGATATGAGACGAGACGATATTTAACACAAATAAGACGTACTGATTAAATAAATTAAATATAAGATAAAATTGCTTAAGCAGAACAGATCAGAACATGAATGATTGTGATCCTATCATTTTACTCGTAACGCTTCTATGAAATAAATAATCATATGTGCTCGAGTCTTTAACTTCGTTAGCTAAGAGCAAAGAGACGCTGTTAAGGTGCCATAGTTTAGGGAAAGGTGCATTTTATTCGAGAAATTTTGACTGAGTCAGCAGAAGACTCTCGTGTTAGTACATATACATGAGAGAAAATATATCTTTGGTTTAGAGATGAGATATCGATAGATTTATTTGATGTGTACGTGTTAGTGAATATAGGAGTTCTGTGGATGCCCCATCACAGGAAGCCGGCGTCGAGGTTCGACTTTGTTGTTGTTGTCGTCGTGTTCGGCATAATAATTGTTGCAGACTACCATTTTTTCACGGCAACGATGTTGACTGCACGAACCTGTCAGGACTCAGGACTTCTCGTGTTGACGAATTAGCTTTTTTCGAATTTGTGCTTCACCTCTGTCCGTGTGTTGTTAGCTGTTGTGCCACAATAGCCGTGAACAACGATTACAAAAATCCCTGTAGAACTCCGCAGCGGAGTCTAGCATAGCAGCCACCTCCTCCTTGTGCTTTTTGTCTAACGGGTATTACGTTTCGTCCACCGCGCCACCCTATATGGGGTTATGAGATCATGTATATGGAGGTACGAAGTTATTTGAAAAATCATTGTTATGGGTCACAGAGATTGATCGATATATCAAATACGCTAATATTCGAGCATTGTTGTACGCTGGTGCATAACAGTGTGTCAGTTTATTAAAGAAACTCCAAGTTTAACACGACGTATTTTGATGGCGTCCCTTAGTTCCATTACATCTCGTTCAAAGTCAAACAAAGGTTTCATTGTCGGCACAATTTTGCAATATATATTTTATTTACTCAATATAAGCACTTCATATATGGTGTATTTTTTTATATTATAAACGTTATTATTTGCTTCAAATCCGTGCGATATCGTTGTTAACAAGATCTAAAACACAATTAAACTCGTCTGCAAAATACTGTGACTGCAGTTTTAATGCATGGTCACGGAGCACTGTAGTTGTTGGGTCACGTTTCTTCAATACAAGATTCTCTCTAGTAAAAAGATAGACACAAATAGGTATTTGCGCGTAAAACGATACATTGGCCTCTGTTGTCCCGCATATTTCCAGAGAAAACCTGGAGAACAAACTGGGTAAGGCAGCACACGGCGATGCCGGAAGCGAAGGCAGTGGCGGGTCCGGCGGGAGTACCAACGTTCTATCGCTTGACTCCCGTCATTCGGATCCGAACCTTGAAGCGCGACTTGCACAAGAGGCGGACGCTGACGTGCACGGAGACGGTCATACGCATTCCGGCAGTTCAGGACCCGTCGTCGCCAAGGAACTCACAGAAGAGAAGCGCAAGAGCGCCCGACGAAAAGAATTCATCATGGCCGAATTGCTTCAGACAGAACGGGCCTATGTCGCTGATCTCGAAACGTGCATCAATACCTATCTTAAGGTCGATTTTGATATAGGAATCTCTTATAAACTGACAATTATGGCATACCTTAAAAGAATACGTAACTCTAAAATCGTTAGTATAATAAAAGGTGACATGACAGCGAGGAGTAAATTATGCTTTCTAGTTGCAAGTTGCGTTCTGTCTAAGTTGGCAAAAGACACATGAGTAATTTCGAAAAAAAGATAGATGGAAGTAATGTCGTTGCATAGATTCGAAGTCTTTTCAAACGGTGTGCATTTTTTGGTAAGTTATTACCATACAGCTAACTGTTAGCTCTTCAAACGATACAAAGTCTTATTTTTGGTAAGTTTAATCGAAATGTTGGTTTTTATCTAGTTGAAATTGACCAAAGCCTAACTCAATATACGCAAGCCTATTAGAAGCTGATTCAAACTTGGAAGGAGGGGCAATTCAAACTTTTCACTGTGGTTGCGCTGTCTAAACTTTTTAGGAGGTTCGAGACCCCAATATTTCGAAGCCAGAAGCGTTACGCGGAAAGGAGGCAATCCTGTTTGGTAACATTGAAGAAATTTCGGAGTTTCACCAATCTACATTCCTAAAAGAATTAGAAAAGTATGAGACCATACCTGAGGACGTAGGACACTGTTTCGTGACGTGGGCTGTCAAATTTGATATGTACGTTAAATACTGTAAAAATAAGCCGGACTCTAATCAGATTCTCATTCAGTGTGCTGGAGGGTTCTTTGAAGATGTTCAACAAAGGTACGTTTAGAACAAGTTCACTTTCTAGGAATTACCATTTTTTACACTTGCCGAAGCAGACGAGCGCGGATCTAAATCAATAATATGGCTAACCTCACAGGGTTTTTGTGTACAAGTTCGTGGAATCGCACGAAGAGCTGCCGGTGACAGGAAAAATGCGCTGCCGTATTCATGTGATTAATCTCCTTTACAGGTACGCGATCGCTCACCCTCTGCAGGCGTACCTAATTAAGCCCGTGCAGCGCATTACCAAATATCAGCTGTTGCTCAAGGACCTCCTGTCATGCTGTGAGGGGCATGAACAGGGCGAAATCAAGGACGGACTCGAAGTCATGCTTGGCGTACCTAAGAAGGCCAACGACGTTATGCATCTGTCTCTGCTAGAAGGATGCGATGTGAGTTATTCATCTGATTTTAAGATCCTTTCGATATTCTACGGCCAATGAGCATTATCATTATGATCATATTGATTATCGGGACCTTTTCTCATGAAAGGCTATAGGCTTTGAACTGTGGCCGAAGCTAAGTACTCTACGACAGATGGCGGCCAAGCCGGAACATAGACATACGAATAAGTTCGTGACATAGTACAAAAAAAGTTGCAATTTAAAAAATGCATAGAACAGTACTCAATTGTCCAATAGTTTTCTATCTAAGAAATATATGACCTTATTTTAAGCTGTCTTCAGGTTTCAACCTATGGTTGAAACTCAGTTCTAATTAGCTGCAAGGTAACAAAATGACGAAATCCTAATTGAACACACTGAGTATTGCGAAAATACACTGAACGTTTCATTTGTTACTTTGCAAACAGCTAAGCCTCGAGCAGCTAGGTGATGTGATCTTGCAAGACGCCTTCGTTGTGTTTGATCAGCGGGCATTGATTCGTAAGGGGCGAGAGCGTCATATGTTCCTGTTTGAGCTTTACCTTTTATTCGCCAAAGAGATCAAGGACGGCCAAGGTAAGGTGAGGTACCAATATAAAAGTCGCTTAATGACATCTGAAATCGGCATCTCGGAGCATATTGAAGGCGGGGATGAGACAAAGCTGGCTGTGTGGAGCGTGCCCCAAGGTCCCAATGAAAACCGCATTGTTCTGAAGGCCGCAAACCTTGAAGCAAAACAGCAGTGGGTAAAAAAATTGCGTCAAGTGATCCAGGAAACTTGTTTCAATTCTACGATCTTCCATCCACACACAGCAAGGCTTGTAGCAGCTGCCACAGCGACCGCCACGGCCGCTTCGTCCCGCACCACCAAGCAGCTTCATCCACACCGGACGAGCAGGTTAGTAACTGATTACGTCTTGAAATTCTTATATTTTTGAAAGGTTATTTTACCTATCGTCTGTTATTTGCACGTTTTTGGTTCAGTGAGATCTTTTATGCAGATATACGCAAATCAGCTATAGGTGCGGCAAACTGAGTTTTTAAAATCGAATTTCATCCACTCATCATATATATGTTGTCGTTCTAGATGGAACGTTGTAGCAAAATTTACAAATAACAATAATAATACTAGGGATATGGATGCGGAGAGTACGACATCATCAACGCCGTCATCGAGTGCAACTGGTCACGACGCGAACAGCTCCGCTACTCCTGTAGTTCATCGGGAAGAGACAAGCTCCATCAATTCGTTCGGCTCGGAAAATACTAACACAGACTCCGAGCGGGTGAGCATATAATTTCTTATTGGGCAATGTCTTACACTAGAATGTTTTACGCTAACCTCGTTGCCAGTTTCTTATTACGAGAACAAACGTGCCATTTTAGCAAAGTACATGAATCTACTGCTTTGAACACTAGATAATCTCCTTTACAGGTACGCGATTTTGCCAAGCGGTAAAAATTCTAGTCTTCACAACGCCTAAATGTTTCCATTTCTTCACGCATATTGAAGTTAGGTTTTTTTATGAAGAACATTATATAAACTGTCTGGCAAACACCGCTCCTTGGAAGCAGTCATAGAACACAGGGTTTTTAAGCAAGACACTGCATGTTTGTACACGTTAAAACAGTTTCATTATTAGTACTCTTCCTTTTATTATTACTCTCTTCATTATTTTATTATCATTATAAAATAGGCTATTATTAGTTCATATAAATAATCCAGAGTCTAATGTTCTAATACTTAAAGCATTGTAAATTTAACGTGTAGTAGAAGTCCGCCAGCGATCATAGCATTTACATCCACGCAGGTAACCCGGTGCACTCGAATGTTTCTTCCGATTCCCGCGAAGTCCCTCTCCCCTCTCCATCTCTCTCACTCTTCGTCCCTGCTAGTCGTTGTATTAGCCTCGCGCATGCGCCAAATTATTTTTCTCGTCTGCTAACAGCGGTGGCCTTCTCGCAGTGTAGCGGCAATGGCTTGGTTTGCGCTAGCAGACGTCGACAAAGCAACCCAGCCAGCTGCAGTAGCAGGTCCATCACTCTGCCATGACGCAAAATGCCCGCCACTTACATTAAAAACAGAGACCCTCATCCTCACGCGCACGGCCGCGCAGTTGTTGTTGCTATGTTGTTTTATGCGTTGTGTGGGTGAGGACACGTAGAACCATCGTTGTTCTAGCCTGTCTCTGTCACAGCTTTGTGAATGACCCTATGAAAGAGACAGCTGATCGAGGCTCGAGCACCGAAACGAGGGCTTTGCTACCGAAAAGCAAGTTATACGTTGACTGAGCTTGCCGATAGCAAATAACAACATGATTTTGTTCGTTCGTCGAATTTCGGAATTAGGCTGATTTTCGAGCAAACCGTCACTCGCGGTCCATGTCTGCTGTCACCAACGTACAACCTGGGTATTTAAAGCGGGATACGCTAGGCAAGTTACGCCGGTGGTGGTCCGGACTCTATGCACCAGCGTCGACAGATGATTTCTATATATATCTAAATATATATACGTATATATATCGAGTGTGCGGTTGAGAGACACCTATATATGTTATGAGATGAGCAGCCGGTCCGTTGCTTATGTGTACGTTCGTGAAGAACACAAAAGAACCCGATAGAGATCAACTTGACCACCTTTTTTTGCTGGACCGTTTATTTGGTTAACAGTACTCATAGAATATAGTAATATATATTATAATAAACTAATACAATACATTTGATATAAGTGATGATGATCATTGGTATAATGAGCAACTTTCATGGTAGTACACATGCTTTATAAGCCTGTTACGAGCTTAAGCGTATTCGTATGCCAGTTCAGTGCATGTACACTCGTGTACTTCAGTACGGACCATACAGAATACATGTTCAACAGAGCTCAACCAGAGATATACAGGAAGGCAGTGTTGTCCTGTGCAAAATACAGTCTACTTGCTATTAGCCATTTCTCTTTGTCGTTGTTACTCGTCTGATGGGAGCGCGATTGGATTTAAACTCCTCTTTTAGCCTTTCGTTTTCGTCTCGTGTGGAAAAATGCATTTTCTGAACATCCAGAGAACTTTACTCCTCCGTTTCCGATATCAATCATAACTCCTAAGCTAGCTGATGAAACGAATCAATATATAGAATAAATGCTCACCTACTCCGCGTCAAGGAATAAGCATTGCCGTGTTCTTCGGTACTCTACTCGTTCAATACTGCGATCGCCATATGGCCTGTTTCATGGCCTGGGTTGTAAATACATTATTATTACTAAGATAGCACGTAGCCACTAATGACCATTCGTCGCTCCAATTTCTAAACGATGGTTAATGTGAAGTATCTATGTGAACGGTACGCACAAGCCATTCAGAGCTTTTACAGAGAAAACGTACAACGCCAGCTTGATCATGACGATAGGTCTCCTTCTGTGTAAGTAAAGTTGGCAGTGAACCCCCCGACATACCGTATCACGTGCGGACATCGAGTAAATAACTAATACACTTCAAAGTTTCACTATCTAGATCGTAGCAGATGGTTCTACAGTAGGGAACTGCGTATAGTTGCCACAGGCAAGTAACTGTCTTGGAGTTACGGTCTAGAAAAAGTT
This sequence comes from Varroa destructor, assembly GCF_002443255.2. Taxonomy (NCBI): domain Eukaryota; kingdom Metazoa; phylum Arthropoda; class Arachnida; order Mesostigmata; family Varroidae; genus Varroa; species Varroa destructor. Next base: position 18,131,682 of record NW_019211458.1, read on the forward strand.
CTATCTATGTTCAAGGGTACGTGGCGGCCGTTGTCGTCTTGCGTCTTTGGTCGCACTCGCAGCACTGAGCAACTGGTTGGACGCCAGCCATAAGGAGTTGTGCGTAACACCTAAAGTAGTAGCTAGCTATCGAAAACTGCCCGCAAGCGATAATGCGTAGGGCTGTCGTGAACGCTGCTTCACTGGTTACTGACTGGTCCGAGTTACGGTATAGACTTCGTCCACATATTATTCATGGGTGTTAGCAATTTTCACGGTGGCTAATCACAGACGTTGTCGCGCTCGTAACGAGATTAAATTAAAATAGATGTGTCCTAATGCCGAAATGACGCTAGAGGGCCTGCGCTTGTTGGTAAGGAACGCCACGCAATCTGATGCGGACAATTCACCAGTTGAATTCGAAATAGGCTGCTTTGTTTTGACGGAACCGTAAACCTACACAACCTAGTACTCACGCTTGCTCATGAATAGATACGATATATCACACCACACCGGCCTTTTTGTAATCAGTAGCAATTATTAGCTCAGAAACAACAGCTGAATCCCAGGAATTTGCTAGTCGAATCCAAAGGACATACATATTATATTGTAAGGTTCAGTTTAAAAAATACATAATTTCTATATTATACTAGTAGTACTGTCTGTTGAATCACCTGAACTAATCGTTCACTGGGAGCCACAGCTCCCACAGGGGGGTTCTCACAGGTCGAGTCTGCCTCCTGTAGCCGTTCAATGTCTTTCCAGCAATTCCACTGGGGGGTAACAAGTGCAATGGCAGAAAGCACACAACACAGTCTGTTTTTTCTACCGCCAGTGCTTCTTTGCTGGTGCCACAGTTGCGGCTGTTTCAAGCGACGCTTCCCCCGCTGACGAAAGGGAGGCTTTGATGGCATCGCACCGCGTATTGTGTTGTCTCGGGGATGGGCGAAGTTTAATTGTGGCATCAAGAGGTTAATGGCAAAACTCGGCTGTCGGTATCGGTTGCGCGACTTCACGCGCTACGATGCAGGTATAATCAGTAAACCGTATAAGCTCGATCTGATGCGGCATCGAAAGATGATGCGGCTATCTCAACTATTGTGTTTTTAGCGCGCCGGAAAACGCATGCCACACGTGGAGAAAGGTACAAAATAGCTCGTAGCCGCAAAATACTTGTAGTTATACTCAATCGTCCATCTGACCGTATCGACAAGGTGAACTGAAGTCATCCAGTATTTTCTAAACTTATAAGCAACAACGGGTTGTGCTTTTGAAGTAAATATTTTTGGGCTCGTTAGCTACTTTCTATTCTAGCGGAATTCCCAAACAGTCTATCGTAAATAGAAACGTAGATGAGCTTTTTCCATGTAGCTAATATCTGCTGCTGTAGAAACTGATGAACGACTCATTAGCGTTGAGCACGAAGAGGCATCGATGCCTGTTATGAAGGCTATGAAAGATGAAGGCTATGAAAGACGGTAGAAAATGTAAGACGATTAAAAAATTTGGTTAGTCTGAACGCGTTTCATCTGCCTGTCTACTATCATGCTTCTACACTGCATGCTCGCTTGTGTTTCTATGCTTAATATTAGCTAAACCTAATCATTTGAGCATTTTTCATTGCATGTATTAAGGTAAGGCAAAGGTTAGCTGGAGTATCACTTTACGGTGGAGGTCCTCCCTACAACCGTAAAACAGTGAAGTCGCTCTCCAATCAGCCAGAAAACCTGCGTGCTCTTAGAAGTTCTCTGGTGATCGTTTAAGTTTGTTCTTTACGAGCTGACCTCATTTTCCGATGATCTGCCATAGAGAAACACGCCTTGAAATACTACCGTAATACATTTCTGATTCAATCAATACCCTAACGTGTGCTTGTACTTACACAAACGAAGCATATTTATTTTCGCCCAATGAAGGTCAACTAAAAGGTCCCTTTTAAAAACATTCGTGTCTGTCATCCATTTGTTTATTGGCAGTAGAATATTTCTTTTAAAGTGAAGCTTAGAGTGGGTTATTCGTTGCGGAAGACCCGCCGCAGTATGAGAGAGGTCTCGTACTACCACAAAAAAAACTTATAATTTGTATGAGACCCACTTGGCCGTCAGTTATTCTAGTTAAGTGACAGTAAAAAAAAAAGGGATATTATGAACACTCGTGAAATCTATTCATAATCGATAGGCAGTATCCGAAGCACGTGGGCAGATTTTTTTTATAACCAATTCCATAATTGCTCACATCACATGAACGACCGCGGTCACGTATCCTCATATATGAGTATTTCGCGTGTATACTACCTTATCAAGAAATTAGGGGAAACACTTTAGGATCTCGTCGTGCAGCCAGGGTATTATATATGCGCCGGCCGGTCAGCCACCGGATGATGTTGAGAGCTATTGTTGTTAACTTTATGGAGCAGCTTAGCGTGCTTGCTTACGGCCTAGAATAGATCGCCAGTCGCGAAGACAGTGCAGGATGAGCAGATTGTCGGCGCTCTTTTTGGACTACCTCCACGGAGGCGTCGAAGGATCGTTATGTCACCTCTGTAATAGTGGCCCGAAGTGCAGTATCATTACGTAAGGTTATCGAGTAACAGCAAGGGGGGTACGTGTGTTTGCATGTATGTAGTAGACCACGATTCCTTCTGAGATAAAGCGTGAGATATAACAATTAACGGCTATTTCTGGAGTGAGCGTGCTTGTACTCAAGTACGCCGTTAGGTCTCTCCTTTTCGTCGTATTTGGGTCTTAAAATTTATCTTTCGTTCTGATATATATTTTTTCATAATTTTCCCGTATTTTATGTGTACTTCTTGATGACTACATTTAGTCGCAATAATAACCGTGATCAAATAATGGAAGCATAACTTCGAACCTCCACTTTCACGTCAAAGGTCGATTTCCTTTTATCTATAGAGAATTGCTTATGAAAACGAAAGATTGCATCTCTTGATTCGTTTAAATAAAAGCCAGCCCTCGAAACAAGCATTTTCGCAAGGATCGCATTTCACAGCAGACGACCTACAAGTCTCCAATTATTTCCTTTGGTCGCCGTCACCTTTACTTGTTTAGCCAGCGCTGTTACGTTTCTATTCGTTTAGAGGTCATCTTCGTCGAATTCTTTCGTTATTCCTGATCCGTTGCTCCGGAACTCCATTGCTTACATCCCCTCAATGTCGGACGCCCAGCTCCTTTCTTCGAGTGCGCTAATTGTTATGTAGCAGCTACGCCATAAATAGCGGCGTAAGATGGCAGTTCCTTTTGAGAATACTAAACGCTTCGGATCTACTTAATAAAAAAGATCAAGATCTAGAATCTCCGGTTGACTTCTGAGAATGGCCAGTGAAGATATGGCCGAAAGGAGATGTTGCGCTAAAGAAGAGAACGGACAGGAACAGGAACGATTGGCATTGATAATTCACGGCATCCATGCGTCACGTTAGTTTTTAGCGATGTTGGCGGCCATGAGTGAAAGAGCCTTGCGATAGCCGGTCCGGAAGGCCTCGAATGCGCGTACAATCGAGGTAAATTGATATCTCGAAAAGGAAAGCCTCTTGGGAGCTGTTTGACGGTTCGGGTTGCCAGGAGTAGTTTAAGCACGCAGCATATCGTGACAGGTGGCCGGCTTGCCTGTTTTTCTCGCCGAAGCTGAGTGGTCGCGTCGGGTAATATAGGGTTGACGACGGTTTTGCTGTTTGCTACCTACTTCGTAACGAAAGTGGTCTTATTCTTGGTACAGGTTTTAGAAACAGCAGAATAACAGCGCGGGTGTTAGATGTGAGCAAGCGCGAATGCGGTAGCGACTGCCATCGCAACTCTGCCGACGTTGACGACCATTGAGCCAAACAGTGCAACTTGTAGCCCGCTATGACAGGGAAGATGCCGGCGACCTTCCATAATCCTTGGACTGCGCTTACTTCGACTTTCTCCCCCTTGCTTCTTCCAGGTTTACACTTTCCTGTATCCTCTAGACCAACCTCACTGGAGAAGTGGTTGTTAAAGAATACCAGGGAACCAACCCGCAACCTCTTGTTAAGTCCGAGCGGTAGGCAGCTTTCCCCAAATATAAATAGATTTAGTAGAGTACAAACGTACCTAGACGAAACTAGAGTTATACATTAGTTGGTCGGACTGACCATCGCCACTGATCGCCTATACTAAGCCCAAAGTACCATGCTCGCCACCCAGATCATCATCGACCCTCGCCTTTATCGGCAAAGAGCAAGTCGTACCGCAATTCGGTGCTTGCAATGTTTAAGGAAACATGGTTTATCCGGATGGCTCTCAACGCAGATGTCGCTGCACTGTACAATATAAGCGAATTGTTGGTTGCGTATTTGCGTTCAGCAGCTTCCTGTTGATTTATCTCTTGAGTTACTGCTACTGCCGCCCCACTCAGCACTGGGTGCTGCCCTTTCCATTTCTCGAGTGCACGGTGACGAGGCCCTTTACTTACTACGGCACCGCTTCGGCTGCCAGCTGCCCACCCGCACGAGCGAGCACCGACCCTTTCCCGAACTTTGGGCCATGCTGTGGCGCCTCTTGCCAACCAGGCGCGCGTTCGGCCCGATGAGTGAGTCAGTGCGCGAAAGAAGACGAGACAGCCGCTAGCTTCAAGCGCGCTTCTGCCGTTGTACTGAGCACGCTGTACGTCTGATGCCCGGTGTCCGCCGGTTCACACGTTCCGCCAGTAGCGCATCGGAGCATCACTTAATTGGTCACTCGGTGATCGGTGCTTTGGGGTATTAGTTTGACTGAACTGAGAGTGGTACAGTTGTGTCGTTGTACTGCCACAACGCAAAATTGGCTGGACATAGAGTGGATTTGCTATTGACGTCACGTTACTGTCAACAAACAAAAAAAACGCAGCGTCATAGTTTCGAAGCAAAGGGCATTACCAGCAGCCATTACGCCGGCCAATAGGATAACAATGCACCGATCAGCTGGCTATGTCTGGGCAATTTCTGTAGCTCTGACTCTGATCGAGGCTGACGGATCGCACCTAAAATGATCGTCAGGTCTCGCCATTTATCACCACCTTGCTGTTAGTGTCATTTAAGTTTCTTGAATGGCTGTTATCGTTGTCTTATCGATGACTGGCTAGAGCGCAAGCCGAATCGAGTTTGCCAATTGCTTCATGTGTTGCAGCTCCGAGTGAGGTTAGGTTAGATCTAGAAGTGATAGTTCTTCCAATGAGCCAATTTAAATAGTTAGCGGTCAATGAGTACGAGCATCTGCGATAAGATGTACCGTATTGTATAGTGAGAAGTGCCTTAACGAATAATTCCTTATCCGTTATGTACAAAGTGTAGGCGTTGTGCTATTGCTGTAGCTTACGACGAAGTTCTGATTGTTCAGATTTGACTCTCTTCTACTGACCATTTGACCGACCGCAACTACGAGATAGTCGTCGAGATTCTCGTTCTCAATGGTAGTATTTTATGGCGATTATGGGTTCAGTAATGAGTCGAGGCTTCTTGCATAAGTAGGACTAAGTTTCGTTGATTACGCTCGAATTTCGTTATTTTGCTTTGTTATTGAAGGCCGCCGATGGACATGTGTTTTCTGAAGGCAAGTATAGTGTTAATGTGCTACAACATCGAAGCAGAGTGACTGTTCTAAGCTGTAATTCGGATTGTTTTCGAGTTGGACGAACTCACTGCGAACACGACATAGTTTAAGAGGTTTAGCTTGTATTTGCGTGTCGTTGGTTGGTTGGTTGCCGTACCGGGATTACGTACGAATGCCACCGACTTTCCAATACCTTCTTCGGTTTATTTTTGTCGAATATGAGACACGCCTCATCCAATTAGCACAACATATAGACAGAAGAGGCATTTGTGATGTGAATGGTGTTTCTTGAGGACGGAAAACGATAGAAAACTTGGTAAAACAATCGTGAAACGTAGTTTTTTTAAGTACTAGTGCGTATTGTTCGTTTTGTGAACTGTTAAACAATATCGAGGTGCGCGTCGAAGACTTAGCGAAAATAACTAACGGTGCTTCGAACTGAGCAGCAGTTTTCTTAGAAAACTTATGCAGTTATTGGATGCGGGTCGCATGAAGTCTGCAGCGTCTCTTTTTCTGTGTCCACTATCTACGGTCACTGCGAATTTTTTTTTGTGACTGAGTGAAACTGTCAGTTTAGCCAGTTTTCGGTGGCAGGCGCCCGTTTTTTTTTTGGTAACCCTATTGCTTCCCTTTGTCACCTTGACGCGGACGTTGTCACGTCTGCTCGGTGTATCTTAAGCCGCTAAGGACTGCCTCGATAGGCCGGGCCATTACTAGAGCCAACGGTCAGAGGCCTGGAGACACTTGATGTCGATCAAAGAACGAATGGCGCCCCGCAACTGGTTCCGTAGCCTGAGCTACTCCGGCGTGTCGAGTAGTTCGAATCGGGAGCGGAGCCTGCGAAGTTCGCGGGGCACTGTCGCCTCGGATCATAATCCCGGCGTTGTTCTGAAGGGCGTTCTGAAGTTCCACTCGTTACAGGTATAATATTCAGGCAAACTAGGTGTACAGTGACTATATTTACAGATTAGAGTCGATCAAGTATTTTCGTATGTATATTCGTTTTGCTTATTTATATCGCTTTGAATCCCACCAACCTGTGTATGCTCCGTATTTTATATGAACATTGTTGTGTAAGCTAGCTGTTATAAGTTGTTTTTGTTCCTCGAAAAAACTTGTCATCCTTCGGGAAATAACCCAAAAAAATAGCCACTTTCTTTTCTTATTGTTGTAGTTGTTCTTATGATGAACTTTGCAAATGTCTGGCTGGATATATGCTACTGTGTATACTAAATATATGCATGATTAGAGAACGATTTTCTAGCATTGTTCAAACGGTCGTTTGCCCGTATTTGCTAAACTCTATTAAGAATAGTCTATTAACAATAGATTTTTACAATATGGCGAGCATTATTTTCTTATGGAGTGGTTTTCTTCATATATTTGATAGTGAACCTGCAATCTTTTATATATGTGTTAGTGAGCAATGCTTCGCAGAATCACTGCTGGAGCTTTATTAAATCATTCTATTTATATACGACATGAATTAAGACGGTGATTATCTCGACGAGAACAGCAAACAACGATACCGTACGCAGAGAATATTATCATTGATTCGTATATGACTCGTCCAGGGCTGGTAGATTCATTATCCAGTGGTGAAGATAAGAAACTAGACCCTCAGTTACGACCGTCACCTCCTGCGATCGGTCACGGTAATTGTAGTAGTTATAGCTACATAGTGTGAGCCTTAGGTCAGCGGTTTCCCTCATGATACATGATCATTAATTTCGCTGCGACTTGACTTAGCGTATCTCTTTTATCTTCATTTGTGTGCATCTAGCTCATGTAATCATCATTGGATATTCTTTCGAAATGACAACGTTATAGTTATATCTTTTTCAATAGAAAAGTGAGCGCTTGTGTATAGGTCCAGTGGCCTGTGTAGTAAAACATCGGGCAAGCAAAACGTATGAATATGTCGGAAGGATGCGAGAGACTGTGAGTGATGAAATGATGTATTGCATTACGTCTATAATAGATAAATTGAGCGGACCGATCGATATTGCTCAAGTAAGCTAGTTTTTAATGATGAAAGAAGGCATGCTATGATTATAAAAGAAACGTGAGTTTTCGGCGGCGTGTCAGCTTCGTCGTTCCCTTTGATACGAATGATACATTGGTTAGCATTATATTTGGTCGTAGTAATGTGAGACGCTTTAGATGTTCCGGATTGGGAATACAAGATTGTTCGGTTATCCATATAGATCTTGACGTTCTCTCGTTTTTTTCAACGGTTTGGTGCCTCCGAAATCCTATTCCAGAAATGTAATGCTTCTCGATCGTTAACGTCTTCTATTACTTTTCCTTTAAAGAAAAAAGCTTTAATAGCTATATCGAATAGCTGACGTGTCCAGCGGAACCGTACGGTAGTGATCCAATGATGATTGTGCCGAATGTTTACTCGTGTCACGTGTTTGGTCCGACAAACTAATGAGCCTAGTAAGGACTATGGCAAGGTCAATAGCAATAGCGTTAAAGGTGATCCGGCTAGATACGGGATTTGCTTCTAGTGAGTTCGAGTTACGGCTAATTTCGGTGAACAGATTGGTCTAAAGTTGTTGATAGCTATCATAATTTCGAAATCGGCCGTTGGCGCCAGCAGAATATCGGATAACTATTCAATCTTATCGATTTTCCATTAACATCAATGAAAAACACAACTGTGACGTGGACACCCTCAAGTAGTAAACATATCACGTGATAATAGTAATAATATTCTACTCTTGCCAAGTCATACGGTGTTCTAACTATTGAAGCTTTGTGCCCTTTCTTAACTTCGGTCCCTTTTCCTGGTAACTTTGTTTGTTCTGGGAGGCGGTGATTAAAGCGTTGCGTCGCCGACAGACTTAACAGACTGAATATCAGCTGTGTCGCAACTATTCCGTAAATATAACAGAATAGCTAAGCTGCTGCTGTTGTTGTTAATGTGAGTCTCTGTACATTTGTGCGTATTTAGCCCTTCGATACCTCGACTCGATTCATGTATGTTTCATATCTCGTCTCAAAGGCGAATTACTTGGATGTTTATGTAGATAGATGCTGGATAACATGTTTTTTTCTATATCATTGTTATATCGTCGTTCACAGCTTAGTCGCAGTCGAAGTCAAGAGGGAAACAGAGTTGTACAGCCGAGTAAGCTCGAGCGAGCCCGTAGATAATCCTGTGTAGACAAAATCGTCAAAATTACGTTTCTATATTGCGTCACAGACTGCCAGAAGGAAGCGTTGAGATCTGGACCAGCGATGGTTGTTATTTATGTTCACGTAGCAACGCACAAATAGCGTATTAGCCACTTAAATTGCATCGCTTACGATCATCAGAACTAGCGCTTGAAGTTACTTGGACAAACCCTGTGTGATAGGTCATATTGTAGTAGACGCAGGCGCAGGCGAGGCCTATTGCTATTTGCAGGACCGCTAGGAAGGAATGTATTCCGTTAATTATTTTTATTGTGTAGTTACATTGGCTTTTGTTGTTTTCCGTATAATTTGCCACAATATAATTGGGTGTAATTTGCCCCAGCATTTTTGTGAACTTAATAATTATAGCAATTTAGTCTTCCTGTTGACACTGAAAAACGTAACGCGATGAGGAGTACGATAATAATTACTCTAGTAATAAATATGGTAATTATTATAATAGTAGTAATGGTCCTTGTCTCGTCAAGTACACAGTGATTCATGGTCTCACAGATGGTTATTTCCTGCTGGGAGCAATTGTTGGCGAGCCTCATTCAGGTTGGGAACTAATGTCCAGCTATTTGTCGACATGATTGGCTATTCGCGTGATGCAAATAATTTTCTTTTTGTCACTCATTGTACTGCATAACCGTAAAGTTTGCAAATATGTTTGACTGATTGCCACCCTTACTCGCTGCGTCTGTTGTCATGTTATCAAAGTATCAAAGTGACAGGCTTCTGCGGATTTGAACAGCTATTGGAAAACATCATATCCAAAGGTACAGTCCGGTGTACCTAGGTAGCGGACAAGGTTTAGAAGCACTGCTGACATGTCAAGAAAATATTATTGATGAGGTAAAGAGCGGTTTCCTGACAGAATTAGCAGCTTTCTGGAGTTGCTTAGTTTAATTCTGGGTGTTGGATTCCTTTGCAAAATGTCTGATGTTAAGGCTGTGCACCCTGCCTATTCTGTTCGGCTACGGTAATGACAGGAACCCCTTTCGTAGTCACGAGTTCCGAGTCAGATGAAGCCAATCGGGTTTGGTTTTCTCACAGTGTGCGGAAGCTTGCGAAGCCCTTTCGTAGTCATGGCAGTTGTAGTAGCGATAGAAGCGACGAAAGCTTAATAGCATTTAATTAGCCTGGGAACCTAACAGTGTGGGCTGAGGCTAATGGAACGCAAAGGGTTGGTCGTCAATAGAACTATGTATTCGAATCATGTATAGGAAACTGGAGAATTGCAGAAGGCAAGGAAAGAGTGCGAAAAAAGGCTGGTCGGGCCACTGGAAACACTACATCAGTAGCTGTTTGGTCATTGTAAAGTAGGTTCTCACAGGTTGGAAATGTGGCTTCTAGCAACAGAAAGAGAAAATAAAAGGAGAAAGAATAGGTTAGCCTGACTTAAACACGAAATGGAGGTAAGGGACTGAGGTGGCTGGCCACCAACTTAACAAGCTGCGTGTGGGGTGCGGGAGGAGTGCGAAGGTGAGTGTATGCAAGATGGCAGAAGCGGACACCTGTCATAACCAGTGGAGGCGGTTAGGGCAACAAAAAAGTATCGAAATGAGCGAATTGAGGGAGACAGTCATTCGACTCCCAATTGTCAGTCAGTTGCTGACGGTGGTAGATGAAAGAAGCCTTGTCGAACGCCTTGACGCTCGCGCGGTAAGTTAGTGACTTAGTCAACGTCACGTTCGCCAAAATTCTCCCGCCCTAACGAACGGCGCTGATTAGGTCCTAAAATATCACTAGTTCCTTCCATTCGAGTACCCGGGCTGGTCGAACTACTTCCCTTACGCCTTCTCATCCATTTGCTCCAGTCATTTTGCCACATCCTTTTCCGCCGCCGCTAACAGCCACTCCTTTGTCCAACAGACGCCCACCGACAGTGGAAAAGGCCACATTGCAATCTGTATTTGGTACCTAACTGACCACTGCTTCCATCCCCACCTGTTTTCAGACCCGGCCTTTCCTGAAGCAGAACAATCCAGTTGGTTTTATTATCTCTGCGCATCTGCTTGGTTTTCGTCTAGCCACTTTGTCCTTTTCGTCTTGTTCGCTATCTCTAATGCATATTAGGGAGACGCAAAGCCAGTGTGGTCCCTCATCCTGCGTAGATTATGCTTAATTGAATTTGTTCTGCTCGAACTAATATTAGACAGATTGATGGACATGCAGCATTGGGAGCGGAGGCGGCAACGAAGAAACGATTGGCGAAGAACAGACAGACCGACCGAGTATCTCTACAGCATAGGACCAATACATACGCATGTACACCCATGCATACTTGCTAACATTCGTACGATTGTACAAATACAAACACGTAGCTAACGCGAGATAATTCACACGCACGGGTGGCAGTCGAGAGCTTCTCGGAAGAAGCCAGCTCTATCTGTTCTTCTCACTCTGTGGCACTATGCGAGACGTGGGAAGCAGGTCTGGAAAACGCAAAGCACGCGCAAGGAAAGATTTGTGAGCCCTAGGTGTTGAGCGAACCAGGGTCGCCAGGGCCTGAGGGCAACCATTGACTAATACAAATATAATAAGCTTCCAAGCGCATTACTAAAGAAAACTTCCTATACTATGTTGCTTTATAGCTATTCTGGTAGATAGCTGGGGGATAAGAGAGTCGTAACGGCTGCTCCTAGAGTGCCTGTAATATGCAGCGACGTGTCAATAGTGCGCGGTTCGAAGCAGCGCGAATTGAGCCATTTCGGCTAGGATGGTGTGACCGGTTTGCTTGTAGGCAGCTGCGGCCGGCGCTGCAGTCCCTCAACCTCCCCTGGTTTAGCTCTTCGATGAAGGAATTAGTAGTACGCTTAACCACCTTCTAATTTTTTAAATTATTTGGACAGGGGCAAACGGAAAACTGGAAAGGCATTATACGGAGCAAAAAATAGATCCCTACTTTGTACGGCAGCGGCTTCGACTGCTTGCAAAGGCAGTAGCACGGGAAGGCAGAGGACTCAATAGCTCTGTATTTTCTCACCGGACTTATCAGGTTCGGCCTGGCTTTTCGTCCTTTTAGAACGACGCCCTCTATTCCAACAATGGAACCAGCCGATACGAATCCTTGGAGGCGGCAGCAGTACGAAATGTCTGGCAAAGATTCTCGGGAGTCAACCGCGTAAGGGCAAAAGGCGAAGCATAACTATCGACTTCAACAGACAAGAATCGGCCTCTTGTGAGAGAATGGCACCGCATAGCATCGTTCTATTGCCGTGCTGCTTAAAACAGCAGGAGCCAGCATTGCGGTCGGTGCAGCTTTCGGACGTGCCCATTCCGTCGTGTACAATACATTCTGTATAGAGGTAGTAGTGGTGTGACGCTAACGAAACAAAAAGAGGCGCTTTTGCCGTGGGCTGTCTACGAGATGCACAGCTACACACGGACTCACATTAGACGTATGAATCTAAGTCAGAGAAGTGAAAAGTTACTATCTAAATTGTTCTAGTAAGACCTGCCGTACATCTGTACTTTTCTGTGCTCGTAGTTCGTTGTACTCGATGGTTATTCCCTCGTGGTCCTTCAGCCTTTCGTTATCATTACGATTAGCCGTTCAAACAACTCTACTTTCAATTGCTGATTGTCTTTATACGAAGACGGGGCTGAGAGTTTCTGCTGTAATTGCTTCTATTCGCAATGGGGGAAAAACAGCACGAAGAGTAAGTAAGGCCAGTAATAACAACAACGGCAGCGTGAATGTGTGTGTATTGGTTTGTTCGTTTGTGCGTAATGAGGTTCGCGTCCGTTAGAGAAGCAACAGCACAAGCAGTACTTACCAGATACGATAGTAGCATCAAAGAGCTTTCTTTTTTGGTGCGCATGTGCAGCGAGATTGTTGCACAGCTGGTGCACAAAACAAGCGATGTTTGCCCGCTAACGATCGTTTTGCCGTCCGAAGAGGAGCGACAACGGATTGAGCCGCGGAACCATTAGCGGCGCTGCTTGTGGTGTTCCGCAGTTCGCTGTTCCGGTTCTAAGACAGTTTGTCGATGGATGGGTCATCTGGTGCTGGGTACTCGAAATGTAGACCAGTTTAGTTGACTCGAGGTCGTACTAAATGGCTGCGAAGGAGCCATCTTTTGGATAGGTCCGCACCCTTCGGCACGTGCTCCTTCTGGGAATGCGTGATCTATGCCTGCACGAACGTGCAGTGTACAGTTCTACATACGCACGCGTTTGAATGACCACATTTCAACATTTATAGTAGGGCTGACGGACGTAAGGTCGCGCGCGGCTGGTAAGCTGATACTGGCCGGCTGACCGGCGGATTCTAAAAATGTAAAAATGTCTTTACGATACTGTTTGAACGTGGTATTGGTTGGCTGATAAATTTGAATAATAGAATGATTGCCTAGTATCAGTTGTAACGTTCGTAGGATTTGAATGTTCTCCATATAAGCATAATAATTTTGTTCTTATTATATATATATAGTGTGTATATATATATATATGTATGTACTGTCATGACCAATGTTTAGCTAAATGGCTTTGACGTCGCATATCCCAGGGGAACATGAATCGCGTCGGATCAGCGTTATCATTTGAAAGCCGGAGTTTGGCAGTAATTGACGTACTAAATTATTGGAATGCCTTTCTTCTTGTGTGTCCTGAAGATGAGCAATATTTTTGCAAACATCGTAAATATATTTTTTGCAATTTTATTACGACGAAGACAAACTCTACCGAAGTCTGTAAGAAATGTGTGTTATCAAGTGGAAACAACGGTCCAAATACGCTTCTGTCGCTCTGATTCTAGAAATTTCGATGTGAAACGAACTTTTCGTAAAAAGTTAAGAGACTTATTACAAAAAAACAGATAAGCAAGACCTACAGCTTAATAGCTATAATATCCTCCAGGAACTAAAGTCCACCGCCAAACAACCAGTTTTAAACCGTTTAAAAGGAGCTGACTACAAAAGAGGCACGATATTTGGGTGTCATGTAAAATGTATGCGAAATCATTTACTTGATCGTATTTCCATCTACAAAACTTCGTAGGAACGAAACACAATTCTAAAGCCATGGCGATATAAGGTGCATCACATACGACAATAATTCAATCAATAGAGAATATTTCCTATAATTTGTGGTAAAGCCTAGAATGACACCAAAGAAGGTGGTGCTATGTATTTGGTGGGATCAATAAGAAATTGTGCATTATGAGTCGCTGCGGACCGGCAGAGCCATTGATTTTGATCTCTAATTTAAAAGCAATCGACTCGAACTATGGAGCAGAGAAAGCGTTGTCTTCCACCGTGAGAATACTAGACCACAATCTCATCTTTATCTACACAAAAAAACGGGAAGGCATCTCCCGCATAGCCTGGACCTTGCGTCATTAGACTAATATTTGTTTCGGCCTCTGCTAAATTGTTTCAATGAAGAGCAACAGAAGTTATAGTGATGGTATATATATACACACGAATAGTTGGAGTAGACGAATCTATTTAAATGATACAGCTATTCTTTTTGACTAGTTGCTCCAAGCCGTTCTTCTTTCCACCCAGTATTTAGCTATTCTGATCAGAAAGTCTTGAAAACAGGATCTACCGTCAATATTGGCCACGGTCGTCAACCGTCTGTTGGTATTGTACTCTGAATGAATGCCGGTTTGAGAGCCTGTAAATATGGATAAGCTGCACCCACCGCTGTTCAGCCACCTGCCACCGTCCACGTGAATGATGAATTCATATATAGTTACATACAGTTACCTCGTTCTGGTGTACGCCGCAGCGGTACAATTACGCTCACCCCTAGCGCACTGAAGTGACTAAAAACAATTTGGCATGGTATAGAGCAGAGTCGGACTTGGTTGTTAAATGAAGTTTTAATTCGGCCGATCTACAGGTTGTACCTATAGCGCCTGTCGGTCTTGGCCGGGGGTATGGGCGCGAATCCGTGTGCGTACTGCGTCTGTGTGTGTGTGTGTGTGTGTGTGTGTACGCTACGGACGGACGAACGATCGTTCGTCCTGCGCTCGCTGGCTATTCCGCCTAATGCTTGGAGTAGGCTTACGCTGCTAAGTAGCAGGCAAAAATGATTTGTGTACCATGATTGTAATGCAGTTTCGGTTGCTGCAGCCGTTGATTTACTGTTTGACGCGCGTTAGGATAATAAAGTGCTGCATTGTGGCCTCGAGCATTGTACATTGCAGTAGGACGAAAGGCATTGCGTGGTTCATAGCTAGACATCGCCTTTAATTGTACAATGATGTTAGGAGAGCGGATGGCAAATTTCGTGGGCGCTATTATTGCCATGGTTGTTGCACCGCACACAAAAACCAAGGGCTCTACTGGAATGAATTGAACCGTAATTCGCTCTGCTGTGCCACAGTCGGCGCCTCCACTGCGATTACACCCTTCAGGAGAAAGCGTCTGAGTTAAAAGAGAAGTTTACGATGGAGAACTTCCCTTGTCATTTGGTTGAAAGGAGCTTGGATGATGGCAGACAGATGATTGGATGATTTGGAGATGGCAGACAGGGATTTGAGGAGTAATTTTAGTTGGCAGGCAGACGAAGACATATAATAGTAAAAATAGGGTTTATAAAGGGAGAGTACGTAGCAGCAGGTTGAGTGAGTTGTTGAGTGCTGGATGGCGAACGGCCGTAGTACTTACGTTATTAGAGGGATATATATGTATGTACAAGTAATATAGACAAAAGTGTGTATACATAGTAGACAATCACCCTGACAAACAGTGAAGGTTGTCAATATTGTTAATTCTGAACTGCAGCTGGGATGCCATACAACTGCTAGGCAGTCTATGGCAAAAATGGATAGCTTATTTTGTTGGCTTTTGGCTGTTTAACGACGCATGATTAATATTAGCAATGAATGTATAATGAGCTATTTCATTCGACCTTTTTCCTTTTGTTGGTATATTATAACATTATGTAGGTGTAAAAGGACGGAGAAGTAGTTTTCGGGGTTGTTAGTGTATCTGTTTTATGCAATATGCCATGCCTTTTGGGTTACCGACCCATCTTACACACAGCCCAACGACGATGTCATCAACAACAGCGTGTAATAAATATTCATTTACAAAGAGTTCTGAGATTGTTTCCTTTTCGTCCGATCTGTGTCAAGGATATTTACTCTTTTTGTAAGCGTATTTATTATTATTTAAGCCGCAGAAATTTTCATCATAGGCACCATGTTGTCTCATCGTAATGAAAGTTACCTCTATGGGACTCCCTGTCCGGCCCGAAATGGTTAAGACTTGCCAAGTACACATTTCAAAAACGAGTTTATTCAGGAATTAAGTATCTATTAAGCGAGATCTGAGCTTTCGGAAAAAAAGCTGCAGTTAATTGAATACCGAAGTGTATAATTAGACTGTTTTCTTAAAAATAGCCCACTGTACTCCCTATATTGGCCGACTTTATATTGATTAATCATAACCTCTATAGAAGCCATACCGGTACCGGCTCAGCAATGCTGTTCTATGTGTATATATAACTTCTGTTTATTTTATGATACCCTAATGCATAGAGCGGGAACGCACATTGTCTGCAGCCCGATCGATTTTCACTAAATATAGCTTAACTGAAGGAGGTCGCTATTGCTTTGACGCCATTTGCAAATGTCTTGGACACCCGACGTAGTCAGCCGCTGCTTTTCCACCTCAGGTCCTGACGACAGCAACGGTTGTGGAGGCAGAACGGCAGATTTGAGCGGCGTCCAATAACGAGTAGTCCCCGCTGACCATCCAGGCCTTTGGTACAGTTTCGAATAGATTTGACGTCCGATCTTTTGCATTCCCGCCCGCACAATATACGTTTCTGTGGCGCACTTATTCCACAGTGTAGTCTAATTTTATTAACGAATCACTAAGCTAATGGTACAATGATACTGGGCATATATGCGACACGTTATGATTTCCCTGAAAGTTTTTGGCAACAGATTGTAGAAGCCGACGAGGCCATGGAAAACAAAAAAAAAAAATCTGTGACTTCATTTAAATAGCCCGGTAACATATTCCTCCGTATTTGCACTGAGTTTGTTTTACGATGATTTTACGGCACTAACGATAGTATCTGTTATTAAGATTATAGTATTTCAAGTCAGTCAGATAATTAGATAGATCTAACAAATTCAACCCGGTAACTCATCTCTCAACCGCGTCTGAACAGTTACTAGATATTATGTATTAGGCATCATTACATACAAGGACATCATTACGTATGTCCACATAGCTTGCAACGGTAATACCAAATGTCGAATATTCAGCACTCTTTGCTCTCTTAGCCAGTGTGACGAGCCCGTAAGCCGTCCGCGCCTCTTGTCGTAGAGACAAAAGGGTAAAATATCAACTGCCTATCGCGACTACTTGCACCGCTTCTTTCAGTATAGCCGTAAGAGTTCTGTTCTAAACTCGTTCTAGTTAGGCTGTGACCATCGCCATCGTCATCGCCATCGCCCCGCGAGAAGCTCTAATTGGCGCGTTTCACTGCCGCTGCGAGCGAAAGGGGCGTAGTCTTGATTTTGTACCCTTCTGCAATCAGCATTAGTGAAGAGGCAGTCTATATGCTGTCGCAGAGCAAAAATGTTGCCATAAAATGGGGCGGGAACCTATTTTCATTGCGAATCACCATTGCATTTTTTGATTCAGGGCTGTTCAAAGCGTTCAGTTATGCCGCTCGTGCATCCATGGCGCGCGGTTCAATGCAGTAGTTTAGGCCGCTTCCTTTCCTTATAGTGCCCTGCTGATCCGCTCAAGGTCCTGCTATAGGTGGTTTGTTATTCGCCTTATCTGTTCCCGTACAACGCTGGAACGGCGACCAGTCTGTAGATGGCGACTCATTTGGTGCTGGTTCGTCAATTGGATTAACAAGTAATTGTGTCTATGCGTTTGTGTTACGTCCTGATTGTGCGCGCTTCAATAGAGCTTGTAGCTTATTTTTATGGATAATTTCGTTAGATGTGAACAGAGGACAGAAAGTAAGAGTGTCGCGTCGGCGAGCCTATGCATCTTGAAATATGCGTCAAATGGTAGTGTGTGGATACAATAATATACGGTCACGATGACAATCAGTGCTGATTTGGGTCGTGTTATACCAGATCGATCATATAGCAGGTAGTGCACAGTGCAAAACTCTTGGGTCTAGCAAACATCAAATTGCGCCTGTTGCCTAATGAGTTAGGCTAATTTGTGCCTAAAATTAGGTAAGCACTAGTTATGCGGTTGCTTAGCATTGTGTTATATCGAGCAGTTGAAGTCGAAAACCGTCAGGAGTGAAGGATGGACTCGGAGTGAACGAAGCATTCTGATCGCTCATTGCAAAAGTGGATAGGATCACTAAAATGTCGAGTTCTGCCGAAGCGCGACAGGGCTTCTTCCGAAGGTGTATGGGTGCTCACGCGCGCCTATTCAAGGTGCGCTCTTTACATACCCACTTCGTATTCCCGTCGTATAAAAAAGTGTTATCGACGATCTAGCTGACTGCTAACGCAGAAACTGTCTAACTCCTGTTATCGTCATGTAAAGCCAAAAAAAGCTATTATCGGACCGTTTGGCTTGATTTGCATGCGTCTAATTTCCATCTGTAGCTAGGATTATTGGGACCAGTGGTTTTTTAGTGTTCTACCAGGCATTGCTTGCAACTGGTTAGCCTGAAAAACATAGTAGATACAAATAAATTTCTAGCCACCATCAGACGGTAAACCCCTAGGCAAGCCCTGTTTCCTAAAAAGACGCGTATCTTAATGTATTGCATTATATATATATATGACTCTATATGCGTAGACAGTGTGCATTGCACTCATGCGACGGTATGCTACACTACGCTGTGGTTCGACTCATTAAATTTAGCATCGTAACGGCGGAGGCGGACATTGGCTTCGTGTTGTGTCCCTGGCGGATTTTTGTTACTGGGCCCCGTTTCGACCGTTTAGTAGAAGCCTGCGTTAGGTACCAGGTGAACTTTCTGCGTCTTCACTGATCCCACACATATGTCTGCATGATGTATGGCCATGAACGACACATATGCTTTACACGGGTACACTCATTGTGGCTCATCATGCGTGATACTGTCCGGCTATGCGGCATGGGAGCAAAGTTTTGTCGGTAATTCTTCCTTCTCATTCCCGAATATAAAGAATTGATATGAAATGTCGCCACAGCCGATAATAATGTTTCAAATGGCCGTGTCATCACGCAAGCAATTCAGCTAGTAATGAACGATTGTGATGGCACCTTCGGCAACTACAGCTCTTTGACTCGCTGTAACCATGCTCTACTCGTTTTTCTTCTTGTCACCTTTAGCGTCGTTCCGTGTCCGTCTGCCATACTACAACGATAGGGAACCGCCTCAAATCCTTGAAACGCCTAGGCCGCCTGGTGGACCCTCATTTGTTTCCCCGCTATTCCGCTCCTAATCCCACTCGCCAGTCTCTCACCGTTTGCAGCACCACCGCCGCCGCCACAACGGTTTCTCGTCCTTTCTTTTTTCCTGTTACTGCCGCATCCTGCTGCCCATGTACAATTCCACTTGTGTTCTTTCGCCCGATCGCGCCCACTTCATCTTCTAGACGGCGTTTACTGCGGAAGGTTCACGAGGCGATCGGTGCTCGTAGAGGTCCTTTGCGTTTGCCGGCGCCTTTCTCCGGCCCGTGAGCACGCGTTCTGGTTTCAAATGAGCTTCTAGAGATTTTCTAGAGGATTTCATCAGACGAAGGACGGAATGACAAGCCAGCGAGATAAAGACAGAAAGGGAGAGAGAAGCGTTGCTAGGGAACGTATGTATTGACAGAAAAGATGGGATGTAGCGGGCGAACACGATAACGCGACAAAAATGACCAAGACTCTGTCTCATTTGATCTCAGCTTGTTTACCCACTGCTATACCGGTTCTGCTTCTGCCGCTTATGTTTGGCGAAATGATGGGAACCGCACGCCGGCCTTTAGATATGCAGGTTTAGCTTATAGATAGAAAAAAGGGGCCTTGGACCGAAAAGGAGCAGCCGGAGATGACAGGGCCTGTTTCGTATGGTGCATTACCTCCAGTAGCGCGGTAGCACCTATTCAAAAACCCAATTTCATCGCAAGTCTTTCTTTGGGAATCGATGCTCGCAAAAAGTGAATGCTTGAACTGCTAGCTGTCTTTTAGCTGCTACTGCAGTATGAAGCTCTGCCACCGAGAGGGGACTCATAGTGAAACGAAAGCAAAGTGACGACAAAATTTGGGAAAACAGAATTCTGCGAAAGATAAGTGCGGCCTTAACTCTATCGCTTTAACATACGTATCACGACGATGGCGGTAGCGCCTGTAGAAGGATTTTTTCGTTCATTGGCAGGTGACGGCTGCATTGGTGGTAATTTAAAAGATTCCAAGATTGTGAGCCTTGGCTGGTGGAACGGACCAAGTGCATAAATGCCTCAACCCATCGTCACGGTTACTGTTGAAAGGACGAAGCAACAAATTGAGGGGATAAACGTCGAATTTCGAAAACAGGCAAAAGAGCATTTATCATCAAACGTACCACTACCGCAACCTGGTGTCTGTGGCCATAGCTGCCGATATCTACTAAGAGCAGGTAGGGGGCGACTCCCAACGTGTCCAGCCGTTATGCTTATTTGCCTAGCTGCATTGCTGTGAGAGGCTATGTATGCCTGTCATGGACACGCGACACAGATGCCCGATAGATCGATACCTGCTCGTTCGTTTATTAGAATTCAAATTCGCTTAGAACACGAAGAAAAATTTGTCCCAGCGGATCGGGAATACATATTACAGCGCAATTAGTGGTGTGAAGGAAGGAACTTGTAAGAGGAAAAAGTTGAAAGACCATGAATGGCACCCTGTCGACGGGTACGCGATGTGAATGTGGCATGTAGGAGAATCAGCAGGTAAAGAGGAAGATAATTTCGTGCTATGTTTTAGCAAAATTGTCTCAATCAAAGGTATCTCTTCTATTATTGCTCGCATTCGATACGCTAACGGCTAATTCGCTGCAGTATGCTCATGCTTTTTCTTAGCCAAGTAAGCCTATAATAAAGATATATGTTAATCGTATCATTTGTTGAGGTGTCTGCGAATGCTGTTTGGCACTGATTTTTTATATAGAGGCCAACGCTTCCCTAAAGTACAAATTGTTTTTTTCCGAATCGGTCGCAATACTGATAAGGTGGCGACGGCTTTGAACTGTAACAGCAGCAGCAGGAATTCGCAGTTCGGCCGATTTCGTTTAGGGTGTCCCATGTACGCTTCACTAGCCTTTATAGGATCGTCGATTGGCCGACCTATATCCGTTGGTAGACAATACCTCTATGAGCTCAACTCGAAACCATAACATGCGTTATATTGGGCATTTATTCTATTGGTCGTTTTACTGCTTAGTAAAGCCATACCCTCATGAGCTTTGGATGCTGCCTCTCAGACGATGGTGAGCAATACTTGGGTCGACTACTGACAATCCGGCATTCAAACGCAATACCTTCTTTTCTACCTCTCAGGCCCTTAAGACAAGTAAACATACACAAACAGACATGATCCCGCTTCAGATCTGGTTAACAAGACCGCTGTTATGACAATAAATTCGTTTTTGCGCCAGTCTGCCGTTTCTCCGTCCTTCGCCGTACCCCGGGTCTCACGGGCTCAACGAAGTATCTTTTCAAAAAGCCGACCAGTAAAAACAGTAACGGCGCTGAGAGGCAATTTCGTAACGGAGACGCCGCCGGCGGCAATACTTAGCTCTGTTTTTGATCTGCATTCG
The DNA here is from genome assembly GCF_002443255.2 of Varroa destructor. Classification (NCBI taxonomy): domain Eukaryota; kingdom Metazoa; phylum Arthropoda; class Arachnida; order Mesostigmata; family Varroidae; genus Varroa; species Varroa destructor. The sequence goes on from NW_019211458.1 coordinate 18,153,131, forward strand.
CCTCATCGAATTGGACAACACGTCCGGGACACCGCGCCGGTACAGACCTACGACCTCCTCACGCACCGCCGCATACGTCAGACTCTGTATACTTAGTTCTGCAGCCGGTTAGCTTTTGGACGCTGTGTCTGTATTGTGTGAAAGTACCGATTTGCAGCTACTCGGATGGGCCAACGAGTCCGATGAGATTCAATGAGCCTTCTACGGCAAAATGGGGCTGCCTTGCTCTGTCTGTATTGGAAGGAGACCGACGGTTTTCGTGGGTTCAAGCGGGCACGTCGTTTCAATCATAAACTATGCCTCGAAAGAGTGGCTCAAACAGCCGATATCATACGAACGAGCACGAAGAAACTGGATAAAAAGTGAAAGTTGGATCGGAGCTGCGGTGTGAGGCAAAAGCAGAACGAGTGCACGTGTCGAAAAATAGCGGCGAGAGCCGATGATGGCACCGGCGACGAATAATTTGGCAGAGATATTTCTCTCCAGTCGGTGTTACTGAGTTTGGGAAAATGAAGTTGAAGAAGCGTGACGCCTGTCTGCTCCTATGAAATTCGAAAGGGCCGAGGCAGCGTGTACACAATGTCGGCACGCGTGTATACTTGGTGTAGATGCTTCGTGCAGAATTAGTCACTTGTACAACACTGAAAAGCACAATGCAGGCAATGTTATTTCGATCTTTGTTATTCTCTACAGACATAACCCTAATTGCCGTATACTTATATACAGCTAACATTGATAAAACTATGTATATATATATATACAGGTGGATTAACTTCCAGCTGTCAGATGCTTAGTTATTCGATAAGACAGTTTTAACATGATAATATGGCATCAGTTACAAGCGACCTTGTCTTGAATGCGTCGCGCTATGACCCGAACGATTCAAGCTGAACTGATAGCTGCGATCGAGTATTTAGAACTATCTGATGTAAATAGCGGCAGTGGGATTTTTGAGAAAACATAAAGATAGAATCCAACCATACACCTGTCCAACGATTTATATAGCTCGAGACCAGATGAACAGCACCTACTCGCTTGCATATTTTGCAGTAATGACGCAACGGCTACTAAACGGTCTATCACCCGTTCTGAGGTTTTCTTGATGATCATTTATATTGTCACTGCCTGACTCTGTTTACTCGGTGGTACTTTTGTATATAACAAAAATTTTGTCGACCATTTCGCTACGGTGTATGCCAAGTATACCCACTACCTTTCCCAATATGCCGGATCTACTTGGGGCGCTTCATCGTTCGTGTTGTCTGACGACACCGAGTGACTATATCGTACAGTATTTTTGTACTGCAATCTGCCAGTCCTATTGGTCCTAGTGAAGTATTTGGCATAGTAGATTTTGGCCCGATCTGACTGCTCTGTGATAGTTTTGTGAAATGTCTTTGACTATGCAGTCATAGTCTTGCCTTCTGTCCGCCTCTATTCCTTACTCTGTCCTGTACTTGTCTCTATCAGTGGTCTCCGACTCTTCTTTTTTGCTATTTGAGGTGCAACAGGCCATGCGTCGTATAGCTTGGTTGGTCTCTTCGCCCACTTTATCGAAGAAGTCAACGTAAAATAAAGGCAACAGAGATGCGGAGGTGAGAAGGCTCAGGAATTGTCATCGTTACGGTGAAATAAATAGCGCTGATGTTGGGCTAGTGAAATGATCGCACAACGAGCAGCCTGCAGAACAGGTGCTTGAACCTGGTTGGTCATGTTAATCGGGCACTCATGCAGAGTGGCCAACGGTCTTCTACTTTTACGTAAGCTTTGGCATGGTCTCTTTAACACTGAGGTCAGTTATGCTGTTAATGATGGTATTTTAATGTTAGAGCCTTTTATTGCCCTTATGAGCCTGTTATTTGGTCCTGTACAGTGGTGTTGCGAGGGCGTACGACAAGGTTTTTCGTACGGGGTGTTTTTTATCTGTCGTCTGAATTTTTGTAGTAACCAACTTTGCGTTTCTCTTAAAGAAAAGAATGAAGATGGCCCTCACATTGTGTTTTTGTTGAACCCTAACCCAATAACTTACTCGCGATTTACCTGCGTTAGCCAAGCACTTTTTCCTACCTAGTTGACCAGTATCACGACCTAAGTCTTGCTAGATACTGTATCGCTTATGCTGCTACAATGTCTAGTAGCGTTGTCTTACCTAAAACCCATATCGGCCTTTCATGCGTCATGGGCCTTAGTATGCGTGTTCGTAGACCTGTACGGCCTGGATGACCCGGTCGACAAACGAGGCGGCAGGCGAGCCAGTGCTTGCTGTATACCACAAAATCCGGAGAGAGTCTACTAAACGTAGAATGCATGTAAAAAGTGGCCTTATACTAGAAAAGGATCTTACTCACACTTAGAGCGCGAAATATTGAGAGGTACAGGTTAGGTTTCTCGGGTCCATGTTTCGACCTTGTTTCTCGAAAACCCATCGCCGACAAGTAAATGCCATACACTGCCTGTTGCCCTCGTACTGCTCGTTGCAGCTGTCGGTTCTCTCTCTAACCTTGTAGTTAAAAGTCCGTCTTTTTGTCTCTATGAGACAGAGGCTACGCTAGTCTCACTAAGCGCAGATTCGTCGTGGTCGGCGTCTGCTAATGCTACTTCTGCTGTTGGTGCCTTTTTAAGGTTGAAGTGCCCCGTTCTGTTCATTGCAACCGACCGTTGCCGTAGTTCGAGTGCCCGTTAAAAGAGCCGCCCAAGTCAAAAACGTACCCAAGGGGAGACACGCAAATGATTGCGAGTGATCGGAAAACTACAAAAAGAAGCTTTGTCTCCCTCCTGTCTAGCTGCTACCAACATCATGGCCGATATTATTTTAGTGACAAATGTACTTTGCTTGTACTATTTTCGACTAAAATATCTTTGTAGGCGTACCGTAAAGCATCTGGACGATTTTGGTATTACTGAAATGCTCCTTTAAATATTGATACTTCTCTAGTATTAAATGACAGTGAATCTTTTGCTGAAATAGAATATGAGCAGGGTTGAGAGCACTCCACGAAAAAGGTAAATAGTATACGAAGTAATCCATCTATCATCCGGTCACAGAAATATAGCGTTCAACATTGAACAATGCTCATGGTACTTTTGGCTAAAACAGAGGACAGGACGAAAAAGAATTAGCGCAAATATATATATATATATATATCCGTTTTTGTTACATTTAGAAGAATTCGCTTCAATTAGAAATACGTTGTCTTCGTGAGAAATGAAGGACGGACACTGTCCACACGATTCCATACCGATTCGGTCATTCTTCCTTCCCCCCACCTTTTGGGTTCGCCAACAATCGAAAAGCGAAGGGAAAATTCTCCGAGTACAGCATCGCCTTGTATTTGCTGCCCCCCGATTTTTTTAGTTTTGACTAAACGTGTGACCTTACCTCATCTTGGGTTTTTTCGTTTTTACTTTGGGCTTTAGCAGACACTTTTCCATTCGACATGGCTTAGTCGAACGCCGTTTTGTGGCGTATTCCCATAGTCTCCCTTCTGGTGAAGATAGGACGACAAAACTGGTGGAAGTAACTGATTTTATTGCCGTATGGTTTAAAATGCCTACAGAAAGAACCGAGAACTGGCAATGCCACTGTGCGCTATGAAGAAGATTGGAAATGTGCAATGCTAGGTCAATTATTTTGACTAGAGCTGCAGTACTCGCAAATCTTCGTACGCTGAGCGTGCGTTAGCATGACAAAATTTTACAAACGCCCAAAGAGCCGTGGGCGACCATCGCTAAAGGGACCCGACTTATGGATTTCTCCCCTCCCTGAGTCAATCTTGTCGGCCAATACAGTTGGCTTATTCCAGTTTATTCTATAGCTTTTAGCTCAAGTTGGCTTAGCCTATGACAGGATCGTGGCGTTCAGAGTTGTCTAGTTAGGCTGACTATACCGTATTTTTTCCGTTTCCTCGTGAAAATGAAAAATGCAGGTACTCTGGGTGGCAAGCAGTATACTTATTACGCCTGACGCTACCTATGGCCAATTCTGCGATGCCCATGGACATTTATAATGCAAGCACATGTACACTGTAGATGGATAGTGAATAATATAGAGTAAATTGTAATTGCTTATTCGGTCTAATCTACTTTCTTAGACTACATTAAACTAAAATAGTTTATGCAATGACAACATGTACTGTAAAACAATTTGTACGGCTAAATGACGACGAAACACGAAATAAAAAGGAATTATTTTCTCCAACGAATTGGTCCAACTGGGTCAATAGGGAATGTGCTGAGCAGCTAATTATTCCATTAGCTTCTGCTACGCAGATAGCAACTGGGGTGAAATGACCACTTGGCAGCTTAAGAGTGCTGGGTCAAGACTGACTGCGCGCATTCTGGAATTAAATGATCATTGATCCTCGAGGCCGACCGAGCGAAATTATCGGTAATTGTTGGATCTGACTCGCTATCTATAAAACTAGATCTTGAAAGGTCCAATAAAAAGGCGTAGCTTGAAAAGGCACGAACAGAGGGGAAGAACAGCCAAGTTAACCAAGCACCGGAAAATATATAGGCTCTTCTTGGAGACGAGGTATCAAGTAAATTTTTCTTGAAAACTGCTGCCGTCTTACATTGGTACTTTACCTTGGGTCTACCAGCGCTGCGAAAAATCTATTTGTGGCCTTCTTTTATGGTTCGGTAATTTTAGTTAGCTACGTGCTTATGTTTGTTCCTCTCTATATGTGTAGCGATACAGCGCTGGTAAGTAACCTTATTCTACCGCAATCTGTCGTTACCACTGTTATCGATGTTTCGGAGTCGATGTGCGAGTCTTTTCTGGGCTCAAAGAATGGAAGCTGATATACTGGAAAAGTGAAATGTTGCATTGGAGGAGTGCCTCCGGTGTACCTGCAATTGCTGCTGCTGCTGCTTCGATTCAGGTCAATTCGGTTTGTCTAAGTAGAGATCAGCAGGAACCAACTTAGAGGACGACCTCTAGGCTTCAGTCTCAAAGTTTGGCACCTATGCAGGTCCAAAGGGAGTGATCATAGGAGCGTGGGACTTTAAAGCAAGCTTGTCATCGATGGCTTTGCGGACGATGACTGACGCCTTATTACGTGGGTAGCTGAAGTGCGTTCAGCTCGTTTCGAATGCATAGCTTAGGTCCAATGATGATCACAGTAGGTGATAGGAATTACACGCAAAGGTGCTTGTGAAGCTCTAATAGAAATCACACATAATATAATCAACTGAAATAACTGATCCCGTTCATCTGTTAACGTTTTTTACCGATGAGCCTATACAATGCGTAACAGCAATATGAAAATCAATCATGCATGTTGCAAAACACAAGCTGTTTGAAAAGCCCTGTGTTTGGAATATTTTACAAACAGCAGATTTACTTCAATAATACTGCGGTCCTCCTGAGCACCCCCGATATTCTACGATGTTTTCTATTGCTAACAGAAGACGCTGATACGGAATATCTGTTTAATTTGTTTCTGTATGCCCAAGCCGATTTTTGGTCATGTACCAGTATTAAAGTGCATTAGATGTTATCACTAATCAACTGGGTATGTTAGTCGCGGCGTAAATATGTAAATAGCGGAAGCTAACATACGCTAAAGGAGGTAGCTACTAATCGTTGTGTAGTAAATCTGTCTGCTGACGTAAATCCGCTGTTTTCTCTATATGTGCAGCTATCACAACGCCGTTTTGTTGGCGCGTGCATAAGAAAAACAAAGAAGCATTGTAGTAAGCAGGTGTTCGTTATATATACGATATGACAATATTAACCAATCATAGTGGCCGTATATGCCTCAATATATATATGTAGCTCGTAGACATATATATATATATATATATATATATAGCTATATTCT